>NC_081837.1:8825131-9136052 GCF_030867095.1 Alligator mississippiensis
TTACAATAGATGGCACATTTATAATTAGCTTGCAATGTTTAATCAGATGGACTCAGCAATGATGTACAGCTTCTCCAGACACAGGACCTAAAGAGTAAACACCTCATTATAGAAGATATTTTATTTATCATCTTAGGATCTCAGCTAGGCCCTACTAAAGTCAATTAAAAGACTTCAATGGACTTCAGAGGGTCTTTAGGGCTCAGATTTTTAAAAATCATTTCTGATTTTTGTGCACCAAATCTTTCCGATTCTGAATTCTCTGCCCCAAAAGCATGTTCAATGAAGCAGGGGAGGAAGGGGGGCGAGGGGGGTGTTCTCCTGCTTTTGGAAAGGTGTTGGTGAATTTTATGAATTAACAGCTGCATTGCCATTCTACTCCCTTTTCATCTGTATAATAAACAAGACACAATTGAAATTACAATACGACATGTTTACAAATCTCTTACAGGATCAATTGATGTGAGCATTCAAAATGTACTGTCACTTGTATCTGCTAAAAAGGAAAAAGATGGCACCGCATGGCCATTTATCTTGCTGCTGATGCTTTTCCTTTTATTTGGAGTTTCCTTCTATTTATCAATTCTCCTACTGTCGCATTGAAGAGGCTTCTATCCCAGAGGATAACTCTGTTAGTTCCTAAGGGCTTTTCCTCCCGTGATTTTAAAAGTGAAACAGCCACACAGCATAAAGCAAACCTCTGAAAGTGAAATAACCCAACACTGGTTTCCTCCTTCCTTTGGCCCTAATCCTGCAAAGCCCACTGTCTGGGCATATCTACACCAGACGCTTGCTGCACGGTAGCCTAATAACACTGCACAGTCAAAAACCATGCTAATAAGCTGCTGCACAGTGTTATTAGGCTGCTGCACAGTAACCATCACACAAAAAACGTGCAACAGCACTACTGCACTGTAAATGTAGTTACTTGCATTCAGTTACTACTTCATTAAGGAAGTACTAAACTAAATAAATGCACAGTACCTACAGCACATTAATGAGCGTGTAGACACACCTCTGTGTGCTATTTTATGTTTGTTAGGGGCGTTTCAGATTAGCGCAAAAATAAATAGGATGCCATTAGAATGTGTTGAAGACAATTTGCAGGGCTCTGAAATATGAGTTTCATTACCAAAGGCAGCTGACAGACAGCAGGATTTCAGAACCAGGGATAACTTGGAGCATCAAGGCCATTTAGCATTTCTGCCCCTTTTGTTCTGCCATCTCATTCAACCACTCCTGTGGCTTTTTGCTGTCTTGTTCCATCCATTTCTCCTATGTGGAATTAAATTTTACAATACTTCTGTGACATTCTGGGTAAGGCTGGAGTTATGTTGGTTTTGGGACACGAGGGTCAAATAACTATTATTCTTATCTAAAACTATTACAAACGTATGAATGTGCTTTTGGCTCGTGTGGGGTTTGCTAATGGCAGGGCACAGGGTTCAGATAACTGAGCAGTGGTTCTAGGCCATTAACAATCCTGTACTGAGGCAGAAGGAAATATGCTGCTGGATGTGATCCTCAGATGGAAAAGCTGAAAACAGTACTCTAATATCAGAATGTTTCTGGGAAACTATCAGTTTCTGTGAGCAAGAAAAGAGCCACTTTGGAGGTATCCATAGCATTATCTGTATCATTGTGTGCGTTTGCTTTGGACAATACCTTTCCCTGGTGGGCTGACCTCTGATATTTAAAAATGAAAATAAGGATTTAAAAGCCTGGTTGTCTCTAAAGGTTGCCAAGCCAGTACCTAGTTGTGGTTTTCAGAAGGCTTTCTGTCGGGGAACATCATCAATCCAAAAGAAATCGTGTTGGTTGTTCCCCACCAGTATGTGGATTCAACCATTATTAACACTGGGGCTCTAACCCCCTCAAGGACATTTCTCCGAGTTTACTGTATTCTTAATTAAGAATTTCCAGATGCTTGCAGAATGAAGTAGAATTCATTATGTCAGAGGTGAAATGATGATGCCTCTTTCAACTAGTGCAGGCTTTACTTCTACTTAGCATGTGAATTAGTACCTTCACACAGCTGTTACACAGAAGTGAACCTTTATCATCTGGAGGATAAATCTCATGAACCATGAATTAAATACATTTTAATTGCAGTTTAACTGATGTGGTTTCTTAATATGATGCAAGGGTGGGTTACAGATTTGCATGCCCCTTGTTAGTTGTAGAGATGTTTCAAGGACCTCTGAAAAGGGCATGTGGATGTTTCCAGTACAGTCACTGAGTATCAAGGCCAGGAACAGAAGACTCTGGGGTATGTATGCTCCCATAGTATTGATCTTATAGACTTATACAAGTATATTGAACGCACAGTACCTTGGCGATTTTGGCCCTGGCTTGTGACATTTTTCACTGGTGTCCTCCAGAAAAATATTAGTGCTGGAGGCCTATATACAAGGTGCTAAGCTGGTTATACCCAGGTTGCATTCTGTCAGCTCACAAAATTAAACCCCTCTGAAGCTGGGGTTTTCTGTGACAGATAAATGGGGCAGGCTAGGGCAGGTCACAGTTGTTCAATACTTTAATGATTCAGCCCTGTAGCAGCTGTGGCTGCGTGGAGCACATGTTTTGGGGACGCTGTTAGCCATGTTAGTCTGAAATCAAGTAGAAGACAGGGTAGATTGTAGGCCTGCGCGAAGCGGCTAGTATTCAGTTCGGATTCGGTCAGTTCGAGGGACAGCGCTTCGATGTGGTGATTCGAATCACTATCCCAAATCGATTCTGCCAAATCTCCGAATCAGCCAGGCCCATCCCCCACCCGCTCTCCCAGCCTGGCAGTGGCTGCCCTGCCCACCCCAGCACCTGGCACTTTGAAAAAAAAAAAAAAAAAAAAAAGCTCTGACTCACTGGGTGCTGTCAGGCAAGGGGCCATCCCCGCTGCCCTCCACTGCTGGCAGCAAGCCCCCTGACCCTGCCTTGCTCCCCCAGCTCCCCCCATGGCTGCTCCACCTGCCATAGCTCTAGCCCTTCAAAAAAAAAAAAAAAATCCAAGAAAACCCCCACATACATTGTTCCTGCTAGTGGAGAGGGCAATCCCTGCTACCCTGCGCCTTGTGAGGAGCTCCGAATGAGCCCCCCAAAACCCCGAAGCAACTGCAAGAGTGGCAAGTCCTGGGGTTTTTCCTGATTTTTTTTTTTCTTAAAGGCCCAGAGCCACGGTGGGCAGGGCAGCCACGGGCAGGGAGCTGGAGGAGCAAGGAGTGGTGGGGACCTCATGCAGAGCCCCCCCATGCAGCATGGGGCAGTGTGGGGCAGCAGGGGTCACCCCCACCTGGCAGCACCCAGTGAGCACCAGGGCTTTTCTTTAAAGGGCCGGGAGCAGGGGCAAGCGGGGCAACCATGAGGGGGCTGGGGGAGCAGGCTGGGATGGGGCCTGGCAGGAGTTCCCCCCACGGTCCCGCCACAGCTCCTCCTCCAGCCTGATTTGATTCGGATTCAAAGATTTGGCCACTGAATCGGGCCAAATTGAATCACCACCCAAAGCCTTGCACAGCCCTTGTACATTGCACCTTACTAATGAAAGTTGCTGTTTTATGAACTGAAGTTCACTTAATTAGATCTTCATCACCACTTCAACAAATCACAGCATCTGCTGAAGTGAGCTGGTATATAGCACTATATCTACCCACACACACACACACGTATATATATATCTTTTAGTTAGTCTATTAGGTACAAGTCTACCCTGCCTTGTATAAATTCCTGAGCCAAACTGGCCACAGACAGCCCTGGGAAGTATTCACTTCTTAAATGCCCTGGACATCAGAATACAGAACAATGAATGGAACTGATGATACCCTGACTGCATAAACTATTCAAAAGAAAACTTGATGAAGTGTATACAAGATACAGCAGAATTTTGCCCTGAGAGAAGAGGTGAGCAAATAGATGTTTTTTACCCTGTAGTGTATGAAGCCACGAGAGTAAAGCAGCTAAGCTTGATACCTGTTGTTTTCTCTTTCTCATTTCATGTAGGGCTAAATGAACCTACCAAGAGTATTTTCTAAGCAAAAAACATTAACTTGTTTCCAGTTCCTATCAAGAACTGAAATACAGCAGGATGGGAAATAGGTTCTCCCATCCTGCAAGAGCTTTTAAACTTTCAGGTTTTTCCCCTACTCCAAATTGAGACTAAAAGCTGAAACCTCAAAACTGATTGAACCCAATACAAAAAGAACTGTTCAGATGAAGTCAAGCAAAAGGTTTCGTTTCAAAATTTCAACTGTTTTATGTTATTTCTTTATGATCTAGTCCTTAAATTTTTTTAAACAAAACCATTTGAATTTACACACGAAACTTGTTTTGAAAATGTCAAAACAAGACATTTAACCAATTCTGAAACGTCCTTCTAAACAGTTTTCAAATTTATTGAGACTGACCCTTTCCCGCAAACTCTTAAGTTTTCACTAATAAGCATTTTCTGATCTAAAAAAAGACCCAACATTTCATTAGAAGATTCCTGGCTGGCTCCAGTTCAGGAGAGTGTATTAGGTTCAACGTACACTCCACAGCATCAAGCAATTTCATTTCATTGAGCAGTTCCTTGAAATTTCATTCTTTAGGTAAAAATACTGATTTGCCTTTGTCTGCAGTCCCCTGGTGGGATAGCAAAAGTGGCATTGTCACACTGTAGAATTATGTATTTTTAAAAATGGGTCTTCTAAAAATGTGACAAGTATTTCCCTCAGTCTTTTGCTTGGATTTTTCCATTATGAATCACTGCAACTTAGATAAATGAGGTCACTGGGTTTGAAATGCCAGGCTTCATTATCTCTCCACACTCAAGCAGTTCTACTGGCTCCTGTGTCAGTAATTGGTTCACCTGATATTAATAATGAGCTCCCTGCCTGTATAACCAATCTACTCAGACAATGCTAATGGGAGAAAGGAGAAGGGAGACAAAGAACTATGAAGGTAAACAAATTATGGAGGTTATATTGCCATTGCCCATCAAGCTCTGAAAAATGATTTACCAAGTTTTCAGAGAAGACAATTTAAGAAACTTTTTGCAGGCATATGAAGCCATACAAAAGTTGAGCTAAATTTCATATGCTATGAATAATCACCAGGCATTAGGATACTGCAAAGGAGCCTTCTCACAAGTGTTCATTCTGAAATCTTTTAAAATAGTGATCTTTTGCAAGACAGGAAACAAGTGAATTAAGGGGGCATCACTAAGTGAACAAAATATTTCTCTCTTTAAAAATATAAAAATACCTGTCCATGCATGTAACAGCTGAGATAGGTGCAAACTGGAACAGATGTAAAGAGGAGGCAACCTTTTTTTTTTTTTTTTTTTTTTTTTTTTACCATTCATGCTGTTTGATCGCTCTTCTATATTACACTTCTATAAAGAAATTGAAACTAGTCAGGATTCTCATTGCGCTAGCAAGAAGCCATTGAAATGGACTCCAACCTTTGGATCCATGCTTTTAAAAGAATGCATCACATTTTAATCAGATCATCTTAGCATATGCTAATCTTTAAGCTAAATTGTGCTAACTTTAATAGTCTCTCTTAACAGGTATATACAACAGTGTGCAAGGTATCTCCTGTTGCCTGCCACAGCCCCTGTCTTGTGCTGTGGCTGAACCACAGAGACCCTCATTGCTTGCCATGTCAGCTATCCATTTGCAGAATAATGCAAGGCAGGGTCCTAAGACTGAAAGTTTTTTGGGACAGAGACATTTTTTTCATTACTTCAATAACCCCTGATTGGCACCTTTTCTGCAACACAGGTAATCTATAATGGGGTTGAAATATCATTGGTACCATTAAAATACTGCCACAGAAATTTTGGTTTGGAGAAGCTTCCATAGTATAAGTCCCTCTATTCCCCATTCTTAAAACAATTTGTATGACAATGTTTGGATTGAACCTATTGCAACATAACATATCTGGAGTCAGCACTTTGCAAAACCTTCAGCTGAAAGATTAAATACTCATTGAGAATCAGGTTATGTTAGAAGACAGTATCAGAATCTAATTTCCTACAATTTAGGAAGCTTGCTGAAACAATTTATCCTTTAAAAGTCAACACAAAACTTTGGAATGGAATCCAAGGCTCGTGGCCTAATCACTAAATAAAATACTAGAGTGCAGCTTGTCCCTTCATGTAGAAACAGGTCTCCAGAGCTTTATATAAAGGTTAGCAAGTGAAATGGGCTTTAACAAGCTGGACATAGAATAAATGACACCTATTGTGACCAGGGTGACTTCCAGGCCCCGTGCTAGTACAAGCCTGCCCCCATCTTTGAGCAAACCACCCGCCTTGTTCTTAAATAATCAAGATGTTAAATAGGCGGGACGCGCCTTTTGAGTGCCCCCTTTTTTACACGCTCCAGTCATCCCTTATGTGTCCCATGCCTCGCGGATGTTTCCTCCAGCACTGGTACCCGAGCTCTGGAGTCTCACCTGGGACTCGAGCTCCGGTGGGGAGTGAAAGGTCCCAGCGCCCTCGCAGGTGTTTTATCCAGCGGTTTGCACTGAGTTCTTCCTTTAGACAGACAAACATACACAAACACACACTGGACCCCTGGGTCCACATACTGGGCTCCCAGCCCTTGGTTCCCCCTCACTGGGGCTCCTTTGGGGTTTTCTACCCTATGGGGCTCAGGTGGCCGCAGCCACACCTGGCCCCCCCTCAGGGCATCTGCAACCTCAGATCTCACAGGGAGCATGGGTGCTGCCCCAGGTCCCTCCACCGACCTGGGCTCCCCCCCGTGTAGATTGAACCGCACCTGTTACCTCCAAGGTGTTCCAGGAGCAGCTCAGCCCAATGTTGCCTCCTTAGCTGCTCCGCCCAGACTGCTGCCTTTCTGGCCCAAGCTTAAAAGTGGCCACTGCAATCAGCCACCTGGTGGCTGCCTGCTCCAGCCCTTAAAGTGACGGGGCACTAATGCAGCTCTGTCACACCTATATACTGAAATCTGCCTAAAAAATAAGCAACACCTCATGGAAAAGCAAATACTCTGATATATCCCAACCAGAAATAAGCAGGCATTTAAAAATAGCTGGAAATCTCTCTCATTTGCACAAAGAGCCCTTCGTCTAGAAGAGTTTCCTTATCAGGACACTTTTTCCCTGATTTGCAGCCTAAATTTCTCTTTCATTTATTCTTCAGCATACATAATATAGTCTTCTGATCTCATGATAAAAATCTATGATTTTAATGCTTTTTTTTAAAAAAAACCCCAAGCATTAAATGACTTCATGAGAACCTCAGCTTTTGTTTCTTTTAAAGGAAGTTTCTGGATTTACTGGGCAGAGAGGCACTTAAAAATATGATGCAGATACATTGTAAAGGTTCCAAAGCTAGTAGTTAAATAAAAGGAACCCAACATTATTTTATTATTAGAAAGAAAAGGGAAAACTCATGATTTTTATGCAAAGCTGTGAGTCTAGAGCAGGGGTGCAAAGTCTGCAGGCCAGATGTGGCCCGCCAGGCCATTCTATCTGGCCCACGGGGCCCCTAAAAAATTTAGAAAAGTAATATTTATCTGCCCCCAGCTGCCTGTCATGCAGCCCACGATGGCTTGCCAAATCTCAGGAGGCTGCCCTCTGCCCAAAATAATTACCCACCCCTGGCCTAGAGGCCATGTCTCATGATTTTTGTCTGTTGTGTGGACAGTACCGCTATGGCTAAGATACAACTCTGCTTGATTCAACATTTGTAGATGCATGGGCACTAGGGTTACTCGCCTGTGTTTGTCTGGTAACATCCTGACAATCAGCTGGTATTCTTCCCCTCATACCTCAGGCCTCTCGATTCCTCCCACCACCACTTTCTCAGTTTATGAACAAATGAACAGTTAACTAACTTCCAATCCCAGAAGACCCGTCTTGACCAGAGGTTGCTACTTAGAGTGACAGCTTTTCCAAAGATTACAGTAGACGGGGAAATAATGTGGCTTCTTCAATTGGCAGTCACATCTTGAATGTTTCACTGAAGGGTTTTTTTTCCCCCCACCTCTTTCCTGGTCTCACAACGTTTACAATTACAATCAATCTGAACCCTGCAGGGTTTGCCCTTATAGTTTTCTGCAGTCTCTACACTCTCTCATGCACATACAATGCTTTGCATCTTGATAGACTCACATGGGATGGTTCACCACTCTTTCCCACTGTCCATCCTTTCTGACCCCTAACCTTCCCCTGCTCATCATGCACTGCCTATTTTACAACCACAAAAATTTGCTCACTGATATTTACTGAAGTTCTCTCTCTTCAAGTAATTTAGCGCAAGTAACAGGTGGCCTGACACACTTGATGAAATACAGTTCAGTGCAGGAAGCAATAGCTCAGACATTTGCTTTTAATTTGAATACCTGCTGTCTCAACTGGTTAGTATAACAACATAAAATTGGTCTTGTGCTTATATGCTCAATATTGTACATTCCCTGGTGAGCTGGTATCTCCTACACAGTGACCCCTTACATTTAGTATTATTATACTATTGTGGATGGGGTACAATAACTACCCTTCACTGAAAATAGTTATAAGAAACAATTAAACTTCCTTATGGAACCAGAGCTGCAACCCATAACAGCCAATGCTTAAAAGAAAGGCACATGCAAGGTACATACAGGCAGAGGCCTTTTATACCATTGTTTGGTGAAGTTCTGTGTGCAAGGGAGATGGAGAGTACAAGTTAGGGTGGAGGGGAAGACAAAAAAAAGACGAGAGTGGCAAAGTTAAAAAGCTACCAGAAAGTACCAGACACAGCTGAACAAGTATTGAAAAGACAGCAGCAAGAAAAAAAAAAGTAGAAAAACGCTGTTGAGCTCAATGCTCACCGAAAAATGGATTTGGAGCTGTGAGCAAATATTCTGTCTCTTGTTTGATTCCTTCTTTGTTCAGGGAATAAGGACGTCATAAATTCATTGTAAACAAACAGGACTGTAGCAAAGAAATACCTGACTCCAGCACCAATTTCTCTCTACTTACTTTATATCTGGACTCTCTGTAGCAAGATGAAAGTTGATAGCCATGTTTTATCCTAAAACAGATACATTCATTTATATCTAGCTGGATTGTCTTGGAAATTAGATATGGATTATGGAAATGACTGGCAAATTTGTAAATGGGAATGAGCTCATGTCTAATACTTGACCCATCAAAGTTACTCAGACCACCAAATGTCTTCTAATTTGACAAAAAGCATATGGTATGTAAAAAAAGAGAATAGTGATATGGATTTCGTATTGTTTGGTACACCTGATGAGATACCTAAATGTATGCCTTGTGCTGGATCAAAAATTATTTTATCAGCATTCAAATTCAAGTCAAAGTAACAGCACTTCACACACTCTTTGCATGGATATTAGTGACAACTCTAGTATCAAAACAACAAAGAATCAGGCTTTTTGTCTTTATTTTAATATCAATAATTGTGTTACATCTCCATTCATATTGGGTGGATATGATCTACCAAAGCGAAATTAGTATACCCAATGGGCTAGTTACTGAAAGAACTACTTGAAAGATTCATAAGAGCTGAAACCATTAGGATCACAAACTGACCTTTGGATCACCTTCCCAGTCACAACTCTTGTTCTCCTACCATTCCACTCTCCAGGGAGAAACTCCTAGCATCACCGGTCAATGAAGGCTTTGCTACTGGCATCAGTACAGCAAGGATTTCACCCTCCTCCCCCCTTTTTTTAAAACAGATCTCTATTTCCTTTGTTAGATAAAAATCTATAAGTCCTACTGCTTCTGGCCATGAACTCTTAGAGGCTAATTAAATAATGGAAGGCAATCGCAATTCAAGGATCTTTGCCATATGGCGGAGATGTATGTACTTACACTCTAACTGAAAACACTTGTGGGAGGAAAAGAATATGGATACAAACGGTAAATGATACAAATGACCCAGGTGCAATCTATTTAGAAATAACTATCCATTTGTAAGAGTACAGATCCAATACCTACAGGCTACCTCATTAAAACCAGGTGTCAGGGCTATTTCTCATTTATTGTAAAAACAATTCCAGTGGTTGCTATTGAAGAGATGCTGGTGGCAAAGCTAATGAAAGCCCTAAGGTACCCTTAGTTCAAGTGTGCTCTTCTTCACTGTTTCAAGACAGTCGCAGTGATTCATTGAGAGGAACAGAGATCCAGAGTGGTACTAAATATAGAAATAGTCCTGTGGATATTACAAGCAGGTACCTTATGAGATGGTGCAAGTGATGTCTTTTTTTTTTTTTTTTAGATACCCAACTCCTGCCCCTGGATATATTGTATCTTGGAGTCCTTCATTCCTTTCAGGATGATGTTTACATCTCAGTAGAATTATGTGCTTCATTGGTAAGAAACAGTTTGGTCAGTATGCTGAATACTTGCTTCCTTTTCCTCACAGGCACAAAAATTATACAAGAGACATTTGGGCTCACATAAAAATCTACATAGTATGTCATTTGATTTCTGGTTCCAAGCTGTGCACCATGGAGCCATGCTATCTTACATCAGCAAAGTTTCAGGCCCTCTTTTACACTGTTTGCATTAGTTCTTATTGAGAATCCATGTGTGGTAGGACCATGCTAATAATTACGGCATGAAGCCCTGTAGGGCGAGAAGCCAAATGTATTGTAACTAGAGCTGACTAAAAAAACAAATGTGGAGGAAAGATCATTATTCTGAAATTTATTTAATGTGAATCAGGATGAAATCAAAGAAAAAGAAATTTAACTTTCTGCCAAGCCCTGTTATTGTTCAATGAAATTGACATTCTTGTCAGTTTCATATTAATAGCACCAACAGCAGGTAATAGATCATACCAAGATGGAGTACTGCATCCAGTTCTGGGCACCGCACTTCAGGAGGGATGTGGACAGCATCAAGAGGGTCCAGAGGAGGGCCACTCACATGATCCGGGGACAGCAGGGCAGACCCTATGAGGAGAGGCTACGGGACCTTAACATGTTCAGCCTTCACAAAAGAAGGCTGAGGGCGGACCTGGCAGCCATCTATAAACTTACTAGGGGGGACCAGCAGGGTTTGGGAGAGACCTCATTCCCCCGAGCACCTCCTGGAGTAACAAGGAATAATGGCCATAAGTTGCTAGAGAGTAGGTTTAAACTAAACATTAAAAGGCGCTTCTTCACAGTCAGGGCAGCTAGGATCTGGAACCAACTTCCAAGGGAAGTGGTGATGGCTTTTACCCTGGGGGTCTTTAAGAGGAGGCTCAACGTTTACCTGGCTGGGGTCATCTGAGCCCAGTTTTCTCTCCTGCCCAGGGCAGGGGGTCGGACTAGACGATCTACAAGGTCCCTTCCGACCCTACATCTATGAATCTATGAATAAGACCATACTGGCATCATCATACCAAGGACTCTACCTGTTGGTGTTTCTCCACCAAGAAGGAGACAAGAAGCTCATGCACTGCAGTGGGCTATATTTGAAAAGCTGACATGTTGTTACTGAAGGGAATGGAAGTTCTGCCACCACATTTAGTGGAGGTAGCAGCAAGCAAATAGGGCCTCTGCCCATTTCAAGAGTACATTTATATACCTCCATTGATTTCAGTGCCTTTTCAAATCTGCCCTGCGTTGCATGCAGAATCTTCTGAAGATGCTCTCAGACACATAAGTAGTAATTGATGGATTCTCCTGTTTCCATTAAGGCATTTCACATTGGTTTGAAATATATAAGAGATGATATAGATGTATGGTACCAGTGTTTCTCATTGTCTTCGTACTGCTCTTCCATGAACAACAGACTCATGATCATTGTTATAGTGGAGTTTTGCCACGTTTTGAGGGGAGGGGAAGTCAGCTAACCTGCCAAACAGGTAGGAAGGTCTCCAAGTTCTCTTCCACCAGTATATGTTAAAGACTAATATGCTGCTGAGCAAACAATCATATTCCCATTGCAACTCACCAAGGCACTATAAGCTCAAAAGCTCTCCTTCTAGAACTTATTTCCTATGCTACAGAAATTGAACTGACTACCTCCCTAATGCCCTTCCTGGAAGGATCACATCCTGAAGGCAGTATTTCTGAGAATACATAGGAGTCTGACACTGAGAAGGGGAGAGAAACACATTTACCACTGATGTTGACAGGGGATACAGTTGGTCAGTGCATCTTAGGATCACTGGTTGTGAGTGAGTAACCAGTTAGTGTAGCACCTATGGGCCACCCACAAGAAGTGGCCTCCAGAAGCAATGTATCTCACAACCTGACTAAAGCAGCAGGAAGGAAGGAATTACTAGCAAAAGGAACCACACTGAAGAAGAAAAGGAAGGAATAAATAGCAACAGGAAGAAGAAAAAATATGCCACTGTTAAGTTCATGGGAATGGAAAAAACCTCTGTTCACTTTAGTGGTGCTAGCTCAGTCTCTTCACTTGCATCCAAGGGATTGATAAAACCTGTTCATTCACAGTATTGCTAGAACTGACTGACTGGGTCTCTGCTTGAGCTCTTCCACGTTTTGTTTGGAGCCATTGTCAGATACCAGCATGGACCATTACGATGAAACTCCAAGTCTCTCTTGAAATGACATCAAAATCTACCCTCCAAATTAACCCTGAAGGGTCAACTCCAGAACTGGGGAGCATTCCTTGACTCTGGATGGCCCTATCCCCTACCCGCTGTTTGCAGAAATAATTTGAAAAGGCTTTTTTCCCTTTGAATTTTCAAAAAGATCCTATATCAAACAAAAGGACAGAGCGGTAACATCTCTTCACAACTAGTGTCAGAGTACGTTGAAGAAAGAGTTAGAATGGCATCAAACGTGGAATGAGGAACCTTCTGACTGGCTCAGGAGAGCTATATTAGAGAGGTTAGTCTTAGGGATCCTTACGCATCTAAGAAAAATATAAAACACTTGAGGAGAAACAACACATGAACATCAGAGAAAAGTTTGAATTCTTTTTCTTTGTGCCAGGCCTCATGGTCAAGATCGTTTTCATCTCTGTTGAGTTAGTTGTAGAGCAATGCCAGTGGCTCCACTGGGACCCCTCATAAAAAGATGTTCTACTCAGCATGAATGAACCTGTGAAACTGACCCCAAAAGTTTACCTCCTAGACTTCCCTGGTTTTCCATTCCTACTTTTTGAACTGATGGCTTTGCCAAGAAGTTCATTGTTTTTTCCACCTTTACCCTATGTCAGCTTTTCTCGATGTCAGCAACCCTGCTGAAACACATAGCATTTTTTTTACTTTTGATTTTTGGGCACCGATTAATACTTAGTTAAAAACTGATACCGTGATTTCGTGGCTAAGGTGTCCCTCATTGTTTTCTGTCTGGAAAGCAAGATCTTCTACTACAAACTCTTCCTTGGCACTCTTTGACACTGTCAGCTACTAAGATCTAGGTCCATGGTCTGATGAAAGGCAACCCTGAATGCTATAAAGCAGCTAAGAATTAACATGTTAATGAATTTTCCAAAGTAATTGAATCCAACATTACAATCAATGGCACTGATTGTCTTTGTGATAGGAAATTGCAAAAGGACAATTAGAATTACTTCTACAAAACAAAATCCTTTGTTATTAATTAAGGTAAAGATTAACTGTCAGTCATGTTTACGAGCAGCAAGTTACAGATTTAGTTGATAATAGCCCAATATACATAACTTCACTGCTGTAATGTCCTTTGAGCAAACAGTTTTGAATGGACAGTTTCTAACGTGTGCAACTTTTGAGGAATATAAGGAAAACCTGATTTTAGCTAAAGTTGGAAAAACTTGTCAATTTTAGTTTTCAAATACCTGCCAAGATCACAAAAAGAGCTATGGGGACACAAGGTTTTTTACAAGCCTAACCTGCCATATTGTGGTACAAATTTGTTAGGAAGCAGATCTTCTAGGAATGAGCTGCTCTTGTCACCATAAACACTCTCTATTCTATGGTCACATATGCCCCGCCATCACGGTTACAGTCTCATATTTATTGAAAGTAAAGACTGAGAATGGCAGGGTGTGGATGTGGAGGCCTTATTTGCAATGCAGAGTTCATTATTCACAGGAAAAAACAACTGCCACATCAGGAACCCTTCTGGTAAATAACCTTTCTGGGTCAGGCATTAACATTGCACTTTGGTTAATTATATCAGTAGGAGAATATTAATATTACTCCATTACTATTCATTTCAGACTAAGAGCTTTCACTCCAGCAATTTATCCAGCTGCCAGCCTTGAACTTGTTATTTATCTTCATCTGAGGGCACCACTGAAGTTTAACAAGTCAAGGGCCCAACCCTCATTATCTGTTTCATAGTAGTGGCTCTGCTTACTTAGTGCAAAGTCAATGAAATCTATTACTGTTAATTACATTGCCTACAGTTAAATGCTCAACAGGTGAAGAATACTGAAATCAGTGGCGAAGAATGCTTTGGATACCTAAGTAGGCTCAGGGTTCAGAATTGAAAAGGCAATGAACTATGGATGAAAAATCTTCTTGTAGATCCCAATTCTCCAATGCCTTGAACCGAAATGCAGCCATTCTGATTAGGTGGTGTTTCACACTCATGCTGCACTTACTTTGTGACTAGCAGTACACCTGGCAAGGTGTGGACGAACCAGGAATTCTAGACTGAAGTCAGATAGTATCTTTTGCCATGACCTTCAGTTCTACCAAACTGCAGATGTCAGGATTCAGACACGGTGGGATCTAAACAGAGAAGGATAAAGACCTGGCAAAATGTAATGCAGAAAAACCAATCAACAAATAGCAGGTGAGTAACAAATGAGTCAAAAAGCAGGTTCCTTCATGGGCAGGGCTGGCAAAAGTCAAATATAAACAATAGAGGTGCCAAACATTAACTGTATTAATGCTCCCACAAAAAATAGCAACCTGGTGTATTGTTTAGGGCAGTGAACAAGCTTCAGAGTTTGTTTTGGGCCTATCTTAAGCAATGAGGACTCCATCTAGAAAACATTCACCTGAGTTGCCCCACTGGCTTCACTGGGACTAGACATATGAGTCAGGAGTACTCCTGGGAGGAAAGACTGGTGGTGGCCATCATAGAGGACATTCCAGTTTTCTGCTACTCTGTCCTCTGTCCCCTACTGATACGAAACCCAACACTTTTATGTCCTCTATTTTTCTCTTCAAGGGAAAAATAGAGGACATAAAGGCACCCGGTTTCATATCAATAGAGGACAAAGGACAACCGGACTGTCCTCTATGATGGTCACCCTACTAGTGGGATAGGTCATTTAATTATTATTTATATAAACAATAGCACTTCAAGGTCCCAGCCCAGATGAAGATTGGGGTATACAAACATGTATACATGGGGTAAAGAATAGCACCTTCCCTGGGGAGCTATGCAAGTTAGTAAAGGGGAAAAGAGTAAACACACTCAGAGGTGAAGTGACTAGTTTGTGATAACACTGCAACACAGGAAATATGATCCAGGTTTCCTAAAATGCTGTCCGATGCTCTCTCCTCCACTTGGATGCATCTGTCTCTTCTATAGCATGGCAAGCACAGAGACAATGACTATTAACCATGTAAAAGAAACTTGCATATTAAACTTAAGCTTAGAGTCCCAGGAAGGTATGAATTATTATCCCATAGTGGCCATCTAAATCTCATAATGGCACATGCTAGGCACTATGTAATGATAATACCCACACTGCAGAGCCTTCTCCTGCTAATAAAGAGGACATCATATTCAAATTAGTAATTAGAAACCTGCTATTATTCACTTGGATCATTAGGAATGTTAATTTGAGAAGTGAAATCTATAAGGACATACCCCCTCTAACAGGCTTCTGTCTCAAAATGTAGGATATATTGCTCTACACACCATGTGAAAGAGGTGCAGTGGCAAAGCAGGTAAGGGATCTTGCTATGCTTCTGGATGCAGAATTTCAAGCCTTGCTCTGGGCTTATGCCAAAAGCTACCTTCACCTGACTCAGATGTAAATGGGTACCTGAGTCATTCAGGCTGGGGGGTCCATGATGGTCAGAAGTGCTGACAGCCACACATTGCTCCCTAGTGGGTCTTTGACTACAGAAACAGGCATACTTTAACCAGAAAAACTACTAGGATCGGGCAGATCTTTGACCTTTGTATTTTGGTGATATAGCTAAAGTGTGTAACACTTTAGGCTAGGGCTTCCCAAGCTGTTCCTCAGCATGACACCATTTAAACACTGGAAAATGTTGTGACCTCAAAATGATGCAGCCACAATCAACAGGAAAGGATTCATCAAATTTCCACTTCTGTGTCTTGCACTTTTTTGTTTTTCATTCTCATTCTTGTCATTAGTTTTACTGCTGGAGCTCGAAGCAGAAACTTTTTGGAGAACAGCATCCATGATAGATTTCTCTGTCATGTAAAATATGTTTCAGCCAGCAAGTATCAACATATTGATTTTATGTCAGCTTCCTGTAACGTACAAGCACCTTGCGTCGGAGCTGCAGCTGTCGTGCATGGACAAATAACTGCCATGCATGGGAGTTGCATATTTATAAACAGAAAACAAATTCATCATAATCAGTCAACGCTTCCAAGCATCTTTGTGACCCCATCTTTTATTTCTGCAACCCCAAATGGGGTCACGACCCCAAGGTTGGGAACTGCTGCTTTAGGCAATATTAGCTGCTAAACTCTAGAACAATGACATTCCCAGATCAAATGCAATGGCAAGAAGCAGTTTGTATGCAGAGCTGCCTAATGATACTATAGAGCAGTAGAGATAATTTCCAGACTGCTGAGAGAAAACATGAAATACCAGGTTGGGGGAGTTAGAAGCACATATCTCACTGGCTTTCAGGAGGGCTTGTTCTGCTAAATTCCTTAGACTATTCTGAAAAGCAGAAATAGAAGTTACTGTGCACCTGGCACTTGTTTATACTGAAAGAAAAAAAAAAAGTTTTAGAGCATCTGCAGTCCCTATCAGCTTAGACAGGAGATGAAGATGGTTCATATATGAGAATCAGGCCTTTGGACACCTGCTTTGTGCTGGGGAGTGTAGGGGATGAGCAATCTTTGACCCTTTGTTTGAAAAGCAGGGTCTGAATCATGTCAAATGTGGCTGGTGACAGCTAATCTACTTCAACAGGCTTCTGATAAGGTTGTGATCTGGGAGGTCATGGCCAGAACCAGTCTCAGCAAGGTGCTGAGTTCCTTCTGTTTTGTTCAGATCTGCAGAGTCCCACATCATTCAACCCAGGTCATATGGATCTGGTAGCTTTTTTTAGGCACCATACATTTCTGACCACAAATTTAGACATGCATGAGAAGAGGAAAGACAGATGGACAAAGCTTTCTGAGAAGGAAAGTCGATGAGTTTTATGACTGAGATGTTAACAGCCATTCAAAAGTAACTGTGAATATTATGGTCCAAAATAAATTGCAGTACTGTATGTAGTAACTAGTAGAAACCCAAAAAGCAGCAGTTATCCCACCAGGATTAAGAGGGCAATAGCCATTTATTTCAATCCCACCTCCCATTGCCTACAGTTTAGCTGGCCAACATGCTGGTGTCAACTAGGTCATTGCTGTTTATCTGATCTCTGCTTGAATGCAGGTGCTGGTGTCTCCTCCATACATGGGCACATGAATTGAGAATTATCATATTTTTTCTCTCTCTCTCTCTTTTTAACATCACCATAACATTTGTCACAGTTGTAGTCTCTTAGGCTAAGTATAGACATTCAAGAAGCTTATAGAAGCTAACTTTCAAGCATTCTCTAAGTGCTCCCATTTATGTTGGAAGGAAGCAGAACACGTTAGCTCTGGGAGAGGGGGACTTGGAGCCTGCCTGCACAGCCCTAGTGCAGCAGGTAGGGGGGCTCTTGCATGCCTCCCAGCGTGCCCCGCAGGCTCCCTGGGCTGCCAAAGACTCCTCAACAGAGCCAAATGGTTGAGCCTCCCATGACAGGCTGGCGGGGACAGCACAGCCACCCATCTGGACCTGATGTGGCAGCAGCTCATCGTGGCATGCGCCTTTATGGCCACAAGCCACTTGCATGCCCACTCAGTGCACCCTGTGCCCACCAAGTGTGCACATACCCCAGACGCCTGGGTTCTATGTGTGTAAGTGTGTGCACCCAACTCTCTCTCTCTCTCTCTCATACACACACACACACACACACACACACGCACACATGTCCAGGGCATGACTGGGTCACTGAGTTTCATCAGCCAATGAGGATGATGCCCACCTCTTGCACAACTCCCTGTTCACTGAGGTGATGGAGAGCAGGTGCTATGTTCCCAGGGTCGCTGATTTGATCACTGGCAATGTCATCACACCCCCAATCCTCATTTGGGTCCTAGCCTACCCCCTCCTGCCCTGGCTTATGAGGCCCTATTGGACTGATCTGGACCTCCAGAAGAAGCATTTTAACTATGGAATGGGCCTGGCACTGCAAGCACAGGGATGGGGGAGAAGGCTAGCCTCCCGCCTGACCCAACACTGCAGCAGGCTGTCCAGATATGTGAAGCCCTGGCCAAGGTCCTCCACACCCACATGGACTGGGGCCCTCCCTGGATGAGTAGGGCCAGAGGACTTTGAGTGCACCCACCCTGGCACCAGGCCATGGGCCTCCTGACATGGGCTCCTCTGGCTCTGCATCAAAGGCACCACTGCCCACAGCCCAGGCTGCTCAGGCATTGTCCTTCTTCCCCTCTCCTTCCCCAACACCCCCTCCCACCAGGGGCGTATACCAGGGTGCAGGGGAATGTGTCAGGAGAAAGATGTGGGGCGGTGGGGTGGGCAGCTGCAGGGGGCTCAACTTAACAAACACAAAACCTTGGGGCAGCAAAGGGACTGCTGTGTGTAAAACTGCCGCCCCTCGGTTTAATTAAACATTGCTGTTGCAAAAAATGTTTCCTGTGCATAATAACTTGGACTAGAGCACAGGATCCTGCCATTCTTCTCAGAGGCTGCACCACTCCCCCACAGTGGGACCTGGGCTTGCAGTGGCCTGGCCCAGTAGGCAGGTGGGATGCCCTCCTCCCACTCTGTTCCCTTTGGGGCCCTGCATCTACACAGCAACTGTCAGCGGTAGGGCATAGCAAGTTGGCCCTGGAAGGTGGGCTGAGTCAATGCCAGGTCTAGCATCAGGTGCTGGGCAGCCTGATCCCCCTCCCTTCTTGCGCTGCTGCTCCCCAGAGTGGGCCCTGCCATATGCCTTCCTGGCTTCTCTGACCACAGGTCAGGGATTCCATGCACATTATCCCTCCATCCCCCAATCAATGCAGTGTGGAGCATTCCCCCACAGCTGCAAACTAGGGCAACCTGTGGGACTTTCAAGCATGTCATCCTAGGGAAGGGTCCCTGGAATGGGGCTCTCCATGTCACCAGCACTGTCTATGCACATATCTACAGGACTCTGCAGGTATCCGGCTGATCCAGCATCTCAGGCTCCATGACTTGGCCTCCCAGGCACAGCTGCAGAACTTGCAAACAAGGGAGACACCAAAGGACCTCTGATGAGTCCCCTTGTCTGGACCCTTTTCCCCTGGGCTGGGACCCACACAGTTGTTCACAACCCGGTGCTAACCATGGCAAATAATGCCTACACCACCTCCCAGCTGAGCAAACCCAGACACCTGGGTTCCACCTCCCTCCTGTAGGAGCTGGGAGAGCTGGGAAACCCAAGCATCAGGGCCCAGAGGTTTGAGCCTTCTCTGGGAGGAGAGGGAGGGAGGAAGTGGGGGGGTTTGCTAGGAAAAATTCCCATTTCCTGCTGTGCTTTACCTGCAACAATGCTCATTCATAGCTGCTCTGCCAAACGGCACCCAGAGGATCACCAGCGAAGATGTGTAGATTCACCTGTTGCTTATACCTCAGCTGTGGGGCTTGAAAAATGCTTTCAGTGTATATCAGGGTCTGTTTGGGTTCAGGTTTATGTCAGGTCAATCTGGGTAAGCACACTGGCCTCTCTGAGGAAAGCAATGCAACCTTGAGAGATGGGGCAGTCTGTTGACAACTTCCCAGATTTATGGTCCCACTCAACGTAATACAGATTGATAAGCCCCCAACAAGAGTGTGGGGGGGGGACCGAGGCTGGCACCTCTGCTTTGTTTCAAGACAGTGGCATGGGTGTTGTGGGGTGGGGGGGGGGTGTATTTGAAAGGCACAAGGTCAGTGAGAAGCATCAAAAACTCAGCGTCATCAGTCTTCTCCATGAACAATCATCGAGACAAGAGCACACTGAATATCAGAGTAGGCAACTATATCCTTCCCCATGAGCATACCCCAGCTTACCAAGGAGTCACATTAGACTGTTCCCTCACCTATAAACACCACATTCGTGTAATCAGGACAGGTAGCTGCCTTAAGATATTTATCCAGCACAACATGGGGTGCTAACCTCAAAGTGCTCAGAACCACCGGACTCGCAATATGCCCCAGCAGATTACTGTGCTCCTGTGTGGTCCAGAAATTGTCATGCTAGAAAGCTCAATACAGTACTTAACAATGTGAGGAGACTCACAACAGGCTGCACAACTTGCACACACACATCTGCATTCCCTTCACTCTTGGACATTAGACCAAGTGACATAAGAAGAAAGACCATAACCAATCCCCTGGTGCCAGGTTTCTGGGCCCATGGAGAGCCCTGCAGGCTTACAGTATGCCTTGTGTGTTGACCTAAATTTAGATAAGGGGTGGGGTGAATAGAAATTAAACGATTGTTAAGAGTAAGTTGGTCCAAAATCTATTCCTACAGCATTTTATACCATCACCATATGAGTCCCCCATTGGGAACGACCTTAAGAGAAGCATGGATCAAGCTGAACAGACTGAGATCTGGATACAGACGCTTCAAAACAACACTGTACAAGATGAACATCTTGAACAGCCCCTTATGCAAATGCAGCATCCAGCAAATAGCACAGCACTTAATCAAGAGCTGCAATCTTTACACATGCCCGGATGAGGTAGAGGGAATCCATGCACTGAGCGATAATACCAGACGGTGGCTCATAGCCAGCCAGGGGGAACAGGAATGAAGGGGTTGGAAACAGGGGCTTTGCTGACTCTTGTCAGCAGCAGCCCAGAGGTGGGGCTGACCCGGCACTCAGGCAGACCACATGAGCTCTGGTCTAGGCTAGATCGCCGCTCTGCGAGGGGGGTGAGAAGGATGCCACAATGCTCCATGGGATGTCTGCAGACTGCGACCATGAGTTGTGATGGGATGTGGTTCGAATGTTCATTGCATCACCATCCATGTGGATGTTCATTACTAACCTACAGTGCTGAAGTCTGGTATCACACCCATCTAGGGTTATCTTAGAGTGGGATTTGCCATTTTTACAGCGCTCTGTGTGTGGTGATTTCTGTGTACCTGCTGTGCAATAAGTGTAACTTCTCTACCTCGCTTCTGTCAGCAAGGGGCTGTAAATCAACACCACATTTGTCCTGGGAGAAAGCCTTCTGTTCCAAGATCCTACAGACTTACAAGTCCAGTGTCCTAATTTAAGTCCTTCTGAAGTATGGGGGATTGAATGTACTAAATCTTTATCGCCGGACATGGCTGCATGCATCTGTAAAGTTATTGCGGGTCATTCCTGAGACAAGCTGGCCAGGCTGTGCTCTTATTGAGCACCTACTGGCAAAGGAGCAGCAAATGCAGCTCAGAAGGTCAATGTGTATAAATGACTGTGTCAGGATAATCAGGCCCAAACAAGATGTCAAATGAGACATCCATTTACATCCAGACATTACTAGACACCATGTAGTGCAGCCTGGGCTTCAAACAAATGTTACACTTAAGTTAGAGCAGGGGAAAGTATAGAAAGATTCTTTGGCTCTCTCTCCATCTCTGCATTTCTTTTTTGAAACTTAAAGGAGAAAAAGGAGGTACAAGTCCTTAGAAAGAGATTTTTATAATGGCTCAACTTCTTTTCAGGCACCAAAATAAATGGCCAGAAAAACAGGATAGCTTGCATGCTGGGCAGATGCTGGGATCTTTTGAAAATCTGGCCTTTCTGGGGGTATATGAATAAGAGCTGGGTTCCTTGGAAGTATGAGCCTTGACTTTCATGTTCCAGGGATTACAGGCATGATGTGAGACTCAATTCATGCTCTAGAAGTGTTTTGATGTGACTGGATGAAAGACACTATAAAAGTTGAATGTCAGTATAAAATCATGGGTATATAAGGTGGAGGGATAAAGCAAACAATTTCCAAACCAGGCATAGTCTGAAATACATTTGCATAAAGTGCTCATGCAAAAATTCCAAATACATTAATAAAAAGCTGTCTTTGCTAATGGATATTATGGGGGGAAAGGAATATTATTCATTAATTAATTCACCATAAAGATCTTGCACAGGTCCTTTCCCTTTTGTCTTGTACAATATGGCAAAGTTTTCTCTTTTCAAAGCAAAATCAGCTATCGCTGATGAAAACTAAGAGAACAGCGCTGGCAGAAATTATACACATTTCAAGTCTGCAAAGCTCATCTCAGAAATAAATGGCTATGTCATCAATGGGTGTAAATCAACAGAGTTGCACTAAAGTAATGGAGCCAAGACAGTTTTCACCAGTTGACGATCCAGTGCCTGACTGTGAAGAGGTAAATAATTCTGAACGCTGACACAGCAACAAATTAAGTCTCACACATTCTATGCATTGGGGGTATTGGTTGTAGCTATGTTGCTGTAAGGACTCAGGCAGACAAGATTCTTTGGGTACATGGTATATCTTTTTTTAGAACGACTAAATAATTGGAAAATTTGTTCTTTGCAAGCTTTCAGGCACAAACACCCTTCTTCAGGCATAGGGAGAGTCTGCTCTTGTTTTGTGTTCCCCTGGATGGAACAGAAGCCAATATGCAACATACAGGTTTGTTAAAATGCAAATATGGCAGTGAGGATCAAAAGCCATGGGAGACAATAGGTGAGGTTATCATGTGCCATGAATCCGATGTCTATATTTAGTCCATGATTTTTTGTATCCAGTAGATTTATGAAGTGAAGTTCATAGGTTTGTATGTGAGAGGTGTTTTGTAAAATCCCTTTGAGAATTAGAACTGAGAGACTGGAGAGAGAGTAGTTGTCTTGTAAGTAATATGCACAGCACCCACAGGTAATTGGGTATTTTTGTCTTTGATAGAGTTTTGGTGTGTGTTTATTCTGGTGCATAGCTGTTTGGCTTCTCCTACCTATTTTTCATCAGGGAAATTGGTGCACTTGGTGAGATATATTACATTTCTGCATGTGCAGGTGTAAGATCTAGGAGTAGTGATGGTTCTCTTGTGGGGTGTAGTTATTGTGGGAGTGGTGGAGATGTGTTGGCAGGTTTTACATTTCTTGTAAAATATCTCTCATTCACTAAATGCACTAAATGCCAAAAATCATCAAAGACAAAAATACCCAATTCCCTGTGGGTACACACCCTCTCCAATCTCTTGTAGACCGGACTACAAACTTCACTTCATAAATCTACTGGATACAAAAAATCATGCACTAAATACAGACATTGGATTTATGGCACATTATAACCTGCCTGCCATCCAGTAACCCCAGGTAACCTATCTGCTTTTTACCAGCTATATTCTATCACCAGGTCAACATTTCCTACTCCCCCACCCATTTCACACCTACTGTCTTCCATGGCCTCTGATCCTCACTGCCACACATCTGCATTTTAACAGACCTGCATTTTGCATACTGGCTTCTGTTCCATCCAGGAGAACACCACACACCATCAGGTTCTCCCTATGCCTGAAGAAGGCTGTGGCCGAAAGCTTGCAAAAAACAAATTTTCCAACTATTTAGTTGATCTAATAAAAGATATCACATCTACCCAAAGAACCCTGTCTGCTGATGTCCTATGTAAGCATTCACCCCACATGCTGTTCCTGCCATCATTCCAACTACTTCAGGGAGTTTATCACCACAAGCCAAAATACACTTGCCTAGTTCTTTCACTCCCTTTGCCTAAATAACACACTGACTTAGTACACGTTGTATATCCTCCTCTAGTGCTTGTGCCCACAAAAGAAATTATGAACCTACTATTCTTGCTAATTCTCTAGTTGAAATGGAAGAGGTCCATGCTTTTAGCACTGGAGGTCCTGAATTCAGGCCTCACTAATCCCTGATCTAGATGAGTGCCATTTCACTTGCAGACAGGGACTAGTTTTCTTCATGCTTTTTCCCTACCCTAGTCGCCATTGGAAAGCTAGATTCCATCTCACGCTTTGAAATTGCTCCATATTACACAGTCAGACTGAGGACAAAGTAAAGACTGAAAGTCAGGTGTCCCAATTCCCAGCCGCCTACCTCAAGCCAAGAGAGTGACACCAGCAACATGTTCGTATTAACATAAGCCTAAATTGTTGGTCCTATTAATGTGTCCAAAAGGAAGGGAGAATACACTTAGAATAATTGGAATGACTGTTAAATTTACCTTCCATGGTTGGCCATGTTTAGAAAGAAAACCAAAGAAGGAGCACATATCTGAAAAGAGAAAGCATATTTTTAAAGCTAGAATGAGTCCTTTTAATAGAAACATTTCAGACGCTTTTAGCTATTTTATATACAGTATATGGGATCAGCCTCCCAACTGTGTAACCAGGCACACCTTTCTTCAAACAAAATTCAGTGTTAGAGAGCAATTATTTAATCAGTTAAATCGGGTGCGTTGGCTTAATTTATTTCCAAAGCTACTCACAGGGAAAAAAATTAGAGAGCTGTTAAAAAAAAAAGATTCCCAAACTCCTTTGATAAAAGGTTAAGGGTAATTATTGTCACTTCTGCTTAGCTTCTGCATCAGGGAAATGGAGCTGTTTATGATGCTACATGACCTACTGTTCCATTTGTACTGATTTATACCTGCTTAAGGAGATGCACTGCATGTGAAAGGTTCATTTTGCAGATTCTTCAACCCAAATCATCCTGGTGTTAAATTTGCCCTAAAAACGTTATAGAAAAATGATGCATGCTGGACTGGAATTCTCATGTGTGCCGTTTCATTAAAACAGTGCATTGACAGAAAGAGGGCACATCTCTGGAGCAGCAGATGTCAACTTCAGCATTGGGTTCTCGTTAATACAATTGTGAGTTCTGCATCTAAGACTGCACAAGGCTGATTTTTTTTTTTTAAAGCTTATGGTACCCAAGGAGGAGAAAAAATAAAAATAAAAATATAATGCATTATTTTTTACAGGTTAGCTCATTACTGTAAATTAATGGATGGATTGCCTGGCTAAATTTAACAGATTAAGAGCCTGACACTTAACAATTTTCACACACATACACACCCTATTCCTCCAGCTCCCACTATTCCCTGAAAAAAAAATGGAGCAAATATTTTTCAGTTTTCAGGAATGGAAGAGGCTAGAATCAAATCATAAACCAGCTGCAAAAGACGCCCTCCAAACCTCTACACCTTTCCAGGCAGTATTGCTGATCAAGATTAATGACTCACTATATTCTTTCTAATGACTGTCTATTCCACAACTGACATTTTGTTAAACTACAGCAACTGACATATCCTCAGGGACCTTCTAATGATCAATTAAATTTGTAAGCTGTGGTTGCTGAACTTCATCCTAGGAAGACTGGCAGAGGAAGAGCATCAAGACAACAAGCAAGACAATCAGAAGTTTAAAACAACAGTCTCATTGTATTTTGTTCTGGGGAAAGGAGAGCTCTCTAAAGGCACCATTTCTAGACTACATGAACATTTAAAATGGACTGTTGAGTTACCTTAACAAACAACATCAAGGCATGAAACCAACATGCTGGTCTCTCAAGTTTTAAAGCCGGAACATGTCTAAAATGGACTCACTCAAAGAGAGAGAGGTCCAAAGTGTAGATTTTGTTAACAAATTCAAGATATTTCAAAATCCAAAGGAATTTTACCACTGAACCACCAATGCTTCAAATGGAGGCGTTCCCTCGAGTCAGACATAGGCCAGAATGCCAACATAGGCCAGAAAGTTAAGAATACAATGCTCAAGTGAAGCTACAGAGGGTGCTTTAGCATCCAGTTCTGCTGGCCACAGTGATACATCGCTGAAATGGATGCATCAATTTGTAGAGCAAGGTTCTTTGTGAATAGACTCAATATAGGCAGAAGTATTGGAATCTGACACTTATAAGCCAGAATGTAGTTAAGCATGTTGTTGTCCAAGAGCAGGTCTAAACCCCAATTTTGCAGAAAGATCCCTGAATCTATTAACAGCCCATCACTCAGGATCTGCAAAGTTATATACATGAACAATACTTGTAATGATTCTACAATACTTATATAATATGGGCTGTCTAGGTCTTTGTAACAATCAAGGCCACAGGGTTTAAGCAGCCGTGAAACAGAGTAAATGCCATAAACTGTCTTAATAAACTACACATAAGTTATCACTCTCTTAACTCATACCATGGCCCTTTTTACCACTGTGATTCCTCTTCACCGTGTGTTCTTTGAACAGTCCTGTTCAGGTGATTCCCTGCAACATCTTGCAACTAGTCATCATACCTCTGGCAGAATGGGGAAAACTTGCCACATACAAAATGAACATTGGTCCTCTCTATTAATAGCAGTCTGGAAATATGAGGTTCTTCACCTCTCTTCTCCCAGTATTTGGATATCACCCATCTGTACAAGTGGTATATTTTATATGCCCCATTGCAACAAAAAAGAAACCCAAAAAAACTGCTCATTATGTATCTGGGTTGAAATAAGAGCAACTTATAGAATACTATTTCCAAAACTTGATATTTCTAATTTTGAACTCCATAGTAGCAGAGCTGCTGCTGCGAGGAATTCAGAGGACTGGCATAGAGTGAAGTCTGATGATGATGATCCTGCTGTGCCAATTGTTCTATAAGAACATGTTCCCGCTGTGAAAGCGGCTCTTCTGGCTCACATGCATGACTGAACTTCCAGAATGATCATGATATTATTGTCTATGTGTCTAGTAAGCCACATGGAAGCTGTGAGGTCCTGAATCATGGACCCAGGAGTGTCACAAGAATAAAAGATCTAGAGCCATCCAATTTAACTTGTCAAACAATCATTCTTTGAACCAGATTATGTCCCATTTACATTGCACTTAGGTAATCATGGTAATATTTTGAAATACCAAATGTGGCTTATGAATTGTTAGCATGAGTCATAATGAGCTCCCTCAGGCAGGGACTGACTTTTGGATGTGTGTGTAGATTGCCTAGCACAATGGAGGTCTGATCCTCAGCTGGAGCCTTGAGGTGCTCATCTCAGATGAATAATATATAATACCATAATAACTAAGGAAGGTTAAATCAAAAGACGTGCAATAAAGCTGGCATTTTCAAAAGGAGACTGAGTTAAGTGTCTATACTCCATTGAAAGTCAGTGGATATGGTAACTGCATCTGGATTTCAAAACATGACCATGGCTACAGATAGAGATAGGGGTCGGGGATTTTTGAGAGCTTCTAAGCAAGTGCCTATCTGTATCTTTGGGTGTGTAACTACCTTTGAAAAATCTGGGCCTGCACTCCTTTAGGGCTCTTCCAAAATCTCTAAAGTGTCATTGTAATGGCCGTCTTTTGGCAAGAAAGGAAGTGTATGGCTGCATCCATACCAAACTGGCATTGGAAGTTCTGTCAAATCATAATCATGGAGTTATCACGCTGCCTTCAGGATAGATACCGTTCAGTTTGCGCAGACTGGCCTCTCTAGCCTTTGCCTACTGCCTCTGCCATTAAAATTGCAGACTGTGTGAAAGTTCTCAATTGCTCTCGTTATACAGTGCAACCCCTTGTTTAAATGGCCAGAAAAAGAGCAGTTCTTACCACATGCATATGCCCCCACTTAACACAACAGATCTCTTATCCATTGCACTTCAAGCACCTTTTCATTATCTCCATTCTACAAGTTGGGAAACTGAGACAGGTGTCTACTGTTTCAACTTCATTCACACAGCCATTTATTGACAAAACCAGGAGAAAGCACCCAGGTTATTTTATTTCAAGTCTGGCACCCTGCCTCCTCATATTCATATCCACATGTGGGAGGAAGGGGAGGCACACAATTTGACCCGAATTAATGGTTTCAATATTCACATGATGTTCACATACCCTCCCCCAACCAGCAGAACAGCACAGAGCATGTCTGCCAGATTGTTTTTGATGGGAAAGACAGGTCATCAGGAGCGGAAACCTAGAACATGGTTTGTCTATGGATCTACAGACCTGATACTTGATGCTACATTAGGGATAGGGGGAACCAATAATGCTATATCAGAAAGAGACTGTAACACAATGAACATAAAAGAACAAACCTCCTACTAAAATTCTGTTACAACCATCCCCTGAAGTCAAGCAGAGTCTTTCCACTCGCTTCAATGAGCTCTGAATCAGACCTTGGGGAGGTTATGATCAGCAACCCCCACCAATGCAACTTGAGGGTGCTCCATATCTTGCAAGATCGGGTCTTAAACAAACTTTAAAAGGTTGGGATGGAGCATGGCCCCCAAACCATCACTTCAGCCGGGATGATACCCTAAAACAAAGATTTTATTTGGTTGTATGCCTTTACTATGTAAGACTTTTTCAGTATCTAACAAACAGTGAATGAGGCACCTGCCATACTGTATTATTAAGAACAAAGGAGCTGCCATCTTATATTTCCTTCATCTGGAGACAGTATTTCTGTGTCAGCAATAGACAATATTCCTGCACAGTCTTTTTCTGTGTACTATTACATATCTGGAACTGAACCATATAGTGGGAGCTTGGAACCGTTTCCTTCTGGCAGCCTCAGCCACATTACAGATGTACTGAAATGCATTTTGATGAAACACTGGAAGGAGGACAACTTCAATACTTAACAATAGCAAGAGTCTAGGCAAGCCCCTATTTTTCAGAAACCTGTCTGCAAGCTTCTCATCCATCAATAGCCAGTTATACAAGGCTCTCTAGGCTTCCAGCACGGTAAAAAGGAGGAGAGGTCAAAACTGTCAGCCTCAGTTTTCACTTCTGCCTGAGCTATTAATTCATCAGGAGCTATCAAGAGGAGGCATAGCCAAACGGTCACAGTGGTAGACAGGACTTGATTCCCAGGTTTGATTCCCTGGTCCAATGAAGACTGACCATGAGTAATCACAAATCTGCCACTTGGGGTCAGGTCCAGCAAGATGTTTAGGTGCCTAGCTCCTACTTAGATGCTTAAAATCCCATTTTCAGGGTTGTTGATTGTAGCCGTGCTGGTCTAGGGACATAGGCAGGCAAGGTTCTTTGGGTAGATGTAGTATCTTTTATTAGACTGACTAAATAATTGGAAAAAATGTTCTTTGCAAGCTTTTGGGCACAAACGCAGACTGTGCAGTCTCCCTATGTCTGAAGAAGGACATATGTGCCCAAAAGCTCACAAAGAACATTTTTGCCAACTATTTTTTGGTCTAATAAAATATATCACATCTACCCAAAGAATCTTGCCTGCTTAAAATCCCATTGAATTCAAAGATGAATTTAGCACCTTGCCCATTACTCTATCTGTTTCTTCATGCATCATAGGAAGTAATAGCATTGCACAAGCATGTTATGAGGATAAATACATGAAAGATGAAGAAATGCTGTGATACTATGGTAAAGGGGAGATTGATTATAAGAATAAATTGAACACAGCTAATTGATATCACACTTCAAACAACAGGGAAGGGAGAGGAAATTACAGTGCTGGAATAATGAAGTACTAGAGGCTCTAGTAGATGCCCCCAAGGTTTGGTTTGGGAGTACAGCAGGTAGAGAAGTGGACTGCAGGAGCAAAAAGGAAGAGAGTCAGATAGCAACATCTCTTTAGAAACATCTCATCAAGTCCATTGGATTAGCTGCATGGGCTTTAATGTACCCTTTAACTAATGAGCAGGGAGCTCCAGATCCACGTAGTGGGGCAAGCCAGATCATTCAGTAACTAAAGTTTACACTAGTGCTAAAGGTTTACATTATACTGGGGTGTGTGTGCATGTGCTAAAGGCAATTTAAGCCAAATTCCAGATAACAAACAGGAGATTTGCTTCTGGGTCAGATGGTCTGGATCTGCCAGAAAACAGAGCTCTTTCTCTGAAGACCTCACTTGTTTGGCCAAATGTGTGACCTCCCAGCTCTAATGTGCAACCAAAACAGGTAGATTACTAGTGTCAGGGAAAAGTTGTTTTAAACACTGTTATGGAAACCAGTGATGCAAAACAGGGCATGCACATACAATGCTGATTCAACTGGTCACCAAATCACAGGGAAAAGATCCAGAAAGGTACATCTATACCCGAGCAAGATCTTTAGGTTTGATAGCATACTGGTTGATGCTTTGTTCTGGCCAGAGATGCCACACAGCTTTTCATTCTGAAGCGTCATTGTGCAAAAGAGAAACGATCATCTTTTTGTTTGGAGTCTGTGCAGGGCATATTGCTATGAGGTCTAGTCCATCACCAGGGCTCCTGACCATCAGTACAAAACACGCAATAAATTTAAGCTCTCCCAACCATTTTTATCCATTTTGTCCACCTGCTGCCCTCTAAGTGAGTCTGTCTCTTAAGTAGTCATCTTGCTTTCAGCAAACGCAGTCCCTCTGCTTGTTTAACAGCTTCAACAGCACTGTTTTTGGTCTTACTCAAAAGTACTACCTGGTACAATTGTTTGGGTTCCACACAAGGCAGCTCTGGCTCAGGTGAGGCAGAAATCCTCCACATTTAAAACTTCCCCCCTTTTAGCCTGTGAGTGGACACAATTTTGCTATCCCAATGCTCCTAGTATTTCTTAGTTTAAAACAGGGATGTCAAACCGTGATGCTACAGTTAACAGTGTAAACAATGTGCTGGCATACATGCATCAATGCATCTCAAGCAAAACTAAGGAAGTGATTCTCCTGTTGTGCTCGGCATTGGTGAAGCTGCAGCTGGAGGACTGCGCCCAGTTCTGGGCACCACTCTTCAAGAAGTATGTGAAGAAGCTCAAGGGAGTGCAGAGAAGAGCTACTTGTAAGATTAGAGGCCTGAAGAGCAAGCCATATGATGAAACGCTGACAGATATGAGACTGTTCAGCCTACAAAAGAGAAGACTTTGGGGGGATTTGGTGGCAGCTTACAAATATATCGGGAGGGGGTGGGGGGTGGAAATCAGGGGCTAGGCGAACAACTATTCACCAAAGCGCCCCAGGGAAAAACCAGGAGCAACAGTCAGAGTCCTAGAAGAAGGTTTCAGACTAGATATAAGAAAAACATCTTCACCATTCGTGTGACCAGACTCTGGGACAGACTCCCAGCAGCAGTGGTGCAGGCACCTACGCTGGAGATCTTCAAAAGAAGACTGGACGCACACCTTACTGGGGTTATTTGACTCCAGCAGTTTTTCCTGCCCAGAGTAGGGAGGCTGGACCTGATGATCTCATGAGGTCCCTCCTCATGAGCTTGAGGTGCTGCCACAGTAGGGGGCATGCAGAAATGGCAGCTCCATGTCCAACATGGGGCACACGATGGTGGATGGAGCCACTGCCACACGCTGCAGGTCAGAGCTGGAGCTGCCGTCACTGCATGCTCTAGTCCAGAGCTGGAACTGCCACTTCTGCTGTGACTCCCTTGTGCCTTGGTCCAGATCTGGCCCTCAAGGAGCCCTGCAGTCCAGATCCATCCCAGGGCACTTGGTGAGTTCGCCACCCCTGTGTTCAAGCTAGCGACTGAAATTACCATTGCTCCTGTATACCCAGCAGTCATTTACACTGTGTCATTCTAATGTAGTAACCTCTTATGACCATTGTGCATGGGATAAGATAAATGACTACACAAAATGAAGGGCAAAACAGAGATCTGAACAAATGAGATCTTTTCGTCCATAAATAATCTCCCCACATATAGAAGAGAAGACTTCCTCCTCTTGTGTTTCTCTCTCAGTATCTTTTCCATTGGAATAAAATTACAAAACCTACAGTTTTGTTTTGCTTTGCTTTTTAATCAACTCGATATCATCAGACACAAATAAATCACCAGCATAAGGAGAGGATAAATCATATATGAAAACAAAAGCATCTAATAAGCCTAAACCCAGCTCTCCTGACTGGAAAGCTAAATATGAAATCAATTCAAACAAATTCTGCAAGTGCTGTTTTGAGGATCCCTGAATGTGCACTGGCCAAAAGAAAAATAATTCAATTACCTCTGCATGTGCTACTTGATTTGTTTAGATCTCCTCACTTGATCTATGGTTTTATTCAGTTCTTGAAGGTGTATTTAAGAGTACTGCTTTTAAACCTCTCTCACTTAATAGGCAAATAAACTGCAGTGCAGTAAGTTAAACATTTTAATGAGAGTTTGCATACTTCCTTGCAGCAATTTCTTAACTGTTAAACCATAGACCAACATTTGTGTGTGCATTTAAACAACCACACAATTCCACTGTAGAGACAAATGTAGCTAAATGGTGAGTAAAGCAGTGCGTGTGTGTGCATGTTTGAGAAGAGTTGCCAAGTATTGTAATAAGTCCATGCCAAATCTCCATGGTTGTCACTGCTAAACACAATGGCTGCTCAGAATTAATAGCACCTGTAGGGATAAGAGTTAGATTCTCCAATGCAAGAAAAACTTGCACAGACACCTACCAAAGAATTAAATAAGGATCTCCATTAGCAAGTGAAGAACCATGCCACATAGTTGAATAGTTTTGGTTCAGTGGAAACATCACTTGCACTTGGTGTCAGGAAATCTGGATTTTTATTCCTAGTTCTTGCTACTGAAGTGCTGAGTGGCAAAGGGTTTTCCTACTGCTGTTTTCCCCCTGCAGTTTTCCCCGTCTGGTATACTTGACTGTTCCCTGAACTGGTAGAGGCAGGGAATGTCTCTCAGTTGCTGGTCAAAGCCTGTAAGAATAAGGCTCCGATCCCAGCTGGGACCCCAATACCCCTACTATAATAGGAGTAATAAAGAGAAGGCAGTGGTAAGTAAACACAGTAGGCAATTCATTATATGGTCAATAATCAAAAACTTGTTGGCATTTAAGAGAATTCTTTTTTTTTCCTGATCAGTAAATATCTACCATCATTATTTTCACTCTGAAGATTGTATGATAGGCCCCTAGCACACATTCATTTAAAGGCACCATGGGATCTGATCTCTGATGCCAGTAATTGCACCTCCTGCTGTGCCACACATTCATAGCAGGAGGCATGATTTTGGGATCAGATCCCAATCATGCCCTTTCAACTTGCTATGGCAGGAAGAGCCTGGGATCATTATCATGGGCTCCCCCGCCCTAGCAAGTTGAAAGCTAGGTTCCTACAGCCCAGTGTGGCCTATGAGTATGCTAGGACTGGGGCCGGCCCTAGGGTAACCCCAGACATCCTACAAATTCAATTTAAGGTGCCAAGCAAAGTATCCATAAAACTGTTCTATGATTCTATGATAAGAACACATTTTTTATGGCTGGTTTGCTATTTTATGATGCTTTAAATTGAGTGCATACATAGCACCCTTGCCATTTATGCTGCAATTAACACATTAATCATGGCATAAAAGTAATATATAGAGGAGCCCATGCTTACATATCAGTTTCTTATTAAAGAAAAATCACTTAATAAATAATAATAATTTCAACCTCTTACATAATGATCATTTGCCAATCAAGACAAGATAACCATTACTTGGAAGTTATTTAACATGAGAGAACGGTCTTATTGCGTATTAACTCTGATTTCAAGTGGTACCAAGGGCAGAACATGGGAATTTACTCCTCCTCTTTTATGCAGACTGCAGTCCAGTCTTAGAAGGAGCTTCCTTGCATTGATAAGACTAATAAGCACTGACCTCCCTGGGGATAAAACTCTGTAGTTCTATGCAGCCTTGATATGGTATCTGAATGCTGTAAATGTTCATCTAAGCAGAAGTTACGATAAAAGGTTACAATGTCAGGCAAAGCAATAAAAGGCAAATGGCCTTTTACAGACTATATGAAACACCATATAGTCCAGGTTTGGGGAGTGTCCCAAACTACCGGGAACAGAGATGCCTAAGCAGATATTTTGGTGCTGCCAGCCAGACAGCAAATGAAGTATGTGCAGGTTTTACTGAGGTGCCTGTCAGCCCCCCCTGCAGTCAGTCATGGGTTCCATCTTCTGGGCAATGCAAAAAAGTGGTCTGTTATTTAAATGCCACAGTGGTCCCTCACACTCCCACCTCTTTGGCATCTCCATTTAGGTACACTAGAGGCAAAGCCAGAATCAAGCGACCTTAGACAGAGTCCAAGATATGGGTCCCTCCTTCCTGCCACCCAAATACTGGATGACTTACACCAGTAATTCTCAACCTTGTCAGACTCAAGGCACCCCCTGATACACTCACGACTGCCATCCAAAAATGCCAGCTCCTAGTTTTTATTCATTTTTTTGACTAGAGAAATGAAATAGAGCAATTTTTGCTGGAAAAACTCAAAAAAGACCACAATAGGTCCAGATGTTTTTACCACTATGAATGCAATCTCTGAGTTTAGCTTGTGAATCATGTTTGCACAGCTAACATGGTGCAGCACCTTTGAAAGGATTTCAAGGCAGCCCAGGGTGCCTCAGGACTCCAAGTAAGAATCACTGACTTCCACTAGCTCCACCTCTTGGAGCTTCCACCATGCCCTGGGATCTTGGGCAACTGCCCTCCTTTCTTAGCCCTGGTAACAGCTCTGAGCAGGGACCAGGATTTGTTAGTGATCCTCTCAACATCAGTAAAATGAGCATCATTATCCTCATCACCTGGACAGCAAAACTGGGAACCAGCGATCTACAGCCACGCAGCAAGCAAGCAAGCAACAGAAGAGGCTGCTGGAGCCTCGAGTCCTGCATCCCAATCTCAGATTCTCTTCATTGCCATACACAATCTCATAATAAATAAATAATAAAATTCAGTCTTTTGGCACATTCTGAGATGTCTTATCCAAGGCATTCATATAACTCGCGCACAAAGGTGCTTGCGTCTTGTCCAGTCTCGCCCACCTAAAAGTTGTTCCTTCCTTTTTCCTAAATCTGTCTTTCTAGAAAGAGCCTAAAAATATATAGTTTGTCTTTTCAAAATACAGTAGAAAAATAATTGTGCCTGCACAAAAAGAGGCACTCATTCAGTTACTCACTAACCATAACTTTTCTTGTCATTTTGCAATCAAACTATACATGCAAAAACAAAACAAAACAGCCCTGCCCCAAAAAACCTGTCTACTTTGACTAAGTAATCCCATGCCAGTGTAGATGTTCTTTCTCCTGCTCATCACATCTGACTGTGAAATGATCCCGGATAACAGCCTTGCTTTCTCTCCCTTCCAACTTCCCATCCGAATACAGTCAATCCTGATGCCTTTCCTGTCCCCCTTGCCACGCCATCCTTTCCATCCGGCCCTGCAGTAACACAGGTGCAAGCAACTTCATGAACAGGCAGATTGTTAAATGCAGGCCACCTTCCAGGTTGATGATCTGCATCCAAGGCATCTGCTCTTCCAACAGCCTTTTAGCCTTTCATGTGACCGAGTGAGTTTGTTTTTCAGATGCAATTGTTTTCTTCCATTTTCATTTTGTGCAAATCATTTATTGACAGAGCTAATTATGCTAAGCGTGACCACTGTTTACTCACAGTCTCTCCTTCTCTTGCTTTGATAGCAAGTGATAATGCATTTTGCGAAGCTGAGGTGCCCTCACACATCTTGACCACAAAAGACAGCATCAACAATTCATGGACACTGGGAAATTATTTCCTCCTGAATGACATATACACACAGCAAGTCTTAAAGAACTAAAGCATAAATGCTAACTTTTCCACAGAATTTTGCCAATTATCCGATCAGATGCATTTGTATAGCCCCATGATAGAGTCCCACAGGCTTGCTTAATGCCCCATCAAGCCTGTTTTTTGAGAGGAAAGCAAGCAATTAATTCAGTCTAAGTCACTGCATGGAACATGAGGATTTTGTCCCACTTTGTGGAGGTTGATTCCCACTTGCTCTGTGTTAGCTGAATTTCACATGTCTGTATAAAGCACAAAGCTAATAGAGATGTGCAATGAAGGCATTTTTTTTGCTTTTATTTTGCAATGCCCCCTTCTGCCATCTACTGTTCCATAAACTGGTTGTGATTGAAATGACCAGCCTTATTGCTTCTCACTGGAAAGCAGCTCTAGGTTATTATACAAACAAGTTAGAGAGATGGGGGGGGAGGGGGTGGGGGGCAGGCTGGGAGAGAAAATTCTTGAAACAATGAAACTAATTGAACATATTTCAAAGATCACTGTATAAATAAAGTTTTTAAAAGAAACAACTCTAGACATTGGAATCAGCTTCCATGAGGCTATTCTATTCCCTTATGGAATAGATCACTCGTGTGATCAGATTTGGTGATTTTAGCTTTTGCCCCGCCAACTTAATACAAGAACTATTCTTTGGGGTAGAACACTAGAGTCCATCAGTTTTTTCTCTTGGTGTCCACACCAAAGCCCCTAGAAGTCATCTTCAGAAAGCACTTAAATGTGTCTCGTGTGCTTTAATTTACTTTCATTCAGCAACACTCTGAAAAGCATTTAAGTCTCAGTGGGTGTGTCTATGAGACACTTTACTGTGCATGGCTAAACTAACACGCAGTAAAGTGTCACCATCTACACATGTGCAGCAATTACTGTGCATTAAATTAGTCTAATGCACCATTTGCTAGTACTAATATATATAGATACTAGAAAAACAGCATATTAGCTAATGCACAGTAGCACACATGTAGACACTGACCGGGAACAAATTGCTCCTGGTCAGCCAAGGCAGCAGGGGACCACAATGCCTGGCTAAGCTCCTGAGCTTGTGAGGGCAGGAAGGAGCTGTTCCGGCTCTGAGGTCCACTTCTGGCAGGGGCCAGGATGGCTCCCTCCCAGTGGCAGGGAGAGTGGGGCTGGCCCCAAACCCAGGGAGGTTGTGGAAGCTGTCCCAGAAGCTCAACACCATTCCCTGGGGCTCAGGGCCAGCCCCACTCTCCTCGCAGCTGGGAGGGAGCTACCCCTGGAGCTGGGACAGCTCCCCCCACTCCTCCCCAGGGCTTGGGGCAAGCCCCATACCCCCTACCAGCCTGGGGCTGCTCCTGTTCCCCCTGTCAGCCCAGGCCTGGCACCCAGGGGAGTCTGGAGTTTCCCCTGGCTACTGCAGGGGGGCAGAGCAGGGCAGGAGCAGCCCTGGATTGGGCTGCTCCTGTCTGGCGCAATTTGTTCTCAACATGGGCATATGTGTAGACGTGCGCTTGGTACTGCTTTAATGAGCCTGAATTTTCCATGCAGAAAATTCAAGCAAGTTAACTGCATGCATAGACGTGCCCGTTGAATTTTGTTGCTGCCTGCCCTTTTCAGCTTCTTCTCCCTTTCCCACCCTAACTGAATTGCCCATTTGTTCAGTCCCTGAGCAATTTATCTTCCTTACTTTGCCCAGTTTTGTAGATTTCCGCATCTAAATTACAAGACCCCAGATTTCCACATACGTTGAAAACCTACACTTGATATTCTTGAAAGACAGAAATGAGCATGTTCTGTTCTTCGCAGTTTCTCCCCAAGCCCATATTGCATTTTGATATTTTACCTCCTGCTACTTCAAATTGAAGCCTGCTTCAAGATTTCAGTGCTTCATACTTTTTCCTTTGGTGTCTTTTGCATATATCCTCATAAAGTTTAATCTGCCCAATGTACAGCTATATTATTAGTATATAATATTACAGCTATATTATTAGTATTATTACCCTGTTGTCAGCAGCAAGATATTATATGCATAAGCCAAATATATTTCATAGATTCCACAGACATTAGGGCTGGAAGGGACCTTGGAAGATCTTCGAGTCCAGCCCCCTGCCCCAGGGGCAGGAAGTCAGCAGGGGTCATAGGATCCCAGCAAGATAAACATCCAAATGAGATGGGAATAAATCAAAAAAAGGAAAAGAAAAACTGCCTCAGTTGTTGCCAATTAATTCCATCTCTCATAGACTGCATTTCTACAGCTGCTTCTTAAGGCTTAGCCAGCCACTGAATATACTCCCTTCTCTCTCTCTGATTCTCTAAAAATATGCCAAGACTGGTATACTCTTTTTTTAGATGAGCACCCTCCTGGGAATATCCAGCACTACATTCTGGAGATGCCTCTATAGTACAGAGGTAAAATGAAGCTAAAAACTCTTCCAAAAGCTTTAAAAAATATATGAAGAAAAAAAAATGACCCACAAGACTTCACTAAAAGGGAATCAAAACGGAAGCCAAAATTCTTGAAAATTGGCTAGGGAAGTATGGCCCGAGGCCATTCACACTGAACTCTGACAAATATCACAGCACCGTACCAAGAGAGGAGCCTAGATCGTGCAATGCAGTTGTCTTGTGGTTCATGATGCAGTATCATTAGTCACACTAAGAATGACACCAAAAGCAGTCTAGGTGAGGCAGACGTCTTCCTTCCAGTCGCACAGTAAAAAGAAACCGGAAGAAACCATTCTGCAGCAGAGCAGTCTTGGCAATAATGGAAATGGGAGTTCATTCCTTGAGTATTAACAGACAAGATTATCATTAATACATTTGGGAACATTAATACATTTCAGTACAAATGGAGATTTGTCATAAATAACAATGTGTGGACAAAACTGGAAAGTGAGAAAGTACAGGGGCAAAAATAAAAATGGTGTGACGTTGCTGCTGGTAAGTAATATTCCTGCCTTCTTTATAATGTTATATTTCTGCTCAAATACAATGGTATTTCATGTCAGCCCCTTTGGAGTAGAAGACTGAATGACTTTCCTCCTCTATTACATGGTCTTACATTCAAGGCACTTCACTCAGCTGCTTCTCCACTATACTGCTGTGGATCTGGGCCCAGACTCTCCACTCATATCCACCAATTTGCTGGTTTTTTAGATAAGCATGTGGATAGATAGAATATTTGATTTCACTGAATAGCTAAAAACAACCTGCAGGTCATTAAAATGCAAGCCTCTGCCTAGGTCTGTTACAGAGGAGCATATTCAGCTCAGGAAATTCCCTCTAAGCTCACAGAAATATTTCACATGCTTAAGAGTTAATGAGGGCATGAATTGTTGCACAGCGTGCTGAACTCAGGTCTGAGAACAGAGTATTGCACAGGAAAAGCAACCCCTAGGGAGAAGAAATGCGTTGGATTTCTGCTGAACTTACTTTGTGCCCAGTTCAGGGGCTCTGCCAGTAGATCTCAGAGCTGGTAAGTGAAATCCCTTCTCTACCTGCTATATTGAAGGGTATCCAACCGTGAGGTGGGGGGGAAAAGACGAGTATAGTCTAAGGAATTGTAATGATGTGTATGCACAAAACCACTGGGCACAGTTTTTCCCTTGATGACTGTACCACTCCACTTATTAAGGCAACCCTTCTGCCAGGCACCATTTGGAAGCAAAAAGGGTCGGGTTCACATTTCGGGGTACCCCACAAATTATACCAGTGGCTCGAGCCCCCACTCAGAAATCTGGGAATGTTAAATTTGCTGGCGCATCCCATATAAATAAAACCCCCTCCTTGTAAGCAGTGTAAACACAAAAACCAAAATATATTACAAAGAATAAAAACAAAAGACAAAAAAAATCCAACCCTCCCCAAAGGGTAGTTCCAGGGGCCTGCACCCCTATACCTGCCCTTCAGCAATGGACTGCAGAGCGGGGCCTATACCAGAGAGTCCTATGAGCTGCTCCTTGGGTTCACTGGGCTGCAGGGCGCTGTGGGTCCTTCTGTGTTACAGAGGCCCTATAGAAGTGGTAGAGTACCAACCTCCACTTCCGCATGGTGGCTTTGAGGGGTTAACTGGCTTTCATCAGCATGCCACACCCCACAATTCCTAGTCCCAATCCTAGCTCTGCTGGGCAAAAAACTACAAAAAAACTCAAAGTAAAGGTTGGGCTTATCTTGGCTAGAGCCTGAACTACAGCTAGCGCCCAACTGCACTGCTTGGTCAAGACTTAAATTACAAAATGGACAAAAGTCTGCTCCTGGGATTAATAGCCTGATGGTATTATTATCCCACTCAAAAAAAAAAAAAAAAAGGCATTGGGGAGAGCGGGGGGGAAGAGGGAGGAAATAGGGGTCTCAAACTCCGAGACAGACTTTCTCTCCCTGTACCTGAAGCTTTCCCATCACATAGGTTTCTCTTGCCTCTCCAGTGAAGAGCGGGGGAGGACCCCCCCATATGGGGAGCAGTTTTTAAGGCACCCAATTCAACTATGCAACTCTTAGCATCCCCAGGAGAAAGAGAAAAAAAACTTAGTTGAGTCGTTCTTATATACCTGGTGTGACATCACCCAAGCCTTGTCCTATTAGGGAGTGTCATGCTCCGGCCTCTCTCTTACTCAACCCTCCTAGAGAATCTTGTACTTCCGCTGGCCAACTTGGCTAGAGGATTTTACATAGTTTCCTTAAATATAGGCCCCAGCTTTCCACGTGCAGAGCACATGGCCAAAACAACAGGGGCCATGTTGCCCACATAAACATACACACACAAAAACACAATACACAACAATCCAAAGCACACACTTTACCATACACAACCCAAGTGTGTGTGGGTGTTGCATTAAATTATAGTACATTAAATTATAGTAGACACTATTTTGGACAACCAAGACAAACGCATGGCTGCAGTCTCTCAGTACTAGGCTCAAGATTAACAGGAAAACAATTGCAGCCATAGACATTCATTCATTGCAGCTCATTATTTCCAATACCATAGTGACAGCTTATGACTTTGTATCTTTGCACAAGCACACAGTGACCAAATGGAAGCCGGTCACCATGTGTTTGTGCAAAGATTCAAGGAGATGCATATTAACTTCTGAAGAGCTGCATGTGTATCTGCAGCCTCAGGTTGGCCACCCCTGTCTTAGACAAAGGCTGTGTCATATCAGTACTCCATAGAAGCAAATGGATTAAGAATTTCATCCAGCTTCCATTGAGGTCAATGTAGTTCCTTCGGTTACCTCCAATGGGACTGGATCAAGCCTTTAGCAAATAAAGGATATCAATGAAAATACAACACTGTGTAGCCCCTCCTGGTTCCTGCAGGCAGCGAAAAGAAGCTGGGCAAACCCCAGCTCCAGACACCCATGATGTTTGGGAGGATACAGGGATAAAATAAAATATGTCTGACCCTCTTTCTGGCACAGGCCAAAATAAAATCCTGGATTCAAGCATACACAATCTTTATGGAATTTAAAATCCACATCTAGACCCAACATCTACATTTTGCACATTTGGCCCCATTTCTAGTTCAGATCAAATTAAAGTTTGAACCTTCACTTCCAACCTGAAACAAATGTTTCTGGATATTCAAAAACCCTTTGAGGTTTATTTTTAAAAATTCAATGCTTAGTTCCTGTGCCATTTTGCATTTGGTTCTGGCTGGGACTGGAAGACAGAATAAGACATCCCAGGAGATAACTTTTTTTTTTTTTGCAAGATTTGTAAACAATTTTTGGAAGGTCAAGAAGTTGAGAAAAATTGGATGAGGTCATCTGAGTATTTGGGGTGAAAACCTGCCTTTGATTAACTCAATGGGAGTGTTGCCATTGCCTGAAATGGGACCAGGATTTCATCCTTGGATTTTGAGGTATAAATCCAAACTGAAATCTTTTGGGTTGTTTATTGTCTTCTATTGAGCTTAATTCATATGAGGTTGAATATGCATTAAGTTCTGCTTTATTCAGCGAAATACATTCTGCAGTTAAATTAAAAATAATATCAACCTGATAAAGTGATGGCACATTTAAACTCTTTCCTTCCATTTATAAATATTTTAACAGCCTGTGCTTGCTATTGAAATGCCTGAATATTATGGAATATCCATTTTAATATTCTCCTGGATGGTACAGAAACAGAATTTTAGTGAAAGCAGCAGCTCTCAGCATGATGTGGCTATACAATTTTCATTTAATTGAGTGTAAATGTTTAATTACATTAGGGATAGCCACGAGAACCCCTTAGGTCTGTGAAGGCAGCCAAAGGCAATTTAGCACCTGGTTCATAATAAGGTATGAAATGAAACCAGACATCTGTGCATAATAAAATAGGCAAAACTAGGAATGTTCAATGTCCAATTCATTCTAGTTGATTATTGACTGAAGCTAAAGCAAAAGCGTAAAGTGAAGTAACTTCTTTTTTATCATAGTAAAACTAAGATTTTTACATTCCAGGACTTCTAGATCTAATTATTTCTTTCAGATTTGTTTTTAAGATGAAGCTCAAGGTTTCTGCTGTCAAAATAATATCAGCTGGTTGCCAAAGCTTTTATAGTTTCTCAGAAAGAGCAATTCTAATCGACTATTATAGAAAAATGCTGATTGCACCTGATGATTGGTTGGCTAAAAAAACCCTGTCATCAATGGTAACTAATGGCCATTTTTTTTCACAATAACACAAAGGAAAAGGAATTATTGCCAGCACAGAGCAGGGAATTGGTAATGGAATACAGAGCCTTTTGCCCTTAGATGACTACTCTGACTCCAGCCAGAAGACTGAACTCTGGTCTTTCATTCCCGCACTACTTTGTTCATTTCACTGGGGTTACATCTGATGCACACCACCGTGAGATGGCAAAACCTTTTAACATCCATCCACATTGTGCAATCCCATCACTACATTTGATGTATAGCAACAAGCATTTAGCCAAAGAAAAGGCAAAGAAAGAAGTAGGGCTGAAACACTACCACTGCCAGCACAACACTTCTAATCTTGGAGGGCGACTTGGTCTGATGGATACGGCACAAAATAGAACCAGCAGTCCATGCTTCTATTCCATAATCATGATGTATTTGACATTGGATGACTCCTCATGTTTCCGATTCATACCATATTAGTCCTTGCCTACATTTGAGGACTTTGAGATCAACAAGCATACATGTAATATGTGTATATATTTGCACACATATCTAAATATAAACATACACATTTTATTATTGCTATTATTATTGATGTTCTTTATTGTTCCAGTGAGTATCTTTCATCTACACTAAATCTGCCTTAAAAAAGGGAAATCCAATAGCTCTTTTGTTGTAGCATTTCTGGGGCAGTTAGAAAGGAGGACAAATTCAAATGAATGCATCCGTTTCTCAACTGTAGTGACAGCCATTGTCTAAAGACATGTCCAGCATTTTCTACACACCATCACTCTGTGAGTAGATGCAGGATAATTTGTCAGTGGGATGAAAAATATCAGCTTCATCTCAAACCCATTCAGAGGAGAAAATCTCAGAAAAGCAACAGCAATTCTAAAAAGTTAATATGAACATAAAGCTGCATGTGATCAAAATTTGTTAATCTTTTGTGGCCCATAACTTCTTCGAATAATTGTCACTTACTATGGGAACAAGTCTTGTGACTACTGAACTTAACCAAAAAAGAATTTCTAATGGCCTGGTGAAGGTGTCAGTGAAGGATTCAAATTGTGCAGAATGTTGAGACATCTCCTGGAATCAATGAGAACCTCTTCTATTTCTTTAATGGGAGGTGTATGGTGAACAAATAGTTAAATCCTGAACTAGTCTGGATTTATAATTATTGCTGAGTGAAATTTCGCTGGCCGTTTCATTTCGACAGTGTTTTGACCAGTTTCAAGGTTGAAACAGCAAAATCGAAACAAAACAAAAGCTCTCGAAATAGCCTCGAAACAAAACAAGGCTGGTCGAAACGTTTCGAAAGTCGAAACATTTCAACCATAGGCTGGGGATGGGAAGTCAGTCCAGCAATCTAGCCCGGGGGTTGGGGAAGCAGCCCAGCTGAGCTGCCTCCCGCCCCCAGCGCGATCTAGCGCAGGGAGTCGGGAAAGCAGCCCAGCTGGACGATCTAGCGCTGGGGATTGGAAGTCAGCCCAGCTGGTCTGACTCCCCATCCCCAGCGAAACTCGAAACAGCCTCGAAACAGCCTTTCTGTTTTGACCGAATGGAACAGAACAGCTGTTTCGACTCAAAATGAAATTTGAGACGAAACACTGTTCCATAGAACCGTCGAAACTGAAGGCAAAACAAAATGGTGCCATTTCGCACAGCCCTAGTTATAATGCCCATAAACCTATGCACACTTGGTATCATAGTCACTTTTGCACTGAATTGAATAGTCTTCTAAACTTCTAATTGATAGCATGCATATAGGAAGATCCTAGCAATTATGAGACAATTCCTTCCTAGTGTCTTGCATGCTTGAGCTCAGATTACTAAAATACTTGCTGAATGAATTATTCATATTTCTCATTTTAGGGTAAATATGAACTCCAAAGACAAATTAACTTTAGTGACCATGTACTCATCTGGCCTACATTTCTAAAGCAGAGTTTCTAACAGACTTCTGTACTCCATTTACCCAACCATTCAGTCAGGTGTGGAAAATCAGGGTGTGTTTCATTGCTCTAGTTCTGTGCCAGTGATTCTAATGGTGTGGTTCCAGAAAAGAAAAATGGAACATTTTCGTGATGAATCAGCCTTCAGTCTGCATTCAGTGACCAAATAATGTGCATACTTATTTAAGTTTAAAGTAGTCTACATTTTTGTATTCCTCCTTCTCCCTTCTGTGCAATCTCTCCCAGACCAGACTCCTTCTCTCCCTACTCCCTGCCCAACAACTCCATTTCCATTTCGCTACAAATTAGTGATCTAACTCTCTCTTGTCCCCTATGTCATATAACCGTGTACTAGCATGCAGACCAACAGCAAAGATGAGTGAGAGCGAATCTCACCTAGTACACTTTCATATCCATTTTGCACAGGTAGAGTTGAGCATAAAAGGAATAGGACACAAAGAATCAGACCTTTAAAGGTCAATGCCTCCAAAAGCATCTCTCAGCCTTATTGCTTTCATTAACATTGGATGACCACTTCGGCAAAGGTTGTTTCCTCCCAAGTGCTTTACTCAGGTGATGATGGCAGCATCCGCAACCTCCTTGCTAGTCACAATTAGCCTAGCAGGCAAATGCTAATGAGATTGGTGAGCTCTAAAGAAGCTTTGCACATCATAGTTCAGCTCCCTGCCAAAGAGCATGCTGCTCCAACTCTAATATATATAGAATAACCTCATAGAACTTCATTAAGGGAAGCAGCTGGTGAGACCATTTTCACAGCAAGATTCCAAACTGAAGTTTGTTGGAAAGAGTCAACTTTTCTGAAGGGGAAAAAAATTAAAACAAACCAGCTTTATCTAAAGCAAAAGTCCCTTCCCTATTCACAGCAGTGGTCAGTGGGGTCTAATGCTATGAAGTGGAGGGGGTGATACAGCCACTGGACTTTGCAGAATTAATGTGTATACGCTAACGTAGTTGGGATGCTTGCTTCTACTGAGTATAGCAAAGCAGCAGTTTTCCAGATGTCAGCATTGCAACCAGGCCCTGTGCCATTATTTTTAAGCCCCTCCATTTGTATGTATGATGGCATACGCAGAACATATACTCCTGCATGATTCTGTTCACAACCTAGTCGAGACGATCAGTAACGAACTTGCTACCTTACACCAATGGTATTTGATTGTAAGTGAGTGGTATATTCCATTTGGCAAAAATCTAAATGATTTTCAACTGTCCCACAAGTGCATGGAGTACTTTATTTATTATAAGATAGCATATAAAAGTGCAGTTGAGTACCAGTATAGAGCTTACTGATATGCAACAGAAGCATGCTGGTTATACTCAAAATACAGTTATCTACGACTGTGTGGTGCCAAAATCATCAGCTGGTGCAAAATGTAAACTTACCCTGATGTACACCAGTTGAGATTCTGGCTGATAGCTACAAAAGGAGGATTTATTTCCATTCAAAATGGTCTAGATGAAGTAAAGATTACATTTGAAACTCATAGGGCACATCTAGATGAGCATGCATGTGCCTGTTGCCCGCCTCAAACCCCAGAGGGGGCCCAGGACCCAGCTGGGCCTGGCACGCAGTCCCCGTGTGCTGCACCAGGTACTGCTGCCACAAGACCAGCCCAGCTGGGTGGCAAGAGCAGCCCCAGGGCCAGCAGAACCAGGCTGGGCTCAGCACATGGTCCCCCCGCTACTGCTGTTAAAGGTTAGTTATGGGCCCTGGGCAGGGGGGCTGGGGCCCTGTGGGGGATAGGGGCTGTGGCCCTCCAGGGTGGAGCTGAGACCCTGGGCGGGGGGCTCCCAAGGTGCCTGGGACCCTCAGCAGGGAGCTGGGACCCTGTGGGAGATAGGGGCTATGGCCCTTCAGGGGGGTGCTGGGACCCTGGGCAGGGGGGGCATTCCATGTGTGGGGGAGGCTGCACCCTGTGGGGGCCAGGGGACCCACCCCTCCTGAGCAGTCCCCACACAAGGTCCCCCACACCCACAGTGTCCCCAGCAATTGCCTCACTCCCACCCACAGACCAACCCACGTCCCTCCACATCCATCCACCTGCCTTCCCCCACACCCCTTATCACCCCCTTTCTACAAACACCACATCTCCCCATCACCCACCCATCATGTTGGAAGAAAACCAAAAGCACAGATCAACACATATAGGTATTTAGAATTTATTTTTTCATGATGCTAGAGACACTGGTAGGCTTCCAAACTGCTTTAACATTATAAATGTACCAATAAAGCATTACCCAACTTATCACTGTCTCTCTCTCTCTCTCTAGATACTTGTGTGTGTAGAGTGGTTTTTTGTTTTAAATATGGAAGAACATGGATTTTGGGGTATTTTAAAAAATGGATTTGGGATGCTGCTGCAGCAGTCCAGCTGGCACAAGGGGTAGTGTCCCCAGGTACCAATTGGCTGGGCCCCAGAAGCTCCAGAGAGCGAGTAGCCCCGAGCTGCTTGCCAGGGCAGCTTTTTGTATGGATGGGGCCAGGACAGGGCAGCTTTTTATACTGCTGGGGACAGCACAGGTGCTGGCCACAGGTGCTAGCTCCCCCTGGCTGCAGATCCGGGAGGAGCCAGGCAGGGTTGTTTTGCCCCAAGTGGCACAAGTTGCTCCACACCAAAGTGCATGTCCAAGCACGTGTGCTGAGGCAAAAAACCCCAGCTCAGATTTGCACTGCTTCTATTTGAGCTGCTGCAAGCGCACATGCTTGCATGTATGGACATAGGGTTAAACTAGACCAAAAGCCTGTGCAGACACTTTTAACTCACTTTAAAGTTTTAAACACACATGAGCAGATTATCACAGTATTGCAGATGAGGTCACCCCATGCCTTATGCAAGGATACATTTCTATCTCCTGGAAATATCTGATGTACATTTGCATTGTAGGATGATGTTTGGTTTTCTCAGGGCCACATCACATTCCTGGCTTATAGTTACTTGTGATCTACTCACAAGCCCACCTCTTTCTCCTATGTAATTTCCAACCTCCAGATTCCATTTTACAGCAGAGATTCTTGCCATTAATCTGTAAATGCATGAAATTGCACTTAGTGCTATTAAATTGCATTCCATTTCCGTTATTCCCATCCTCAAGGTCATCCAGTTCATCCAGGCTGGTATTCTAATCCATGCCTCCCAATTTTGTCATAAGCAAATTTCATTAACACCATTCTATATTTTTTGGGAATCCCATTAATGAAAATATTAAATTGGATTGCCCCCAGGACTCATCCTTAAGTAGCTCCTTTCAGTTCAAGAGATTCTCCTTCAGTTCCCTAATCACCTTCCAGTTCTTGCACCAAAGCTCGAAATTCTCCCTTTTAATAAATAATGTCCCATTATTCTGCTTCAAATGCTTTTCTGGGGTAGGTACAGACATTTGGGGAGGTTAGGGGGTTAAGGATTGTGTTAAAGAGAGTGACCCAATGTAACTTGGTTCACCCGTGTGCGAACCTTATACTTAGATCCCTAGTTAGGTCGATCTAAGTGCAAACTGTACAGAAGTTCCTGAGATAGGTCTAAAAATAACCAACCCAATCTAATTTAACTGTACCTCAGAGGTACACTAAGTTAAACTGGGTTCAGTTAGAGTGATCTAACTGAGCTTCTGCACATGTTTCAAATGCAGCCCTGGGACACTGGGGCTGGGAAACCCTAGCCACTGACACCAGCCCCCAGTTGCACTTTTACTACTCTCCCCAGCGCCAGGCTATTTTTAGCACCCCCCCCCCACCTCCCCCTACCCCCAGATGGACAGACCTTCCCTGGCCCCCCAAGCCCACCAAATTCCCTGATCTCACAAGCTACTCCTGGTGCCAGCTTTACTGGCATTTGCCAGTGCAGTGAGCCAACTGAAGTAAGTCAAAGTGAGGGAGGGGCAGCTGGGATCGGGGGGTTTGGTTTGCAAAGCTGCCAGCCCCCCGGATGCACCCCCCTCTCCCCTTTCCCCCACCCCAACTTACTTCAGTTGGGCTCCTAGCACCAGTGAACAATGGCAAAACTAGCCTCAGGAGTGGTTTGCAGGATTGGGTGTGGTTCAGCAGCCTTGGAGGAGACTTGGGGGTTCAGGGGGGTTTGACAGGATCAGAGCACCTCTCCAGTCTCCCCAACACCCTCTGTGGACCCTAATAGCCCCCCAAGCCCTCTGCAGAACTCACTAGGCCCCCATCCTACTTACCGCTCCCCCTAACCCGACTTACCTTAGACCAGGCTCCCAGAACCTATTGAATGACTGTGTTAGATCAGGGGCCATTTTTAACCCTCCAGACTTCTAACTGTAACTTCTGTATGAAGCCCTAAAGTCCATATAGGTGAAACTAACTGCATTTCTATCACCCCTTCCAAAAAGGTGTTCGTTAAATAAGGTGTCAGGTTTAGTTCAAACTACCTGCTCACTGAGAAATCCATATTGCATTTTATCCCATTTACTTCCAGAATGCCAATTATTTTTTCCTTCAAAATATATTTTAAACCCTTATGCAGTGTCGAGGCCCCAAATCAATTAATCTAATTTAAATCCAATAAGGAACCAATTCAGCTTAAGTCAGCATACATCAAATTAAGAAATGTTTTAAATCATTTCAAGTAAAATCAATGTTTAGACCAATTTTAGATTAAATTTATGTGAATATAGGCAAGGCCTGCACTGAACAATGGGCAGTGACTGTAAGTGGGAGATGATAGTTCATGAGGATAAATCTCTTCTTATGTAAAGCAAACCCACCCAATGGAGAAGAATGTCCTATCATTTGCCATCTTGCAGTTTCATTTCAGTCCCTATCTCTTTCAGCTGCCTATTTTTATTCTTCCTTGGTGCTGTAAAACACTGGCCTCTGAGGTGGCCTAGAGCAAGTCAATGTACGTCTCAACAAGAATCTCTTACTCCCTAGGATAGTAGTAAAAAATACCATGGCCTCTTCCACAGTGGTGTAAAGAACCACTGGCATCAGATGAATTACGCTGATGTACAGCAGCTGAAGATCTGGCCCTCAGATTACTCCAGGGCTGGTCGAGTTTAATTCCACTAGAGGGACAGTTTGCTTTTTAGTATCTTCAGTGGCTTCTGTACTTCCATTACACAAAGCCAGGATGAGTTTATGCCAAATGGTACTGGACCATTTAGGCTGTGGATCACAGGTTTTCCACATTAGCACTGCAAAAGCAGCTGGGGACATCAGATTATGATGAAGCACAAAATTGGCAGACATTTCTTAACATCAGCCTGTTGATCTAATAAAACTTCTTTACTAATCTCTCCCTTATTTATTTTTGGTGGTTCTTAGTTAAAGCACTCCTGGAAGTAAGGCAAACCTGGCCATGTTCTTTTTGGTCCATCTCCCAGCATAATTCTCCCTACCCCCCACAGTGGGCACGTCTACACGTTGCCCTACAACAACATAGTGAAGCGCTATGTCGCTGTACGGCAACGTAGCAATCACACAGGTCTACATGTGATCACTAGCTATGTTGGTGTAGTAGTGTGCTCCCCACTTATAGCACACCACTACAGTGATGTAGCAGGGAAATTTAAGCGTGCGCCACCCGTTACTGCTCAGGGCAGTTACTGCTCTGTGCTTTAGTACTTGCAGAGGAAATACTAAAGTAAGGCGCCATAGTAACTTCACCATACGGTGACATGTAGATGCGCCCAGTGTCTACTAAGATAAGCACCCCTCTATTAAGACAAACAAATACCTATGTGGCCATTTAAGCTCCATCTACCTGCCTTCTGATGAGTGAAAATTATGGAGGGGATAACCCTATAAAAAGCATTATTCTTCTCTCAGCCTCCAGAAACACAGAGAAAATCCAAGCTAACTTGCCTTTCTGACATCTCAGAAATGTTTAGGCTTTGATTTAGGTTTGGGCAAAGATTTCAAAGATTTGTAGCATGCACTTATGTCCTAGAAATTAATTTTCCAAATCATCGTGTTCCAAAATTATTAAATTAATAATTTCTTTTATTACTAAAAGCTTTCAGCTTAGAGGCAGGGGTTCGAGATAAAGGAGATATCTTCTGAGCTTTGGTATATATAGACTGTGGTTAAATAGCACAGCAAAAGATCTTGTGTATATAAGCTTCCATGCAGACTAGAATGTCATACTGATGGATCAGTATATAAATATTTGCTAACCCATTGGCTTCAAAGAAGAATTGATATGATTCTATTTACACACAAAATGCTATACTATTCCAATGTTCTTTTGACATCAGTGAATCCAAATGGGTTAATCTCGAGAGAAGGGTTCATTATCTTATTTACTATATTAATTATAATCAGCACTTTCCAGCGAGAGTTAGCTGCAGCTATGGAAAGACAATTTGCTGGAATTTAATTTTTTTTTTAATGCCAGCAAATCATATCCGTGCTTTAAAAAAATGGATGGAATTACTAATCAGAGAAGTGGCATCCAAATCAGTGGCACTTGGTGCAAAGGGAAAAGGGGAAAAAATTAAAAATTAACAAGCTGTTACTACAAGACCTCCTGGGAAATGTATATGTTTCAAAGATGGAACTAATGATGTTTTCCTGTCATGTGAAAACATGAGTCACAATTTAGGCACCTAGCAGATAAACAGATTTAGTGAATTGCAGTAACACATTTCCATTTCCCATCCCTTTCAACGCTGCAAACAAGTCAAATCTTTAAGCCCCGACCTTCCTGAGCAGCAGAGTGTACTGTCTCTCCTACCAGATGCTTTCCATTTGGATTACAGTTTAAGAATATTTTTTGGCTTAGTTTAAGTCAACTGGGAACAAGTTTAAGCTCAAGTGAACTAAGTGACTTTAAATAAAAGTGTCCAAGAATGGGTTTGCACTGATGGAATTAAATTGGTTAAAAAAATAGACTAAATTGGAGCAACTTTCTCACATAGATACTGATCTGAGTCCTAATTCTCCCTTTGTTCAAGGGAGTTCAGATCTTGGATTTATAAGAAGGTGTCAGTGCCAACTTCCAAACTAAATCCATATTTTAATTCTACCAATGTTCATGTATATTTGAAAAGAAGAGCATACTGATGAGCAGACTGTCAAGCATGCTCAAAATATTGGGTGCTGATCACTTTTTTAAAAATATCGGTGTTTGAAAATCCATCCCAACAAGGGATGCTGTCATACCAGATATAAAGACAATCATATTCTTCATTGCCTGTTGCTGCATCGAATTAATCTCTTAGCACAGTTGCGCTATATGCCTCTTCGTGTAGATGGGTGTGACATGTATACCAGTATCAAATGACACCAGTATAAGCCATTCCAATTAAATGTTATATCTGCATGCTCTTACAGCAGTTCAATTAAACTGCCTCACTGCAGCCGTAACTCTGAATGAAGCAGATAATGGGCATTCCCAAGAAATGACCCCTGCCACCTCCCCCTGCTATAAAGTAGGTGCAAGTGCCATCTGTCCAAAACTTCTCAATGTCCTTTTTGTGCTGCATTTCCATGTAAGTTTGCAGCAAGTCAGATGTCAAAATATGAAGTGGAAAAGAATCCTGATTCAAAATGGGCTGTCTGATTACCCATAATGTAAGCAGAGAGGCATACATCATTGAGGTTATTAGCATTAGTAGTATGCAGCTGCTTCGCTCAAGCCCCGCAGCCCACAGGGCTCCCATGGGTCTGGCAATTTTGCAGTTAGGGAGTGGTGCCAGCGTTAATTGCCATTCCCCTACTGCCAAATTTCTGGGGAGTCCCATAGGCCAGATAATGTATCTTAGCATGCTAGATCATGCTGGCACACAGTTGGACTTGTGTGTAGGGTTGCTCCATGGCTGGATCTGGCACATGGGGTCAGGGAGGCCTGTGGGGCCAGGCCAGCATGCTAGATTGGACCCACAGACAGGCCCTGTATGGGATCCAACCCATAGATGTGTCCAGCCTGTGAGACCAGAAGGCTGGTTTTAACTCATGGTGCAACGTATTTGTTGGGTCTCTCTCTAAGCCCAATGGCAGTCTGTTACAGATCACAGCTAAGGTAGCTGATTCTTTATCTCAGGTTGTAAAGGTTACGGTTATGCCCAAGATGGTGCACATCTGCACATCACACTGCCTGCTGTTTTGGCCTGAATTTCCCATGCATGGCAATATCAGTAGCACTCTGATCAACCAATACTGATTTCTTTCTGAGGGCCATTTGAATACAATATTGTGCTAGCTAGTGTAAGCATCCCAAGAAATTAAATTTGAGCAAGTGTGATCTTTGAAAGTGGAGGTAAATATCTAATGCCTCACAACCTGAAAGCTATTTGTAGAGGAACAGTGTCTGAAATGGGTGGACATTACTGGGGAAAAAGCTCACAGGAGGATTTCACAGCAATGAGGATTAGCTTTCTCAGTATAATCTGATTTGCTGAAACACATGCATGCACACACACACACACACACACGCACGCACACACGCACACAGGAAAGTAGTAGACTAAACCACGTAGGAAAATCCCTCATTCCCTTCAGTAATTTAAATAAATGCTTAAAGTTGCAAGTTTCTTTAATGAAGGAAGAATTTTAATAGGAGGCTTGTTTGTAGATATCTTGTGTTTATATTTTCTAATTGCAATTAAGGTCATTTATTAGTTTCTCTGCAGTGAAAACAAGATGGCATTAAGTAAATAGTTGGCACTAGGCAGTTACTAATGCAAAATCCTGAACTTACCCCAGCCTCCTTTGCTTCCATCTCAGAGTTTTAAAAAAGGCACCGAAAACTAGCTTAAAACAGATCAAATCACAGCAGCAACTGTCCATATCATCTATTAGCCTATATTCAGATGTAGAAGAGATCAACAAAATTAGCTTAAGAAATCATATCAGATAATTATGATTATTTTTCAACCTGCCTCATTTTCATCAATGCTAGTCTTATCATTGCCTTCTGTAACCACTGAAGCATTTTGCCAGCTCTTGTGATCAGATCATAAACATTGTGACAGCTGGTAGATTTCTTAAAGCCCCAGCTCCTGGACTCAAGTGAATGCATCACATCTTAGCCTTCATTTCAAGCTTGAAAATAATTTTAAAGGCTCAAAAAAACAAAACAAACAAAAGAACACATTCATTATTTTTTTTAATTCTTGTGAATTGGCAGTCTCTGTGTTACTCTGTCTGAGTGTGGTTCAGATGGGAGAATGTTGAGGTTTCAGTTTATAAACAGGAAAGAAGAAATTAGGGTCAGACCCAGAGTGGCTCTCTAGGTATGTGTGAAGCTAAGGGAAAAGGAGTGTGCTTCTTCTACCTCCAGTTGCTAGGTAACTGTTGGATGAAAAACTTGCTGCTCTCTCACAAACTTCCTTAAAATAAACCCACAAAAATATGTTCAAAGCAGGAATAAGGATCTAATCTAAACTCATAACAGCCAAATCTTAGGCTATTGTCAACACGGCAGTCACTGCTCTGACAGCAGCTCACATAAAGCTAAGCCAGCCTTAACTAAGATGCTCATGACTGCTAGTAGTCATGGCATCATGGCACTCAGTGCTGGCTGCAAAGCCCCAGCCAAGAAGCTGCAGTTAGCCCGCAAGGAGCTGTGTGTGCATGTGCTATCACACTGCAAGCTGGTTTAAGGCTTGGGCATGTCTACATGCGTTCTACACTGCATGACTGCAATGCAGACACACCCATGGCTCATTGTTCAACCTGAATCTGATTTTGCTGTGCTACAGAGTCTGAAAACCCCGAGTACAATGCTCTATAGGAGGGATCACGCAACCGCTATTTCTTTGTGGATTCAAGTTAAATACTTAACATGGTTTGAACACTGTGATTTCAGAAAGAAACATCCCTCACCCCCAGAAAAACTAATTTATAAGAAATGAAGAGGGAGACGATCATAATGCCTTGACACCCTCCTGTGTCACATAGATTGTAATACAGCATTAAAATTCACAGCAGCAATGATGGAGAAACACTGAAAGCTGTGCCATTATTAAGAGATCCAAGGTGATAGCTGCCAAATTCAAGGTATTAACACTTATTAATGCAAAGTCTAGTCAAGCAATAACTGCAACCATCAATGCTTGTCAGTAACTACCATGCTATCCTTTATCCAATAGACAGTAATGTCTTTGCAGCAATGTTGTGCATTTCCTGAGTGTTCGCATAGGGATTTCTGAACGCGTGGATTTCTGATACGACAAAATATAACGGCTCCCAACTTGTCTTTTTCTAAATCTAGGTGGGAACTTTCCAGACAGCACACTCTTGAGCCAGTAGTAGGTGGACTTTTGACAGGATAAGCCATAAATCTGATGCGTTGAATTTAAGACCAATCACGCATATTTTAGTAAGTAGCATTGCTCTGTTAAGTCCACCTGGAACAGTGAAACAGTTGCATATGAGCATTAATATACTCTACTGAAAATATTTATGAAGGGCTGAGTTTAAAAATAGTTGCACATGAAAATATTTTGCCTCAAAGTCATCCGAATACCAACCAGCTCAACTGAGTTTAACTTCCTCAAAAAGGATTTTCCAGTGTATGAGAAACCTCTAATGGCACAATGACATTATAGCAGCTCATACACGATGTTGCCTCCAGGCTACACACCCTATAAACTTGCCGTGTAAAATGGGGCACAGTTAGGGCTGATCTCTGACTGCCCAAAATGGATTGACCTGACAGCTAGGACCTAGAAGAGGGGTGACAAAAGTATCTCCAAGCCACTTTTGCTGAACTACTCCACTACTACTGTTGCTCTTGCTTTACGAACATTTCAGTGAGTCCAAGGAACCTGGCCTATTGACTTCAGAGGGAAATAATGCTTAACTATAACTCTTCCAAGTGATGCCTTCAAGGGTAGTGTGGATGCATAATCTGAGTTTTCATTTCTAATGTCAATGGAAGGCTGTTGGGTAGGCAGCAAATGGCCAGATCATGCCATATTGAATTCAACAGGCATATTGCTGTTAACTTCAATAGGAACTGAGCCAAGTACAATACTATTCCCCACGAGTGCCCCAGAAACATGATCCTGTCTTACCCAATTCTATCCATGTAAAGATCCTAAAAGGGGAGGAGGGGGGGAAGGGAGGTGAAGCTTATGCTATTCAATATTTGAAGGCTCCCTTTGAAGATACATCATACTGGATTTATATCAAACAACTGCTAGACAGTCTGCTGAAAAGATTGCCATTCTACTGATAAACAACGAGACATTGCCTAAAATACGTTTAAATAATTGTGCTATAAAATAGCTTCTCTTCTAAATTCTAAAGCACAAGCCTAATAGCAGGAGCAAGCTTCTGCTCATAGAAAAATATACTATAAAATATAATGTTGCCTGATTTCCCTAGAAAATCAACATTTTTTTTTATCTGTTAAACTAGTGAAGCACTCAATAATTTACAGAAAAGAAATGTAATTATCTTCCTCTGAGAAATTCCCCAGTGGATCATCCAATTAATTGGAAAAATATTAACCTCCAAGGGTCAAACTTCACTGTATCTAGTCTCAATACACCTTTATTTTGCTGATCACTTAAAAAAAAAATCCCAAAGGGTATATATATGCAGGGGCAGGGTGGGGAGAGGCTTGGCTCATATACTTTTTGGTAATGGAAGTTGTGTGGCATGATGAAGAGATCATAGTAAAACAGGGTTATATTTCAGCATTCTTTTAAAACCTTCAATTGTTAAATCTTATCAGTCCACACAAACACACTGCACTAACTGCCAATCATTTTAATAGCCTATATTCACTGATAAAATGCTCAGTGTGTGCTAGGAATTTTTCCGTTCCTTAATTTACTGAATAACAGTAATGCTTGGCCTTACACAAACTACCACAAGAATCCGAAGGGATGCATCTAGCAGTTATCACTGGAAACAGGACAGAATTTTTTTTCTCAGCTGATCCATCATAAATCCCTGCTTAAAATTTGACAGAGCCTACATCAACCCATAGGCAGGAGGAACAGCTGTGGGGAGCCTAGAGAGCTATCCTGGAAATCCCATGGTTCCCCAATTCCCAAACGTCTCCAAATGCCTTTTGCTCCACTTCTGCAAAATGGTGAGATTCTCCAAGAGGATGTGATTGCCCCCCCAAGGCCCACTGATGGCAAAGTTGGAGGGCATGGAATCCAGTCCCTTTAATAAGAACAGTGATAAACACTGTTGCTATAATCATTGTTTTCTGTAAAATTAACTTCAATTCTTACTCAGGTGCTGTCCCTAACCTGTGTCTCAGTCACACAAACAAATCCTTCAGCTGAGTGTTGTGGTAATAGCCAGGTAGCTGGCTGTGGGGCAAAAACAGGGGCTATAAGGTAAAATCCTACTACTAATATGACCTCTCTGCTTTGTAGATACAGGCTGGTCGTACCAATATCACTGCTGTTTTCTTTCCACATATTTCCTGTCCTTCTTAAATACAGCTGGCCATAAGATATTATTCTGACATATCTTGGAGATGTTGGTTTCAGTGTCTACGCTCTAATGCTAACGAAACAGTTAGAGACTTGGTCAATTAGGTTTTGATGGGAAAGTCAATGGGAATCTTTCCACTTTGCAGCAAGCAACTGATGTCCACATTGGAGCAGATTTTTGCTTTTGCAGGAACTCGCACTTGTTTCCTTCTGAGTAATCAATTTAATCTATGTCATCTCAGTTAATATCAAGATTTCCTACAAGCTGATGCTGTATTAAACATACGTTTTATATCTACAGAGCTGCTTTTAAACATGCTGTGGCCCTGCATGAACTGTTGCTCCCCGTAGCTAACCAACTCCAGAGATGAAATCATAATGGTATTAATACTGAAAACGTGCAACTGCCCAATGAAAGGACATCAACTGTGCATACTAATGTGTAAGGCTTAGCTGGGTAATGATACAGAAATACACTACATGAGCACATCTAACACCCTAACTGACAGCAGTACAGGTTGCTCACTGTCTGCCAAATCATTTTGAGGATAGCCTTGGCATCTTCTCACATGTCTAAGACAAAGAACACAGCAAATTGGCATCTTACATAGGTTTTTTGATCTAATTATCTAAATAACTCCTGATAAGGTGTGTGGAGAAATTGGATTACTTCTGAGATTTTGACAGTGTTCACTATTAGAAAAAAAGTCTCAGTGTTATACCTAAGACAAAATGCACATAGAATAAATACGTAGCTGCCACCATTAATTCACGCCATTCTATTGATTGATGCAGGTGTAGCAGAACAGTGGGTAATTGCATTAAAATATACATAGAAAGAATGAGCAACGCTTTTTTATCACTACTGATTCAGTGCAGAGGGAATTTGCTGAAAGAAGGGAGGGAGGATATGTTCCAGCATCCCATTTTTTTCAGAAGGAAAACTCTTTTTGCAACAACCTTTCATTTCTATTTTGTATTTTATTATCTGTTACAAATCCAAAGCTGAATTTGACACAGAACGCTTCGATCAATTAAAAATGTTTTTATTTTTCCAGCATTGTTCCAAAGGAGAATTGGGAAGTTTGAAGGCGTTGTTCCAAATCAGAACAAAACCAAATGTAGAAATCTCAAAATCTTCCACAAAATGCAATTTCCACCTTTTCTGCAGCTCTATTAATGTTAACAGCAAGAGCTGGGTTTCCAAATTGGCCGCAAAATTTAAGCTTTCTTATGGTAATAATTCATATACATCTTAAAGGTTTTTGCTATTAGTGGTGAACTGCATTGGTTTCTCTTGCTTGCATCCAATGGTGGAAAAACTAACATGATGGCTTCTCTTTTGGTTATGTACAGACACTTGTGGTTGGACTTCACTGAAGTCTATGGAATGATTCCCAATAACTTCAAGGGAAAATGTAGCTGGCCGGTCTCATACATTAGCCACAGTTACATTCACCTATGTAAATTTACCTATAAAAGAAGCACTTACTCAGTAGGTGTTAATTTATACTAGGGCATGCTAATGGTTCTGTAAATAACAGGTTTTTGTACTTGTTAATGAACTTTTACTTCACAAACCTTTACTTCAGTCTGCTCACATTTGCAAATAAAGTAATTGCATCTCACGATTTAAATAGTGTTTAAATGCACAGTTCACATGTGTAAAGATATTCAGTGGGGCAGATACAAATACCTGGCAGCACTGATAGCATACTATTAAGTCAAGATCTGAACAGATGTGCTACACTTAAAAATCAACCTGTTCCTATGGTCAAAAATGTAGTCGTCAATTTAATAACTGAAAATCAATTGAACATTTCTTTTGTGAGCATCTGTCCCAGCACTTAAAAAGTATAAAAATAATTATTACTATTTTACTATTACTATTCTACATCATCTGAGACCTTGGTAGCAGCATGACCATAGCCTAGATACCAGTGAATTTATATTGTTAACACCTTGCTCCGTACTTTAGAAGTGCCTGGCAATACTATTTTCTGAAGGCCCCCTGCTAGTTCCCAATTTACACAGTGTAGTTGTGATACCCACACACCCCACATACAATTATTACTATTATCAGTACTGCTACAGCAGGTAGCAATACAGTCAAGGATCAGGAGCCCATTGTTTCAGATGCGATATGTACACAGAACATAAATGAATCCCACAGATTGAAAGAAGAGATGTAGGTTGTAGCCATGTTGGTCTAAGGACATAAGCAGACAAGGTTCTTTGGGTAAATCTGATATTTTTTGTTAGACCAGCTCAAATAGTTGGTCTAATAAACTATTTAGACCAACTATTGAGATGGTCTAAAAAAAGATATCAGATTTACCCAAAGAACCTTGTCTGACTGAAAGAAGCCACTCACACCATCACATCCAGTCTTCTCCATTCCCAGGCCAGCATTTATCCAAAGATTCCTAAAAACACCCCTGCTTCAAACCTCCATGCTTCACAAAAGCAGAAGAAACACTAAGAGCACCTAACAACATGCGAAAGGTAAAAACAGGGTTGACAGGCTAAAGAAGGAATTGATTAATATATATCCTCATATGCTAATATATCCTCTTAGGAAGAGGACCACTCCCCAGCATTACACAGGAAGGAAAAATATCCCAGTCAGTGGAGCACAAGGATACTTCTGCGTAACTTCCATCAGACTTGGACACCTATCTTCTTTAGGCTTCTTTTGAAAATCGCAGCCTTCAAACCGGATTTTTTTTTTGAACGATGTCCACTAACTCTAGGTGCCCCGATGGCCAAACATTCATTCAAGACCAGTGCGGCCATACAGAACAAGGTATTTTACATCATGTCAATGCAACATGAGAGAAACTTCCAGTTTACAACTGGTCCCAGCATCTTTCTTAAGACAGCATTCCAAGGAGGTATAAATGGGTTCAGGAGTCAGCATACCTGGGGTGAAATCAAAGGCTAAACTCACCCAGTTTCTTTGTCTTTTTTTCTCAGGTTAGCCAATGACTTGTGCTGTGGAAGACAATCCTTCCCTGCTATCCTGTCCCCACTTATAAAATGAGCATAACAGCATTTTGTAAATATTTTGTAAATAATTTGTAACGCTCTTCAGCTCTACAGATAGACACTGCTTTCTAAATACCAAATATTAGGATTTACATTACAAATATCTTTGTCAATCAATAATAAGTCATTCACTGGAGAGAGCTCAGAGACGTCATATGCCCACCTCGACCCAGAGGCAAGGTTTGGGGTTCATAGATGAGGTTTTAGATCAGGCCTATGTGATGTCTTGGCAAACACTTTCATGAACCTAGTCTTTAATTTTAACCTCCAGGCCTGAAAGCACTACCAGTCGCTGTGTGTAGTTTCTGGTTTCACATGTTCCAAACAGGCCTGATCATGGCAGGGCATTTTGGTAGACTAACAGGTTAGAAGAGGTCCCCAGTTCCCACCAGAAATATGTTTATAGCTCTTAGGAAGCAGGCAGATGACTGGTCTTTCAATACTTGCCTATCACTAGTCTTAATTGCTTGTCATGCCTGACAGTACTTTTACTTATAAACTTTTCCTGGTGGCTAACACAGAATATAAATGTATCAGGTTCTTCTCTCCCCTTGCTGTAAATGTTGATGTTTGCATTGTGGGCATCTTTTCAAAAGGCAGGAGCATAAAAGAATTGTAAATGTGTTCAATTTTACACAACACTGCAAGAGTAATTCAATTAGTCTTTTTTATTCACTGTTCACAGCAAGGTGAGCAGGCCCATCTGATATGCTGCAGAATTGGAGAGGGCAGATTCTCACATAAAACTTGCACAGAATTAACACCATGAAAAATTTTTAAAAAACAACCAGCCTCCCCCCTCCCCCCCACACACACTTGGTGAACCCCCCTGTAAGATGTTTAGGGGTAACAGGGCATAATCAGCTATGGGAACAGGAATAGGATGGGCAGGATGGTTCAATGGCAGGGTGTAGGAGGTGATCGGAAAGCAGTAGTTGTGAGCTCATATTGTTATTCCAAATATTTGAGCAGCACAGGTTCTGCATCAAGTACGTTAGGATGATTACATTATAAATTGGTGTCCAGGTCACATCTCCTGTTATGTGCGGGATGACAACATGCTGCCACTGCTGGCAAGTGATACTAGTGGGGCTGTGGTATGTCTCCACCTAATTCTCTCTAGAAATACCAGACAAGATTTATGATTAGTATTAGAAGAGTTTAAATCCACATCAGAAAGAATCAGGGAACATCAGTCTCTCCCCCTAAAAGCTCACGATATAACAATGAAGACAGATGAAATGTATTAAGGGAAATGGAGGTTAAGTAGATGAAATGACTTTTCCAAGGCTACACACCAGGTCAGCTCTGGTTTATCTGCAACCCGCACGTGCAATTTTAACAGGTTTTACACATTTGAAAGTATTGGCCCAGTAATTCCTAAGACCACCCCCAAGCTTGCACTTTGCTTGAAGGAACTTCATTGAGTATCATTCAAAAGTTCTTTTTTTCTTTTAATTGGTGAATTAAAATCAGATCCTCAGTCTGAATGCTTACAGTCACAGATTCCACATTCACTTTCTGCAAATTTTCAATAAGACTGCTTTTCAAATAGCTGCCTTTATGGGCACTTCTGCCAGGAAAATCTTGTGCTAGACTACTCGCTGAAAGGGTGCAGCTCCCCTCTGTATGGAGAGACAGCACAAGGAATTAATTCCCATAATAATCCTCAAAATAAATAGGACTGGAGTGGTGCACAGGCTTTCTTCACAGGGTGATTTCACCTCAAGCAAATTCATTAACGTATCTGAATACAATTTCACAGCTTTTGTTGTTTTTTTTTAAACAGCATTCACCCTCTTCTAGACCTGGGTCGTGGTGCTATATTCTGCCAGATGACTGCACTGCTCAGATTTCCACAAAGCAACCTGCCTCCTTGTTTCATAACAGCACATTTTAACAATGGGTACTAGGGCTGTGCAAAACAGCATGGTTTCATTTCGACTTCCGTTTCACTCTTTCTAAGGGACAGTGTTTCATTTTGCTATTTCGAAGCACTGCTCCGTTTCATTTCGGCGAAACTGTTTCTCTGTTTTGACATCTTGCCTATAGGCTATAATGGGGGATCACAAAAATGCCTATAACTTTGGCATTTCTTGCCTGACTTGGATGAAAATTGTAGGGATGGTAGACCCTTCTGAGGGCATGAAGCCTGCCAAGTTTCAAGGAGATAGATGTAGCAGGGGGTTGTGAAACTGCACCTCAAACTGTTCAAAGCAAGCGGTAGTATTGCTAGCAGCGGCAGCCTGCTGTCATCCCGCACGCAGATCTGGGGGAACACACCCCCCTGGGAGGAGCCTGGCACAGCCCCATAGCCCTTACGGGGGGCGCGAGTCCCTGGATCTACATGCAGTCTGCCTCTGCCAGCTGGGGCCAGCACTGGGTTCTTCCCGGCGCTCAGTGAGGGCTGCACCAGGCAGGCTCGGGTACTGGTGCTGGCCCCGGCCAGCAGCAGCAGCCTGCTGTCATCTGCATGCTCCGCAGCTGGTGAGTGTGGGGCTTTAAAAATAAAAAGGCCCTGCACTCACCAAATCTGGCAGTGGTGACTAGGGCCTCTGAGGGCTCATGGCAGAGACCCCCGCGCCTGGCACCCGCACCATCTCATGGGTGCAGTGCGGCTCAGCAGGGTGCAGTTACCCTGGGAGCTGGGGCGGACCCACCTGTCAGCCGGAGCTCCTGGTTCGATTCCCTAGGTACCTGATCATTCCCCCAGCTCTTCCTGGGGGGCCACCCCCCCTGATCTGCAAGCAGGGTTTCAGCAGGCTGCTACTGCCAGTTGGGGAAGCCCAATGCTGCTGCCATCACCAGCTAGCAGCAGCAGCCTGCTGTCATCCCGCATCGTCCAGGGGCCCTCAGCCCCCAGGAAGAGCTGGGGGAAGCAATCAGATAGCTGGGGGAAAGATGAGGGAGCTGGGAAATCGAACTGGGAACTGGGGGAATGTTCAGGGACCTGTACATTCCCCCAGGTCCCTGTTCAATTCTCCAGCTCCCGATTCAAATCCCCAGCCCACTGTTTGATTCCCCAGTCACAGAATGGCTATGGTCTATCATTTACATGGCTATGCACAGTTTTCTCCATGTGGAGGGGAAAGCTATGGGGTCACATTGTCTCTCGCTTGCATTGGTATGATTAGGGAAAACTGTACTGCAGTCTGAGAAACGCCAGTGTCAGTGAGGGAAGACTCAGGCCCTTGTTGTCCTCTATCCTAAGAGTCAACAGATTGTAGCATCTGTCAGTTCTTGGCTTTGCTACTCATCGGGAATATTAACATAAAACTCTCAGCAGCAGAGTAGCAAAGCATCAGTGCTTCCCTTTTATTGTCTTGCCAAGTGAGCCCTTTCTGATGCATCTCATTTGTACAGCTGTGAGAGAAGCCGCAACACAAACATGCTGCACCTTCACTTCCAGCACAGCAGGCCTGCTTCTCCTTACATTTAAATTACGGGAGCCATGTGCCTGCAAACATGATGCAACAAGGGGGAGTCATACCCAGAGGAAAATCGTTTACCAGTAGTGGACATGCAAAATTTTGCTTCTTTGGAAACTTTGGACATGCAAAACCCCATTCACTCACAAATCCAGTCTGACCCAAGCCACACCACTAGATTTGGAGGTGTGAGAATCATCATGATATATCAGTTTGGAATGATCAGCATGTCCAACAAAACTAGTCATACCTGTTTAAAAGGCCTTGTTTCAGTTTGGACAAGTTCCCTTTCTTCCTAATTAACCTTGATAACCCTGAGACATTTTCCAACATCCTCCAGGGTGGGTTTTTACACATGCTTCTGGGAGCCACTATAATTAAAAGGGCCACAGCATCTCATGCATCTGGTATGCCAAATAGTGGTGGGGGTGCTTTAACCAAAGCTCACTTGATGAGCTTTGGTTAAAGTGCCCCCCCACCATTTTGCAATGCGGGGATGCTGAATACATGAAATGAGATGCTGCATCACGCTGGAGCATACTGATTAAAACACTCCAGCAGACTTGGTTAGTCAAGCCTGCGCCCAGCAGGTTGGTTATACTGGATCCCACAGCCCTTGAGTTTTTCAGGCTATACTAATCCCCAGGGCACCTAACTTCAGCATCAGGGAACGTAAGACCATATGGAAAATGACTGATATATACAACTCTTCATTACTGTTCAGGATCAAATCTTGTACCCTGCCTTCAGTGGGTTGCCCTTTTTATACTACCAGTACTTCCTATTTGAGTTAATCCCTCAACTAATATAATTTGTAAACATTGTAGCTACTTGGATAATCTGCTCAGAGTCTTATTCAGGATGTTTTTCATTTCCGCCATGCCCTGCGTATTTCCTTATCACTCCTACTTCAATTGCTGGATGATTTTGCCTCCTTGGGATGGAAACTCCTAGACGTTTCACTTGAGTATTTCTTTTTTTATTTAAACAGGCACCCACACAGAGCAATCCAGTTGAAAGGCTATGCTCAGGGAGCCAGACACACCAAGAACTTGATAAATCTTTCTGAACTGGCAACACATCCTGCATCCTGCAGCTCACCCAGCTGGAAACTTGAGAGTTGCCTGACTACGAAGGAAAGCAAACTACCAATTGAAATCTATCTGTCAGATCACATGACAAATATCTTAATGAGAGCTTTTCAAGAAAATTAATCTTATAAATGCACCTCTGATAGCAAGGGCACTTCAAAAATATCCTAATGGCGGGGGGGCGAGGAGGAGTTAATCTTTCTCATCTCCCAGAGGTGCCAACTTATCAAAGTATTACAATATAAATATACATCCTTTCATTTCTCTGGTAGGAGCAATGTGACAAACAACTGCAAGTTAGTTAGCTTGGTCCTCCATCTTAATTCATGACTGTACAATCTCTTTGTTCCCCATCATTTGCTCACACTAGCCGAACCTTTATGGTAAAGGGAGACTCTTCTCACATGCTGTGATACTACTAAGAGCAACTGCGTGAGACTCATCACCTGATCTGTCAGCTCTCTGGGTGTAGGTCCAATATGCAAAGGCAGCAGCACTGGCCAAGGAAACAAAAGCCCTTGCATCGAACCCGAATACTGAACTGTCCCTGTGCTAACACAAGCACAGGGGGGTCATTTCACCCTGGGTGTGTTCAGAGATCCTGGCTCTGTTTCCCTTAGTCACTAACCTGTTAAGCTTTGCAGAGCCATCACAGCTAAGAGTAATTCATTTTAGATCTAACCTGCAGTATCTGAACCCAGTAGAAACATTTCGGCTCCAGTTACAGGGCCACCCGGTTCACCTGTGCAGACATGCCGCTGAGGGCAACTGAGCTGTGCAGGTTTTACTCAGGGTGTCATATGAGGGCAGTGGGACTGTACGGATGTAATGATGCATGGATAATGAATGATGCATGAGAAGTACGCACCACAACAGGCCTAGCCCCAGAGTGCATCAGGATGCATCTGAGCCATGCCTTCACTCTGTGTAGAAGGGGAATGGACTAATGTCCTGACTCAGGAGGGGAGGGCTGCAGGGCATGTGATGGGACTCTTTAGCTATATGCCATATGCTTATATTTTACTCACACTGCTGTCTGGTAAAATGATCTCCAGGGAATGTCAGCTTTGCTTCGCAAGGACTCTATGGTCTGTTAAATATTTATGAAATTTCCCCATAAAATAAAGGGAGCAGAATATAAAAGGTAAAATAAAATCTCCAGGGCAAAGCAAGCCCTTGGCAAGGAGGAGACATTCTGCCCTTCTTTCCAGTAGTCAGGATGTGATTATGGCATTTCCTTTCAGATTTTCTTTTTTTTAATTCCCAATTTGCTATTTTCTAGCAAAGGGTTAAAAGGGGGGTTAACAAAGAGTTAAAAAATAAAGTGTTAAAAAAGGATAACAATAACCCAAAATGTTTCAGATCAAGCAAAACAATTTTTATTGTATTTTTTATAAGGAAACTGAAGGATCTTTGTTTGTCTTGAGTATTTGCGTTTTTTCCCCTAGTGAAAATTCACGTATACTCACAATTCTGCATGCATGAGAACTACTGCCCTCTAGCGCATGACAACAACACATGGGCTGGGTGTCCTAGGTACCAGACTGCTAACAGAGATTCTCCTTTAGTCCCAGTGCAATTCTGGAGTAAAACACACTGAAAACAAAGTCCACACATGGATGTCAAGATAAAGGGGAATATGCACCCCCTCTTAGAAATTTCCTTTTAGCTGTGTGGTTCTGATCCAGCCCTGGAGAAAGTGTCTCACCCAAATGTTGCCAGATTTGCCCACCTCCCCTAACTAGAAGATGACCAAGCCCTTTCATGGTGCTGCCATAATTTCTGCTTCAGGAGACAACTCCCAGGTATAATGAAAGAAATATTTCCTGGGTTCTCTCAGCCCTGCATGTTGGACTTTTTCCCTTCACTACTCCCCACTTTCACAACTGATGTATCACAGGAGTTTAACAGAGGGGAAATAAATAGGCAGGACTCCTGGGTTCCATTATTCACTATTCTACTGACTCCCCATCCTACTCTCTTCACCTCAGTTTCCTCATCTGTAAAATGGGGATAATCATATTTCCCTGCCCTGCAGGTTAATGCTTGGATGTGGCTCTGAATAAATAGCCTGAGTCCAAATGGGTGGTTAAAAATAAACGTACCTCCACTGCTTTCCCTTTCACCTTTGCAACGCACAAAGCACTGGGATACCACCTTCCTCACAAGCCTTTAGAGACCCTTCTTAAAATACTGGCAGCACCAGATTGGATTCAAACTCACATCACTACAGAAAACATCCCTCTCCCTTCCCTCCTGTCCCTGCTGTAACTCAGAACTGCATTTGTATATGAAATGACTTTAAAGGAATTAAAATCTCCCCATTTTCTTTATTTGTTTGGCTTAATTAAAGTTAAAATCTCCCAGTCACCTCTTATTTGATGGCAGAAAAGTCATTTTCTCAGAGCTCTCTATGGAGCAGGCCCAAAGTCTACAGATGTCAATAAGAGCCTTTTTGTCAGCTTTAGACATCTCTGGATCAGGTTCCAAAAAACCCTTCTTGCTTCTTCAAAATTCTCATTTAAATATACACATACACCCTTTTATAACCTTCCTCTCCTACTTTCCCTCTTGTAGCTTAAAATGAATTGAGAACACACCTCTGAACCCGTGCACAACTGTCTTTGATTGAATAGAGAAATCGCATTTCCTCTGACCATTCATTCTGACCCTCCCTCTGCCTCAGTTGGAGTGTGCTCATACTTAACAGCCCCATGGCTACCATTTATACCAGGGGTGGGCAAAATGTGGCCCAGGGGCCAGATGCGGTCCGCCAGACCATTCTATCTGTCCCCCGGGGCTCCTAAAAATTTAGAAAATTAATATTAATCTGCCCTGAGCTGCCTGTCATGTGGCCTGCGATGGCTTGCCAAAACTCAGTAAGCCACCCTCTGCCCAAAATAATTGCCCACCTCTGATTTATACCATGCTGCCTGAAATTCAGCCCATTATCACACAGGCCCATGCCTGTCACCTTGCTTCACGACAGGCTTGGACATTTCCAAGATTCGCTGAGCCCAATTCTGTTCTTGCTCACCCCGAGGCAAATTGGCAGAGAGAGATCTTGCTTCCCTACTTGAGGCATGGAGAAGGAAGCACTGTTTCACACAGGGGACTTAAAAGTCGCTATCTCATCTCTCCGGATGAGGCAGCATCTCCATGTGCATCTCATCTGGTTGACAAGAGCTACCAGGATTTATTCAGACAGGTAGCTGACTCTCTCCAGACTCCATTAAGGAAAGACACCACTTAAATTGCTGGGCATTCTCTCCATCCCGTGATGTCAGGAAGGGTGGCTCCTTCTATTAACGAGGCCTTATTAGATCCTGCCAACAATATCTGAAAAACACCTGCAAGTGTCACCCCAAGTTCAAAGAAAACAGATGAAAGAGCGCACACGCCGTCTCTTGGAACACAATAGTCGCATTCAGTGCTGGGCTCTCCGGTGATTGGGCTGCTGATGAAAAAGACGGACAGAGCCAGCTGACAATGATTCCAGACTAAAAGGAGCCAAAGTGACTTGATTTATTCCTCTGCTAGTTTATGGTTCACGGTTTCAAATGATCAGGCCCCGCTTGCACTCCCTGATGTTCTAAACAATAAGAGATTTATGGACGTTGCAGATAAACTGTGACAAGAAGCCGGGCAGGGGTTTAAATCCCTACATTTGGATGGATACCTGACTTCCCTCCCTTTCATCACACCGAATGCCAGACAACGTGCAGGGTTGGCTAAAAATCAGCACAGTTGCCGAGAGGAGGCAACTCAAACGCACCTCTCCAAGCAAAATCAGTGGAAAGACCCCCGAGAGGCATGCAGAAGGCTGGCCTTTCCCGGTCAAACCGCTGTGACTCTTGAGATGGGGAGTGCAAGGCAAGTGGACTCCCAAAGTGGCTCACTCCCATATGGGCACAAGAAAAATCTGTGCTGTTCACAAGGCAAGCGGCAAATATTTTACCTGTGGGTGAGAGGCTGCCTATCCAAACTGTGACTGCCAGGCTTTGAGCACGCAGGCAGGGAGGGTAGGCACTATCATCCCTACCTTGCCAAACTGACATCTTTAAAAATGGGTGGCTTTTTATTTTGCCTCGGGCTTTAGAGTTCACACAAAGGTTTTCTTTGTGAATGTGAGGGATGCAAACTTACTTAAAACTAAAACCAAAAAAATAAAAATGAAGCAAGCAAAGATCTTCAGCTACTCTCCCTCCTCTGAGTCGGGGCTTTTTGAAACCAAACTTCTTGAGACTCACAACACAGTCACAACTGGTAAGAGACTCACAATACTGAGATCTGGCAGCAAAGGGGGTGCCTAAAATCTGGGGCTGAAGGGAGAATAGACACCATACCTCCACTACTCCCCTTTCACCAAAGGGGTGTAAGGAATGGAGGTGAAGAAAGATGAGGCAAAGCTGCATCCCACCTCCGCATATATGCTTGGAAGTAGAGTGAGCAAGTATGAGAGGGCAGTAGCTTGCATGTTTTAAATGCCTGCAGCAGATTACCTCCTCCACAAAGCAAAGGGTGAACAGGAAAGCTGCATGACAGTCCTAAAGGCTAAACCAAGCCTTTTCTAGTCTGCCATAGCATCATTATATCTTCATCCTGTCTTATTTTAAATCCCTTCCCATTTGTTGATGAATCGTGATTTGTTTTCCAGTACCGCTTTGACCTGCCCTGCAACATTTGTATGTTTTTCTTTATTGAAGCATTAAAAGGAAATGACTCCAAATGTATTTGAAGTAAACGCAGACAGTGTGGCCATATATAGAAACATGCTGCCTCTTAATAAAGTCAGTGGAAAATGTTTTTTGACATGAGACACTTGGGTCACAGTCATTCGGAAAATTGGAAGTTGAAGATAAACCACTGCAACACAATATTGTCTTTCAGAAAAGTCAGCTGATGAAAATATTATGTGAACTGATTATTTCAAGAAGCAAAATAGCTTCCCTTATCTGGCAGCACTTTGCTTTCATCCTCAAAATGCTTCAAGGCTGGCTTTTGTCAACCAGCGCAGAAGGTCAATATGTACAAGTCTTTGCAGTTGCTTAACATGAGATGTCATGTGCTGTCATAATAGTTTCTCTGTATAGCTGGTAGAACAGCCTCATGCTTTTTGGTGCTGAGCATGTCCAGCAAGATGCACAGCAGCCTGCCTACAATGCTTACTGAATGCAATGGATGTGGGGGGCATTCTGCAGCCTGAAGGGGTTAGTGCTTCCCAGGATCAGACTCTCCCTTTTTTTCCCCCCAGACAAGAAAGGTGGCACAGATAAGGCCTGATCTGGTGTCAGCAGGGGCCCTTCTGTTGGCTACAATATGTATTGAACTGACTTCACGTACCCTAATGCCTACGATGAAAAAAGATATAATAGTCTTAGGTCATCTCAATACTGTACACATCTCCTTTCAGCATCTAGCTGCTATGTTAGGCAGTGCTCAGTATTATTACAGATTACTGCTGTTGCATGGGATGTAGCAGTTAATAAGGTAGGTCCTGCTTTTAGCATGGAAAATCTCTACTCCTCGTACCTTACTGTCTCTATGTTATACAGCAATAAAATATGTCACTTGAAGGCCAATGCACCAGGCTTTAAATTCTCACTGCCCTAACTCTACAGCAGAGAGAAGAATGGTCTCTGGTACTGCCTGCTCAGCCTCGTTATGACGGCAACTCCCCCATGGTACAAAACCAAGCGTTATTCATCTGATATGCCATGCTGTACAATGGCGGGCAAGGAAGGGGCTAAGAAAAGCAACCATCCACCCAGGTGAACAGGGGAAGCAAACTGCTCCACAAAAGCAGGTAAGGTAACCTACTCACCAGAGGAGGGATGGATCACGACAATAAGAGTCACAATCCACTTCCCAGTCTGCTCTTGGACTAGTGTCACCCATTATTCAGGACATGCTGTCAACTAGCCCTAAACCAAGTGACATTTGTTTTCAAGGTGTTTCCATCTCCAATGCGGTTTGTGGTTTCTTAGGTCAGTAACAATGCAGCCATACAGACAGCATTTTCCTTGGTTTACGGCAACATATAGGCATATAGCAAAGTTCAAGTTGTTAATCTGTAAACATGCTGCGTTGCAGACAGTGGCATGATGATGCCACATTATCCTTTCCAGGTTTTCTGATGCATGCAATGCACTTCAACAATGGATTACTACTGATATGGGTGAGCTCCAGAATTTTCTAGTTAAAAATAATGAAACAGCATAAACTTGATAATAATCCCAAGAAAACAAAACCTGTGTCCCAAGCCTGCTTAAGGTTCCTCATGTATTTCTGCACTGCACCATCTCTCTAATAGACATCGCTTTCTACTGTACATAATTTAACAAATGCTTTCTTCCGTGATATAAATAAGGTTAGTGGCCACTGGGCATCAAATATATTTATCACAATGATTTGGCACAAAGATTGCAGTCTCACAGGCAAGACCAACATCTTTCCAAGAAAAGTACTGACATCCAGGATTGCTCAGATGACCCCAAAGTCAAATACACTAGGCGTGTTTCATGGAACGCCATCCATCTATTCTGGCAGCTACAGAGAGAAGCTAACACAGCGTGCATCGTTTCTGATATGTCCAGTGCCAAAACAGAAGCTTCAGAGCACAAGATGCCTACTGCAGGGTATCACTTACCATTCCTGGACATGCACCATAGCTAGCAGCAAGCTGTTCATAGAATCTGGGACTCCCTTTTATATCCCTTTCTCTGTGAAAAAAAGATCTTTCATTGATTTTTTTAACCTAAACCTCTGAGGTTTGTGCTCTTTGGCATTTGTTACTGAGACAGGAGAAGTCTATTACTTTGATACTGTAAAGGGAGATGTGAGTGTTGGTAGGCACATTGTCTTAGAAGATTTAAGGACTCATCCTAAAGTGAGATGAACCCTTTTAGTGTATGTTTAGTGAGCCTCTGCTCCTACTGAGTAATGGGAGGGAAGCTGAAAGAATTTAGCAGCTCCCAAAAAGGAGCCAATACCTTGCAAGAACATACCCTCTCTTGTGAGGAGCAGTTAGTCTTAAACCAACTACTATATATGTTCAAATCATGACACACCAAGCACTAGATGTGGGTACTGTATAATAAAAAAAAAGTCTACAATAGTTATCTTTTGCATACTGGGACATGTATCATCTAAACTGATATTCACCGTTTTCTGTTCATCTATGCAAGCATCAGGGTAGATATAAGCAAAATAAGTAGACTTCCAGCTTCCTTGTCCACAGATAAAAAACCGCATGCGTGTATCACAACATTTGCAAAATTACAAGCAAACGAACGTAAAGCCCTGTTGAAAATTTCCTCTGAAAAATCTCTAATTTTTTATCACTGCGTCAAAGAGAAGTTGAGACACTAACTTATCCCAGCAGGGGGACCTCAGCCTCAGCTAAGTGGAAGAATCCATATATTGCAGATCAATCGCAGCCTCTCTGGATCTCAGTTTAGTTCCTACTGGGTATGTAAATAATTGTTCAGATGAATGTGAACTAGGACAAGTCTTAGGTGTTCATTTTCTCCAGCTACTTCAGATTTTGCATAGAAAAAAAAATCTACCTGTATTTAATCAGCACTGACTCTTCCTGCAGCTGATATTAAGTTGCTCTCCTACCTAGTGGTGTTTTATTAATTGTAGCTCTGTCACATTCCCAGGAAAAATGAGGTGCAGCTACATAGGCCAGCATTGCCTGCGGATCACAACATATTCCCACCCTATAGATTTGGGGAAAGATAGCTTTAACTCCAGGGAGCTTCAACGTGAGCAAAATCTCAGGCTTCCCAGGCCTGTCAGCAGAAGGGATAAGCCATGCAAAAAATTTAATAAGGCAGCCGTCAATGACAAGAAACGCGCGTGGGCAGGCACTCAAATTCTTGTTCTGCCATTATAAGATTGATACAGTGTTGTTAAGTCACAAAGCTTGAAAAGCTTTTGTTGTGATTATTCCAACAGAAGCAAAGCACTCAACTTGGGGATAAAAACATCTACTTAAGTACTAAATGTTGGTTTTATCCCCAGCCTCCCCTCCTACCACTGCTTATCACATTCATATATGCAGTTCTTTATATGCTCGGGGTATTTATGTAGATTTAAGGTCATTATAATCAGGCTATATTGGTCTCTGGCTTACCTAGCTTAAAGGTATGTCTGTTTTCACATCATTGATGACAGCTTAGATGTGCACAATAGGAATTTAACTGAGACTAAGCTCAAATGGTAGAGCTCTGTGCTACAGCGGGGATGTCTACACATGTAAATGCTGTGGGGTGGGTTTACTCTAGAGTAAATAACTCTGGAGTAAACCCATCCCAGACAGACATCTACACGTGTGGGGATGAAGGAACAGATTTGCTGCTCCTGGCAGCAGTCTGCTCCCCCTCCCCCCCCCCGGCCCTGCACCAGCCTCCTACAGCAGCCAGGGGGAGGTCCAGGCTCCCCCCGGGTGCTAACCCAGGGGATGGCAGGGAGCACAAGGCCAGGAGACAAGCAAGGGCTGAGAGATTGCTCCCTGCCCCTGGGAAATCCCTGCTGCCAGGGTGGGCTCTGTGGTGAAGCCCAGGTAGGCACAATGTCCCCCTGCCCCAGCAACAGGGAGCTCCAAAACCGGGCTCCCCAACTGAGGACAGGGGACTTAGAAAGAGCTGCAGGGGAGGGGCAGGTCCCACCCTCTGCCCTGATCTGCCAGTGGATCAGGGCATGGGGCTGGGACCTGCCCCTCCCCAGCAGCTCTTTCCAAGCCCCGTGCCTTGATCATCCAGTCAGGGTAGGGGGCCAGGACCTGTCCTGGACTGGGACAGTTCCTGGCCAGCCCCAGGCTGCACAGGGAAGCCTGCACATGCAGCCCAAAATGGAACAGTTCCCAGCCACCTCCAGGCTGCACATGCAGACTTCCCCATGCAGCCCAAGGCTGACTGTGGAGCAGGGGGACATTGTCCCCACCCGGGCTCCAGTGGCAAAGCCTGCCCCTACAGCAGACAGCTCCCAGGGACAATGAGCAATCTCCTGCTCCCTGCTGACCGGGAGCAAATTTGCTCCTGGTCAACACTCTACACATGCTGTGCTGCGCCGTAATTACTCAGCAGTTAATTTGCTACTTGCATTTGCAGGTAGCAAATTAACTGCTGAGTAGAGGAAATTGAAATGAAGTAAGGGTGAGCACATGTGGACGGTGACACGTACTACATAATAATTAGCTCTACTGCACAGTAAAGCATCCCCAGTAGAGATGCCCAGCACTGATAATCGCTAGGCTTATACCTTGCTTTATACTCCATGGGGTGGTTACCCAGTCACTATTCAGCAAAACTTCAATATAGCGTAAAGATGGACAGACCTGCATGCTGTCACAGCTAGAATACTCTCCTGAGCCAAAGTAGCTTGTTCAAAGCTAGCTGGGTATCTGTATGCTACAGTTCAGTCTTAAGCATAGCCATGCCTGGCAACAAATAAGTAGCTTATTTGGGTCCTGCACAAAATTATGAGCACATATTTACTCCTACATATTGTGTGTGTAAAATAGAAGCTGCCATTTCAAAATTCAGCCTAATCTCCGTGCTATTTAGCAGTCTTTTACTGTAGTTTTGGATTTGCATATAAAGTTTCCTTGATACCTGTGTGAAAGCATTTATAAATCAGTAAATAATCACAATGTGAGAATGAAGATGCTAGAATGAGTTTTCACTGTTTTTTCATTATTATTAATAACCTGCCAGCCCATTCCCTCCTTCGTTTGTAATAATAGTATAACTGTCTTTGTTGATGAGACCTACCGTGAAAATAAATTAGGAATGAGCGCAGCTATGGGTTCATTATATAATGTCCATGCCTTCAAACTGGGTTACTGAAAAATTCAAATCTTAATAGCTTCCCATTAATATAATCTTGGAAATTATTCCAAACGGTGATATTCACACACACAAAGTAAATATCCTGACGCAATTTATCCATAGTGCTGGGGATGGAGCTTTAAGAAAAGGTATCATATGCTATGTCTACACAGTATATTGGTTATTCCAAGCAAGGGTGTCATCAAGCAGGAAGAGTTGCTTCTACTAGAAATAGTATAGCATACCACTGCCAGGGACAGTAAGCATAACCATGTTTTCCTAATACCCTTTAGCACCTCAGTAACAGGGTGCCACCCCAGGGGTGGCGATGATGCCACCAAAGCTCCCCCTCAGCACGTGTCACCTCTACCTTCTTGGGCAATTTCCCTTTCAACTCACTTGCTACACCTTGGTGTAATTATGATTTCAGAGAAAAGGAATGCCCCAGGGCTCCCTAACTGATATCTCATACTCATGAACACAAGTGTCGCTGTTCATCGCCTTGAGGACTAATTACATGGCCTCCTCATCTCACCTTTTATCCACGCCCATGCCTCACAGATGTTGCCAATCATTTGCTCATCATTGGGCATTAAGCCCCTCTGTCCAATCCAATTAGTGTCACATCCATGGGCCTTCATTCCTAGTGTCAACTCCAGTCAATGCAGGCCTCAACCTGGAACAGTTTCTGCCAACGTTGGGACCTCCAGCCCCCATGTGTTTAACCATCCCAGCCCTTGCTGGGCTCGGGCCTCTGTACCTCAAACCATTTCACCCTCTTTTGGGCTTAGGCCTGCATTCTCTGCCTGACCTGGGCTCAGGCCTCTGTCTCTTTAACTGTATCTCCAACACATTCTGCCCCTCGTGTGCTATGGGTCCGTAACCCTGGTTCCCTCCTCACCTGAAACTGTTCAGGAAGGACATACAGGGGAGAAGAGGATGTTATGTAAAAGAGTCATATGATTGCTCAGAGCTCCAGTATGAAACTGGAGACAGACATGTTGAAAGTTTCTGGGTTAGGGTCAGAGGGGAGAGCAAGAAGGGTGATGTCATGGTGGAGGTCTGCTACAGACCACCAGACCAGGAGGAAGTTGGTCTGGCTTTCTTCCGACAGCTGGCAGACCAGGAGGCTTTCTTCAGACAGCTGGCAGAAGTTTCCTGATCATAAGCCCTGGTTCTCATGGGGGACTTCAATCACCCTAACAACTGCTGGGAGGGCAATACAGCAGTACACAGGCAATCCAGACAGTTTTTGGAGCGTGTTGGGGACACCTTTCTGGTGCAAGTGCTGGAGCGGCCAACTAGGGGCCGGGCTGTTCTTGACCCGCTGCTCACACGAGTGAATTGGTAGGGAATTCTTGGTGTAGTAGTGGATGGCCACTTGGGCAGCAGTGACCACAAGATGATACAATTCAGCAGGAAAGAAAGGATGGAGAGCAGCAGAGTAAGGACCCTGGACTTCAGAAAATCAGACTTTGACTTGCTCAGGGAACTCATGAGCAGGATCCCCTGGGAAGCCAGTCTGGTGGGGAGAGGAGTCCAGGAGCGCTGGCTGTATTTCAAAGAAGCCTTATCGTGAATGCAGGAACAAACCATCCCGTTGCACAAGAAGACTAGCAAGTATGGCAGAAGACCAGCTTGGCTTAGTAGAGAACTCTTCAGTAAACTAAATCACAAAAAGGAACCTCATAAGAAGTGGAAACTTAGACAAATATCTAGGGAAGAATGTAAGAGCATTTCTCAGGCATGCAGGGATAAAGTCAGGAAGGCTAAAGCACAACTGGAGCTGCAGCTAACAAGGGATATGAAGGGTAACAAGATGGTTTTCTACAAGTACATTGGTAGCAAAAGGAGGATCAGGGGGTCCCTTACTGAATGGGGAAGGCAACCTTGTGACAGAGGATGCAAAAAAGGCTGATGTACTCAATGCCTATTTCACCTCAGTCTTCACAGGCAAGGTCAGCTCCCAAACTACTCCATCTGGCAGCAGTTTGGGGAGGAAGGGAGCAGCCAACAGTGGCAAAAGAACAGGTTAGGGACTATTTAGAAAAGCTGGACATATGCAAGCCCATGGGACCAGACGGGATGCACCCAAGGGTGATGAGGGAGTTGATTGATGTGATTGCAGTTCTGCTGGCCATCATCTTTGAAAACTCATATCAGGAGAGATCCTGGATGATTGGAAAAGGGCAAACATAGTGACCATATTTAAGAAAGGGAAAAAGGAGGATCCAGGGAACTGCAGACCAGTCAGCCTCACCTCAGTCCCTGGAAAAACCATGGAGCAGATCCTCAAGGAATCCAACTCAAAGCACTTGGAGGAAAAGAAGGTGATTAGGAACAGTCAGCATGGATTCACCAAGGGCAAATCATGCCTGACCAACCTGATTGCCTTCTATGATGAGATGAATATCTTTGTGGAGGCAGGGAGGCCAGTGGATGTGGTATACTTCAATTTTAGCAAGGCTTTTGATACTGTCTCCCACAACATTCTCACAGGCAACCAAGTGCAGGCTGGATGAATGGGCAAGGTGGATACAAAACTGGCTGGAGCGTTGGGCTCAGAGATCTTGATTGCCGCCTGCCTCCCCTGCAGCCTTGCTTCTCTTGCTGCCTGTCTTGCCTTAAACTAGCAGGAGCACCAAGCTCCCTGCTATAACCTCCAATAAATATTGATCGTGTTCAACCAATCACGTAGGGCACTTTTATGCATGCTCTACGGGTGGGGAGGGCAGCACTTTAATCGGGGTGGCTCCGAAAGCCACACTAATTAAAGCACCGTCGCATCTCATGCATCGGTGTCCCTGTGCTTAAGGACAGCAGTGGGGGCATTTGAACTAAAACTCATTCAACTAGAGCAACCCTGCCACCAGTTTTAAGCACGGGAACACAGATGCACAAGATACAGGAGGCTGCTGGAGCACGGTAATTGCCATGCTCCAGAAGACTCGATTAATCAAGTCTGCTCTGACATGCTAGAATTCCAGCATGTCAGAGCAGCCGCTGCGCTCATGTATAGGCACCCTTAGAGTTGCATTTGAAATCCTAATTCAAGGGTCTGTTTCTGATCCCACACAAGTTTTATACTAATGGAACCCTAGTGACTTTATTGAAGCCATTCCTCCTGATTGACATAGTACAGTATAAGCTCCTCAGGCTGCAAATCTGGCTGAGAGGCAAGGCAAGGCAATAGAAAGCTAGTGAGAAAGAAAACAATACAAGAAAGTGGGTTGACCCAAGGAGATCTCCGGGTCTGATTTCACAAAACCTTTTCTGGTCTCACTTGTGCAAAACCAGAAAGTAGCTCAGGTTCTGACTGCCAAAAACTAGATTCCATCACTCTGACATATACTGGGCATGTCTACATGAGACACTTATTGCACATTAGCCTAATAACACTGCACAGTAGCACGTCACAGCAGAAACTGTGCTAATAGCGCAGTGTTATTAAACTAATGCGCAGTACACATCACTAAATAACCATGCATCAGTGCTACTGTGCAGTAACTCTAGGGACTGCACATTTAGTTAATATCTTATTAAGGAAACACTAAACTAAATGCACAGTATCTAAGGCACATTAATAAATATGTTGACACATCCACTGAGTAGTACTTAACTCTGCAAAAAGGTCCATTGGAGCCAATGATGCTATGGAAAAGCAAACTGCTACTCAAAAGCCCTAATTCAACGTAAAATAAACTTTCAGCATGTTAGTTGCATTCATGTCAATGAGATTATTTACATGCATCAAGGTTGTTGTTATGAGCTAAATTTTGAACCAATCAGTATATATCAGTATAGCTCCAGTAAAGTCCATGGAACTACAGTATGCTAATTTACACTATGCTACATTCACTTAACTAATTAATTTGTATGTAACTATGCAAAATTACAGCTAAAGATCTGGTCCTAAATTGCTGTCCCGATGATGGCCAATTACACAGAGTCGGGAACAGACTTTAACACCTGCCTAGGACAGTGAAGTTCAACCGTTTTCCCTGGTAGGCTGAAGGGGCAGTACCCAGGCCATCTGCATGCCGGATCCAGCTGCTGGTCACAGTCTGGCACAGGGCGGTCATGGCAGGGCCCTATCCAGCCATGTGGAGTGGGGCAAGGGGCATCCTGGTTCCAACCTGGCCACAATGAGGGGAAGGAGGGGGTATGGCCCAGCCCCACAAGGGAAAGGAGTGTGACTTAGCTCCAACCTACCCCTGTGGAGTGGGACGGGACATGGCCCAGCTTCATGGGGGAAATGAGATGTGCCCCAGCCCCACAGGGAGAAGGGACTTGACCTGGCTCCATGAGGAGGGAGGGCATCCCTCCTTGAGCCAGCGCCAACCCAGCCCCAACAAGGAAAGGGGACACGGCCCAACCCTATCCTGCCGGCTGTGACCTGGCCCCGACCTGCTGCATGGGGCTTGGCAATTTGGCAGTGGGGGAGAATGCCCATATATACTGCCATCTCTTCCCTACTGCCAAATTTCCCGATCCATGGGGAGTCCTGTAGGCTGGATACTCCATGGGCCACATTTGACTCACAGGTCAGAAACTGAGCATCCCTAGCCTAGGAGAAGACATGCTGTGTCTGTCTTAAAGAAGCAATTCCACCTGCCTGTTGCTGCCCTTTTACAGCCACTTGTTCCCCCTCCAGGCAACACAGCTTTACCCACCTTAAACAGGAATCCACTGAGTAAACTCCAGAGGACTCCAAATCAAGCCTTTTAATGGCTGAATAAAATTGAATTCATGCCTTTGCATATATCACTCTCTTTTATTAATGCCAGAGGAATATAGATCTGACAAAAAAAGGATGTAAGTGCTTGAATCATTGTTATTCAGCCATTATCTCTGCTATCTTGAGGTGCTTTCTAGTTTGTCCAGTGAATTTAAGTCAGCTACTTCGCGTTATTTCAAAGCAGTGGGGTTTTTTTACATTTAATGTATGCAGATTCTGTTTCAGTCCCTGAGCTTGTAGAGCAGCCAGGGTAGGAGAAAATCATAACTAATCTCCATATTCCCCCCCGCCCCTGCCAAAAAAAAATATATAGCACTCTTTCTTGTGTTTAATTTGAAGTTTAAAGAGTTTAATTTTCTGGGAGATTTTGATGTTGACTTTAAATTCTCAATACATACTCGAGTGGAAAGCTTGAGGGGGTGTGGGGGTGTGGGAAAGGTTGTTTTTCCAACTGGTGTTGTCAAAGCAATCATGACTAGATTAAAGTAGTTCAGAGTAAAATTACAGGCATGTTTATAGTGTTGTTCCTGCCTTTGAACATAATTAAGAAAGAGTTTTACTAGATTCCCAGTGCCTCTGCAATCAATCGAAGCATATGGTCAGTTTTACACATCTGAACAGGACAGCACAGACCTCATTTAAAACCTGCATTTTCATAGGACCCAAACCAGTCAACTTAACATCAGTGGGAGATCCACTTGGGCAGCAACTTACTGCCATCAGTTCTGTCTCTCCAGGACATGCACTTATAGCTTCTGGGGTTGTATCACCCTCGTGTTTCTCCTAGCCTCACACCTCCTCTATAAGGGAGGATAATGTTGGCCTCCTTTATACCAGTATGGAACTGAAGTACAGGGTAGAATAAGTAACTTGTCCTAAGTCACAAAGAAAATCTAAGACCGAGCTAAGAACCAAGCTCAGAGACCAAGGGTCTCTCCTCGGTGTCTAGTCACTTAGCAGCATCCTGCAGGTTTCCTTTTTACCTAGGCTATAATTTGATATTAGCACAGAGGCTTTCAAAGCTTTTGTGACTAGAATATTTCAAAATAAGGGTACAAATTTGCCTTTTCTAGACACGTTAGCATGGGTCCAATCCAAAGTCCATTAGAGTCAATGGCTGACTTCTCATGGATTTCACCATACCCTGGATCAGGCCACTAAATGCAGTTTTGACTCCATTTGTGTTTTCATGTCCATAATTCTGTATTACAAATTGAAACTACTCTTAATCAAAGCTTTGGTGGCAATATCAGAAAGATGATGTGACATTTCTATGCCATTCTTCTATCCATTTAAATAGGATTCCGAAAGGAAGCTGACCTTTTTGCAGATGAATTATAAATGTCAAAATTGCAGGAATCCATCTTTCAATTACTGTCACCTTGAAAGTGAAAAATGCTGGAGGCACCACACTTAAATATTACCAACCCCAGATACATTTCAAATGCAATCTCTACTTGCAAGATGGATTCTTCATTTTCAAATGTAATGAATACTGTGGGAAATTTTCTCAAAACTATCATAATGCTTCAGCTGGAGCTGAACATAGGTGATGCATGGGGGAGGCACATGTCCTGTCCCCCTTCTCCTCCCCAGATTTCTGTGCTGTTGTGGGGCACAGGGCTGCAGCCCAACAGGGGAGCAGCAGGGGCAGTGCAGAGTTGTGCCCACTGTCAACAGTTATGCATCCTCTGTGGAGCTGAAGATCTGTTGGGAGCATTACAGCCAACTGACACAGCTTTCCTAGTTAAATAAATAAAAAAGAGGTTGCTTTGCTTTTACCCTGATCCAGGAATTAAACCCTCTAGTGTAGTGCCAGCAACCTTATACAAGCTGTGGGTTGGAACAACCCAGCTGTGGTCTAGCACGGTTTGGGTGGCTTTGGATATTCATCAGCAAAGGGTAAGAAGTGTTTTCCCTGCACACACATTGGGCCAGAAAGCTGGGAGCTATGCCCAATGCCCAGCTGCTCACCCCTGGCCCAGGTCCTTGCTGCCTTGCCTACAGGCAAAGTTCTCCACCACCATGGACTGGATCCATTGGCTCCTCAAGCCAGATCTGACCTGTGAACCATATGTTGACACCCTCTGCTCCCACGTCAATCCATGTGGAATACTATTGTCTGTAAGGCAATATGTCATTTTAAACCCTCTAACTTGGGGCAATCTGGAAATGTTGCCACAAATCTTGCATATTACAAAAGCAGGTAAGTGCAAGTAAGTGCAGTGCCCAAAAGCATTGCTGGGAAGGAAAGCAACCTTCCAACTATGTTTCTCCCTCTAGTTCTGGGGGCAGTAATTTGCTTCTGACATTTACCCTTGGCAAACTTCACACCAGTTCAGCCAGCACATGGGGATCTAGAGCCAAGGTTTTACACACACCTTCCTGTTTCTCCACACTGGCTCTTGATGGAAACTGCTAGGATCCAAGGTCTAAGTAGTCCATGCAGATGACTTAGAGGCAAAGTCTAGAATCAGTCCAATGGACATGCTCAGCAAAACACAGAACTAAATTAATTCAGTGGGAGTGTACAAGCTGGTGAAACTGATTGCAGAATTGGACCCACTGTTAATTTTGCAGATCTAATGATGTATGTAGCTCATTAGTTTTATTTATTCTAAATATGGGTAATTACTAACATAGCTTTGATTTCTCCCCCATAGCCTCAAGCTTTTAAGAAATCATATGCAGCTTTTTAGTTGGAAAAATCCCCTTCCGGTAAGGTGTGCCACCATTCTTTGCAGTTTTTTTCTTCTCTAATGAAGCCAATCGTACTATTTTGGAGATGAAAGACACATGGCTTGGGGGCAATAAGAGGAAAAAAGCAATTAGAAATCTGACTGCTAATGTAATGATGCATTATTTATCTCTGAGATATATTGAATTAGCAATGACATACAAACATAAGATAATTTTTTTCAAAGTCCCTCTCCTGATAACAAATATTTATAATGTTGTTTCTTAATGTTGTACATAATTAAAAGGGTTTTGTTGGATCCCCTCCTTCATTATTTCAAGGCTGTGCAATAATACAAGCAGGTGGTCAGTTTTACACATCTGAACAGGGTGCCATAGACATCAGTCATGAGCCTTTGCTATCATAGGATCCAAACAAGCCAGTTTTCCATTAAGGGGAGGTTTGTCTGAGGAGCAACATGCTGCCAGTTGTTCTTCAGTGACATAGCCCCATTGCTGTAGCAACCTGAGTATCTCATCAGTGCCTCATTGGCAAATGTTATCCTCGCAGCATCACTGTATAATACAGTGTGGATGTATTCTCATTCTACATCTCATTGTCATTAGAGAGGGAGAAACTGAGGTAGAAAAAGCAATTTGCCTATGGTTTTAGAGGAAATCTCCAACTGACTTGGAAACTGCCTACGGTCTCTCAAGTCTCTGCCCCATGCTTTATCTGCTAGACCATCCTTCTCCCCATCAGAAGGTCTTCTGGAAAATATCTGCTTTGTGTCTATGCTCAGTCCCATTATTAAAGAAGAGAAAGAGAAAAGGAATGAGGGAGTACGAAAACCCAAAATTCCCATTTAAAAAACAATAGCAGGAAAATTTAAAAAAAAAACAACTTTCTTACAAATGTCACCACAAACTCACTTGGCACCTCCTGGCAAGGGAATTTGACTTGCAGTCCCTCGCTAAAGTATGCTTATGGGCCAGAGCCTCAGCTGGTGGAAAGCAATGCAGCTCCATTCATTTCAGCAAACCTAAGCCTATGTCCATCAGCTGAGAATGACATGTTTTTTGTTCCTGAAAAACATATAGAGTATCCTGATGCTTTGGCACTGTGTTTGCCTGATGTAATTCGAAATGAGTGCTTAGTTGTGCAAGAGAAGGCAGTGGTATGGAGTCTGAAAGCATTCTGCCCCCCGCTTCACCCCCTACTGATTATTTTTTTTGCAAATATTTGATACTTGAGGCAATCTGATACATTCCAAAGGCAAAGTATTATCTCTTCAGAACCCTTTTAAATGCTCCCCAGGAACAGTCAGAACTGTCAAGGTTTATTTAACCCTACCCAAGGAGGAGGAAGACCTGCAGCAGAAACAGCAGAATCATCCCACCTCTTCCTTCTGTTGCTGGAAGAATCTTAACAAGATGTTCCTCTGAGCCCCAAAGGGATCCTTCATTATATCCATATCCTAAATACCTTCTGGAAGACCAATCCCTGTTGCATTATTGTCACAGGGGTACCAGGTAACACATTTATTCCATGGAGAACAGATGAATTAAACCCTATTGATACTAGCTCATGTACTAGATGTGTGTCCTGGTCCAGAGACCTCTGATGTCAACTGAAAAAATACCTACTAGACTTTGCTGTATCAGATGCAAGTACGCTTGAAAACTTAAAGCTTCCTGCTGACCTGAAAGAAGTATCTTTATGACTGGGACCCAGTGTCATTCAGTAAAGCTCCTTGCAGGATGGAACATCCCCTTGTAAGACAGCTGAAATCATATGACGCCAGGCTGAGACACTGGGTAGAGGCAATGATGCCCGATTAAATGTGAAAATGGAGCATCCGACTTAAATGAGAAGCAAAGCCTGAAGCTATGATGCTTACCACCCAGAAAATGTGCATGCACAAAACAAAAACAAAGCAGTCGCTTAGGTGTCAAAATGACAGTTTTGCAAAAGTCTATGCAAAAGTACATGAGCTTAATTTAAATCTTTTTTTAACATTATAAAAGAACCACTAATGTCTATATAAGAACTGTCTAATACCATCTCTTAGTATCCCAGAAACAGGGGAAGATAAATGACAAGAGAAAGGGAGGTGCCATTAGACAGTCATAGTAACAGTTTACATAGAATCGGATGGTATTGGCTTTGTCTTAATGAAATGTTATTGGATTATGGTTTCCTTCAAAGCTCTCCTACACCAGACAGACCAAACACCACAGGAGAGACCTTTTTAATTATCATTATACAATGGAGGCTAATTCTGAATACATTCTCATTGTTTTCTAACTGCAGACTACATAAAGGACTTTAATACTGCTGAACTTGATCTTAGCCCACAAGAGACTAAGGTGTTGATCCAAAAAGACAATGAAGTCAACAGGAATCTTTCCATTGTCTTCAAAAGGCTTTGGATTGGGTCCAGGTTCTTCGGGCACATCCCTCTGCACACACTTTCTCAAATGCCATGCAAATTGGCATCCTCCACTCCATAAAATACCAAGATGTCAGAAGGGATAAAAGATGGCATTGATTACTCTTTCTATTCTAAACATCCCCCTTTGGATTATCATTCATTTTTATTGTCTCTACAAGTAGCACGCTAACATCAGGAAATTTAAAAGGGGTAAAAGAGTTCGACTTAAAGTGATGAGATTTGTACTTCTCAAGAATATTCTACACTTCAGGATTTTAATCAGAGAGCAAAATTAGTCTGACATTTCATTGATCTCCTCTCTCTAATCAAATCGCCCAGTGGACAAGTTCTTTTTTTGCCCGCCACATTGGGGCTGACAGCTTTAATCTGTCTCATACTTTCCCCTGAACAAAGATGTTTTTTTTTCCTATCCTATGAAATGAAAGATACTTATTTTCTAACTGTTTCTCAGCTAAAAATAAATGGCCTGTAGCTTCTCAAACATCAGCACTATTGCTATTATTTATATTACAGGATCACCTCAAGGACCAACAAAGAACGGGGCCTTATTGTGCTACGTATGGTACATACACATCTTATTTTAAAGAGCTTTCAGTCAAACAAGAAAAAGAGAAAGGAAGCATGATTATCAACTCTGTGGGTGCTCTGAACCATCAGAAAAAATTAGTAGGTGCTCAGCACCCACGGAGCCATGCTTGCACATGTTAAAAAAAAACAAAAAACGCACTTTACAGGAAGATGCAGTGCGTTACTTCAACCCAGCTCTGTGGCATCTCCAAAGATTGGGAGCTTCAGCGGGACTTTTTGGCACTTTTAGCTCAAACTGATTCAATCAGCTATTACATAAAAATGCCCAAAAAAGCCCCACTAAAGCACCTGATCTTTACAGACATTACAGAGCCAAGCTGAAATAATGTGCTGCCTCTTCTGAGCATGCACGGGGCTCAACACCACTTTATGCCGAGTTTTTGTTTTGTTTTGTTTTTTAAGGTCTTCAAGTACCCACTGCCAAAAAGCAAAAAAGTCAGCACTTATGATGATCACCACTTGGACAGATAGGCACAGAACGACTTTTCCATGGCTATGCGGCAGGGGTGGAAACTGACATTTAGACCAAGTTCCAGTCCAATCTTAACCATCAGTCTTAAGATCTTCTGTGCACAATCAGGGGTCACTCAATTAACGATGTAGCAGTAAACTAAAAAAAGATGTTGTCCTAAGTTAAAATCTTAAGCTATGCCTGCATAATTTCCTCTTCTGCCCATCACTGATCTAATAAAAGGGGCAACAAACCCACCTGAACTCCCTCAAAAGTGCTGGAAGCAACAGAATTCCAGTCCTCTTCCCACTGGCTCCTTGGAGGACCTGCTCCCCCACCCTCCCATAACCAAAACACGTAGTTGGGTACTTGCACTGGGAGGGAAAAAAGAAGTGTCCAGAAATACGCCCCCTCTTTGTGGAGCCAGCAGATTTCCAAATGGAAATCCACATGACAGTGAAAGTTGGTCAATCACAGAGGCTACCTAGCTCTCTTGACATTTCAACAGTTGTTCCTAACTGATGCTATGTTTTTTTGCTATTAGTTCCCAAAGTTAAACACCAGAGAAGCCAGCCTCAGGGGCTGGATAAACAATTTCCTGTACTGATGCATCAGCATCTGGGCTATTGATCTACTGTACAATGTCCCCTATACTCTCATGATGTCATCAGAAGGGATGAAGATGACTGTAAGGAGGGTACCTAACACTTCCAAAAAGAGAATCCACCCGCTTCCCATGCCCTTGCTAAGTGCTACAGAGGTCACAAGGAGACCTCAGATTGTCCTTTTTCACTGGGTTCACATCCTGCTTGCCTTATTCAAATGAATGATCTTATTGATTCCCAGTGCAACTTTACAGGCCTGAGACAAGCAGGATTTGATACGATGAGTTACCTTTTATCTAACCTTAATAAACTTACAAGAATGAGCAGTTCTTATATAGTCCCTAAGAAAGCTCAACACTATCAGTGGGTGCCAACCGATCAAGTTTTGGTGGAAATCTGGCCAATAGCACGTGTGCACTTTTGAAAATCTAATCCTTGTTCTAAACAGCTGAAAAGTTGGTCAAAATTATGGGTGCTTAACAACTAAAGTGCAGCCCTGAGCTCTTCTGAAAAGCTGGCTTTAAGCAACCACAGAAAGCTTCTAGGCAAGGAAAAGAGCCACAGAAATAAACTTTCCATCTGCAATTTCTTCCTGGCTTCTCTCTTCTTTAAATATATCCCATTTGTCTTGTGTTTTTTCCCCTCCAGAAAAATAACTTGAAAAATGGCAAACTGAAAGCCTAACTTGTCAAGGACAAGATGAAATACCAAAGCAAACATTTCTGTTCAAATAACTCCTTTTTGTTCTGAAGTTCCACAATCTAAAAGGTGTGATAAAAGTGCAATTTGTACTGAAATACAATGCTACATTATGAAGCAGTTTCTTGGGCCCAATTTGCCATTCTAACATGTTGGAGCTGGAACCAGGTTTTCTTTAAATTTTAATTTTCTTTGGAGACTGATAGACTGAGAGCACCACCCATAGTTGACAGTACTCATCAAGCCTGCAGGAAAAAGGAAAAAAAAAATCAAAGCAATAATCCCCTAAAGGATAAGAGCAAAAGGAAGAGGTCTGATTCCCATCCTTGACAGAAGTAGCTTAGTATTGGCTGCTTTGTAGATGAAACATTTTACCTTAGATAAAAGGGCTGCTGCACAGCAATGTTTTGCCTCCTGTCTTGGGAAGCAGGAAATGACACCATGACTACTCTTCACCCATACCTTTGCCCTCAGGCACACCCTGGTTGAAATGCCACCATTTGCAGAGGTCTAACATAAAACCCAGGGTCTTCATCACTGGCTTAACTTCCACTTGGACCTGCTGCAACATAGGACCTTCTGCAAGGAAGTCAACTTTACAAGACACTTTAAAAGTACAGGAGAGCCTGGGCCTTGGAATTCTTTGAAGGTTTAAGTTATATTTTAAGGGTTTGCATCTTCTATTTTGTATATTTATATCTTATGTTTATAAGCTGATAAAGCTTATCAGAAGAGACCTGAGAAGATCATCAAGTCCGGCCCCCTGCCATGACAGGAAAGAGTACTGGGGTCAAACGACCCCAGCAAGGTGTTCATCCAGCCTCCTCTTAAAGACCCCCAGGGTAGGAGCGAGCACCACTTCTCTTGGAAGTTGGTTCCAGATCCTAGCCACCCTGATAGTGAAGTAGCGCCTCCTGATGTCTAGTCTGAATCTACCCTCTGTCAGCTTGTGACCATTATTTCTAGTCACTCCTGGTAGTGCTCAGGGGAACAGGGACTCCCCCAGTGCCTGCTGGTCCCCTCTGACTAGTTTGTAAATGGCCACTAGATCCCCCTCAGCCTTCTCTTGTGGAGGCTGAATAGGTTCAGATCCTGTAACCTCTCCTTGTAGGGCCTGCCCTGCTGCCCCCGATCATGCGGGTGGCCCTCCTCTAGACCCTCTCGATGCTGTCCACATCCCTCCTGAAGTGCGGCGCCCAGAACTGGACACAGTACTCCAACTGCGGCCTAACCAGTGCCGCATACACGGGGAGGATCACCTCCTTGGACCTGCTTGAGACGCATCTGTGGATGCATAACAAGGTGTGGTTGGCCTTCCTGACCGTGTCCCCACACTGTCGGCCCATGTTCATTTTGGTGTCACTAATGACTCCAAGATCCTTTTCTGCCTCTGCACTGACAAGAAGGGAGTTCCCCAGCCTGTAGGTATGCTGCTGGTTCTTCCTCCCCAGGTGCAGCACCCTGCATTTGTCAGTGTTGAAACCCATCCTGTTCTCATCCACCCACCCCTTTAGCCTGTCTAGGTCCAATTGCAGCCTATTCCTCCCTTCTAGCATGCCCACTTCCCCCCACATTTTAGTGTCGTCTGCGAATTTGAACAGGGTGCTTTTTATCCCCTTGTCCAAGTTGCTGATGAAGATGTTGAACAGTATGGGCCCAAGGACTGAGCCCTGGGGGACCCCACTGCCCAAATCCCTCCAGGTCGAATAAGACCCATCCACCACCACTCTCTGGGTGTGGCCGTCCAGCCAGTTAGTGACCCATTTGACTGTGTAGGTATCAATGCCACAGTCCCCTAGTTTTTTAATGAGAATGGGGTGAGAAACAGTGTCGAAGGCCTTCCTAAAGTCCAGAAAGAGTATGTCCACTGATACCCCTGCATCTAAGGATTTTGTGACCTGGTCATAGAAGGCCACCAGGTTGGTCTGACAGGACCTGCCTCTAATGAACCCGTGTTGGTTGCCCCTAAGCATAATCTCCCCTGCTGGCCCCTTGCGGACATGCGCCAGGATAATTCTCTCAAAAAGCTTACCCAGGATCGAGGTAAGACTAACTGGCCTATAGTTTCCTGGGTCCTCCTTCCTCCCTTTTTTGAAAATGGAAACCACATTGGCCCTTTTCCAGTCCTCTGGCACCACACCAGAGCACCACGAGTGCTCGTAAAGCCATGCCAAGGGTCCCACAATGACCTCTGCTAATTCCCTCAGCACTCTGGGGTAGAGATCGTCAAGACCAGCTGATTTAAATACATCCAGTCCCTCCAGAAATTCCTGACTAGGTCCTCACTGACCTAGTCAGGAACACCGGAGTCCCGGGGAGGGGGGGGGGGGGGTGACCTTGTCCCTGCTCAGAAAAATGGAGGCAAAGAAATTGTTAAATAGGTTAGCTTTATTGTCTGGTGCGACGACCAGATTTCCTAAGGTGTCTTGCAGAGGCCCCACATTACCCGATACATTCTTTTTACCCTCTATGTATTTAAAAAAAGGACTTCTTTTTGTCCTTGAACCGGGTAGCTAGTCCCAGTTCCATCTTCGCCTTGGCCTTTCTGACCGCCCCCCTACAACCCTGAGCAACCGAAGTATAGTCCTGCCTGGTGATGGCTCCTCCCTTCCATTGGGAGTACACCTCCTTTTTAGCTAGGAGACATGTTTGAAATATATTGAGTTTGGACTCCAAAAAGAGAGACATGCCAGACACTCCATGAAGCCCCATAAGGCCTCTGCTGTTGCTATTGCTATTCTTTTCATATAGAAGATACTTAGTTTTTATATGGAAGGTACTCTACAGTTATGGCTAGAAGTACGAAACCCTAAGGTAGATACATACTCATATATTAATTATATATGTGGCTTATAGGAAATGGATATCCTATAATTAAATTATTTATTATAAATGTTAGTATTATTTAATTGTATAGGTCTCATATTTTATTGAGAAAACTCACCAAAGATCAAGAAACATCATTTCTTCTTCCTGTTCTCACTTTATTCTCTCTCCTGATTTTTTTCTATCTTCCTATGGTAGCAATGGTGAATACTGATGAGAGGTATTCATTTAACAGTCTTCAGTCATTTCCATGTTAATTAATCAGGTTCCAACATCCACATTTTGTGCAGGTTAGGTAAATTCTCCAAAAGTGGATAATATTAGCCCAGACCCTTCCCTGTTGCACAGAGGATATTTCAAGCAGGGCTGGGCAGCTAAAATGTCAGGGATTTTAATGCATTTTAATTAAAATGCCAGGTAAGAAAATCATTTGAAAGATGATAAACAATCAAGATCGCCCATAGCCCATCGCTGGTATATAGATAGAAGTCTAATCCAATTTATGCAGCTTGCAAGCCAATAGAACAATTAATTTAAAAATGAATTTCAGTTGAGAAGAAAAGCTACTTAAGGTCTCTACATCTCCAGGTTGAGTAAGCCACAGAAGACAATCAAATGCATTTTCTTTTCATTCTTTTCGTTTATTAATCATCCGACTAGAGCAATTACTTCTTAACAGAGATTAATCAGAGTCTTGCCAGCTGTGTATGTACAGGCCTGGCATTAGTTTCTTGAATATATCTGTGTAATACTTCATAACTTGTGTTAGGAGGGGGGAAAAAGAGTTTCTTGCTGTTAATCTTTATTCCAAGCCTTCCTTGGAATATAACAAAGTCAGCCACAGAAGAATGTATCATAACAGTAAGGTGGAAATGTCGAAAGCACGTGGCCCCAACAGCCAGATACAGAATGTGAGTTTCTTTGCAGGACAGACCCAGTTTTGGAGGTTAGATGACTGACATCAGGGAGCCGTGGGGTTAACGCAGCCATTGCTAGCCCTCTGCCACTGATACATCCCAGTGGGGCTCCATACCCCAGAGTTTGGCAGTGGGTCCCTTCCCCAATCCCCCATGTCCCCTCTAAGGAGCACTATAGGCCAGATGACACCCCAGCAGTAAAACATTGCTATAAATGAGAAGAAATCAAGAGGAGCTTTGCAACTGACTTCACTGGTAGCAGAATCAGACCCTTGCTGTTTGGGGCTGACCTACCCCTATCCAGTATGCTGCATCCTACAAAAAGAAGAGCCCCCAGAGTAGCACAACATTCATTTACATTGCAATTAGGGCCTAACCTGAACACAAGGTCTCCCATTTAAATGTGCAGTTGCATTGTCTTGGAAACTTGGCTGTCACATTTCATCATGCTCAAACATGATGCATTCTTCTCATCTTAAACTCTTGTAAATCAGAACCATGCTCCCCAGTTACAGTTCTCTGGCACTACGCGGGAGCTGGTTATCTGCTCTGGCTGACCACAGATAGAAATATAAAATATACCTATCTTAGCGTACGTCTAATAATCCCAGTATATCAGAACCATATTATCTGAAATAATTTTTTCTGACTCCTTTCCACAGCCCTAAACCTGAGTTTTGGGGAACTGGGTAAAATCAAGATGGTATCTAAAGAATCCAGGTTTTAGATTTGACTAAGGAAAATTTGCGAAAACTAAACTCATTCACTCTCTACAAATATCCCCCAAGTCATATTACTATCCAAATCCTACTGAACTGAATTAATTAAACAAACTCCAACCCATCTGTGGCTTTGAGTTTGCAAAATCAAACTCAAATGAGTGATGCAAAACTGTCTCTGATTTTGTCTCTATGAGCATCTATACGTGTGCTCCTGGGTGGAAGGGGGGGGGGGGGCGGGGGCGCTTTAATTGGGCAGCTCCACTCTAATTAAAGAGCCTGCAGCATCATGTGTATTCAGCATCCTGTGTTTCAAAATGGTGGGGGGTGTGCTTGAACTAAAGCTCGTTCCACACACTTTAGTTCAAGTACCCTCGCCACTATTTTGAAGTGCGGGGATGCTGAATAGACATGATGCGGAGGCTGTTGAAGTGCCTTAATTAACACACAATTTAGCACATGTTAGAACGGACTTCTGGCACATGTATAGGTGCCCTATTAGAGCAGCCTATTTCTTTTAACTCCACCGGTGTCTCTTACTAGTTACCCCATGCATGTAATGTACAATTTGTGATTTGATACCAAGTGTTCCTCTACCAAGTACATTTGAACAGCTGTTGGAACAAAAAGCATCAGAAACCAATTCATTCTAGGATTGTAATGAAGCTGCCTTCTGGTGCAAACTAAGTAAAGACATCAATCATTGGGAGCCAACTAACCTTTCTGTGTCCATTGCTTCTGATACGAGCCATTGTTAAGCTGTCATATTGCCTAGTTCAGTGGTAGAGCAGGTTTAAGGAAAAAAAATATTTCTGCAAAATACCATAAAGTCATACTCATAAAATGCTCTCCTTTAGTTCAAAGGAGGAAACTTTCTGAGAGTTGTTGACACCTGATCTAAGCTAGAACATGGAGGGGTTTTTTTACTCACTTTCCTCTCCACCTACATTTTCATTTAATTACAAGTAAATTGCATAATGGATTGGTTTTCAGAATAGGTCAATCCACTGCAGGAAGGAAAATGCCAAGGCTGTTTAACTCCACCAGCTGTCTCAAATTAGCTTTTGAATTTTGCAGGAAAATAAAGTAGGTTGGAAATGGGGTGATCTGTGTGTAAACTTCTCAGGAAAAAGAGCTCACCTTTCAAATTCCAAGGGCTTACCCTTAATGCAAAAATATTTAATTGGTAACTTTGTATCAGTGATGATAGAGGCATGTGAGGATTTGGTATCCCAAGAATAGCAAGGCCATTAATGGGGCTGGTTTGATGATTATATATACAGTTGAGCTTCAGCTGGGTGAACCTCAAACAAGATATGGTGTGAATATTAGTATTCAGCTACATGTGAGAAGTGAACCAAACACTCAAGAGCGGTGGCTTGGTGCTTTCATGATCTTGTGGGATGTGCCACTTATAGGTGTTATAAAGCTTAAGGCCCTTCCTGACTGATCCTTGGCCTATTGACAGCGGCAGGGTGGGACCTAGAGTATGTCACCCAGGTCTCCTGATCACTGTTTCTTCTCACCTGCCCCAACTTTGATGTTATAGTACGGGAAGCACTTCCCCTGCAGGTGACCTTCCCAGCCCAACACCCTGGCTTCTTCATGGGGCTCCAAACTTCCCCTTTACCTCACCCTAACCACTTCCAGCCTCTGGAAAAGATGATCAGTGCCACGGCCTACTGGTGTTGCCCCGCTGGTATGGGTCACAATAGCAGTCTTTGGCAGTAACCTGTAATAAGGCCAATTCCTGGTCTGGTCCCTCCCCCTCTGCAGTCCCACAAGGTGTGTAGATGCTCAGCCCTTCAAGAGTCCTCAAACAAGTAATCCCTTTAACTCTAGAAAAATACATAACTCAACCCCAAAATCTATAACAAAGAATGGTAGCAGCTGCTGCTATATTCCTCAAATCCTCTTTCAAGGTGATCACTCCCCCCTAATAGAGTCCATTTATTGTAAGTCCAATTTACTGTATTGATCCTTGCCACCCGGGGACAACCAGTCAGCTTGCTGGCTCCTCATCACTCACCATCCCATCACTATGGACCTTTGCAGGCTGACCACTGCCCCTTCCCAGACCCTCTCTCTAAGGGATTAAAGTCCTGGGGTACAATCCCTGTGCCAGCCCTTTACTTCTGCTGAGGGGTGGGAGATACTCCAAAACCCAAGCTGCTCACCTTCTCCGCAGCCTCCCTGGTGGTCACCTCTGACCTGACTTTTTTCTCTCTGCAGTCTTCCTTGCTGACATCACCACCATCCACTCTGATGTCCCTTGCAGGCTGCTGTGGGGAACCGGCACTCCTCCGAATGCGGCGCAGAACAGACCGACTCGCTGGCTCCATTCCACTCTCCTTCTGCTCCCTGTCAAGGGGTTGCTCCAGCATCTGCCGCTTCGGCATGCCCCTGGCATGCACACAAGGCCCCTTGCCAGAGCTGGGAGTACCTCTGTCCACACACACCCCATCAATCCAGAGGACAAGGCTGCACCAGTCTCAGCTCACTGCTCCCATGCACTGCCTTCACTGAGATAGGTAGGGGGTGCAGGTCACTCTTTCGGCTCTCTTCTTGCCTTTTACATGGGGCCTGAGAGTTGCTCTAACTTTTACTGCCCACAAGATGTTCTAAAATACTACTATAACTGCTGACGATCACCAGTGTACAGAAAAGCGGAGCCCTATTTCCTTTGCCCTGTGTATGCTCTTGCATTGGCCTCAGGAGCCAGGGTTGATAAAGAAGCTTCCCATGATGACTTTACAGTCCTGCATGAACAGCGGCGGGCAATTAGTTTGGCTGGAGGGCCACTTAATGAGCTTTGGTGGGCTGTCAAGGGCTGCATGGGTAGTCCTGCCCCTTGACAGTTGCCCTGCTCCCAATTGCCGTTTTGGGGCCAAGAAGTCCTGCCCCCTAACCCTGACCTTTGCCACTGGAAGTCCCTCCCTTTGAACCCCACCCCCAATACTCCTTTTGAGAGGGCGGGGGTTGCCAACTTAGAACCAGGAAAAAACCAAATCATACACTAAAGGTCAAACACCTACTATAACATATTTTAATTTTATTACAAAAAATATTTTTGTCATGATTTGTGTTTGCATAGTGCATATAGAGGTGATTCCATAATAATGCAAAAATGAAGTCTTACTCTTGTATACTATGTGCATATATATGGTGGGGTGTGGGTGTGTGTATATGGTGGGGACCCCCCACACATTCCCCTACATGGCGTATGACCCCCATTGCCAGCAACATTGGTAGGCGCGGGTCTCAGGGTGCTCGTGCCCGGTGCAGGCGCTGGCACTCAGTAGGGCACAGCTCCAGCCAGTGCTGCATATGGAGAAGAGGGGAGGGGGAGTGCAACCTGGCCAGCCACCTCTATTGCAGAGGCTCTGCACTGTGCACCTGCAGCTCCCACACTCGCACCAGGGAAGCCCCTTGCTGCACCGTGCGGGGAAGCAGGGGGCAGGACTCCCTGCACTCCATGTGGAGTCTGGGGACCTGCATGGCAGGGGGCAGGGAAGGCAACGCAGCGCTGGTCAGCACTGCAACCCGCTGGGCGCCAGTGTCTGTGCTGGGCACAAGCACTCTGAGCCCCCCCAGCTCCTGCTGCTGCTGGCAGCAGGGGCTGCATGCCATGTGGGGGAGTGGGGGAGGGATGCCCACACTCCACACTCTCCCTCCCACCCATGCTCTGCCCAGCCGAGCTCTGAGCTCCTGGTGCCTCCCTGGGTGCGGGCTCTGCACTGCGCTCTGCTCTTCTGCCCAGCTACAGCTCCACCACCTCTGCCCTGGCGCCCACCGCTTCCCGAACTGCTGCCACAAGTGAGCTGGATGCAGGGGAAGCCAAGCAGGCTCCCAGGGGGGCAGCTGCAGCATGGGCAGTGGCAGCCCCACTTGGAAGCTGCATGCTGACGGGAAGGGACTGGACCCTTTTGCCCACAAAGGTGTGAACGAAGTGCCATAGGGTATGTTGTGGGGTGTGCGTATACATGGGCACCTCACTCCTGACCTTGCCAGCGGAAGGGCTGAGTTGGGTGCAATTCGTTGGTGGGCATACTGGGCTTGATGAAAGTGCCTGGCAGGCCAGATTCAGCCCACGGGCCATATTTTGCCCACCCCTGTACAAGATCCTTCCCCAGCCAGCTATGGCTTGGGACACCACCCTATATTATTTTTAAGAAAGGGCTGACAAAAGAAAACTCAGCAAAAAGAAAGACAGAACACAGGGCACAGAGAGATGCAGTAGCACACAAGAAGAGAACATAATGCATCAGTCATGTATAAAACAGAAAACAAATCCACAAGACTGGATTAAGCTAAAATGGAAGAGGAAGATGACATGATAGAAAAACATGAAGACTTTAGTTTACCCCCTGAGAAGTTTCAGGGATTAGCTTTCAGTAGTTACTCAGACTCCATACTGCAAGCTCTCTATTTTTCATCTGTCATGAGTGACCAAGAGAGAGGTGGCAGATGCTACAATTTGGCTGTGGCTTCTGGTTCAGCTGCTATGAGCCATCCAAAAGGTTCTGATACAGGGAAGGAGAGGCATCTTCTAAAAAACCATCTGTCACCATAAGGAAAAGGGGACAGAGCTTATTAACAACACTGGAACATTTTTCTCTATTTTGTTGTTGTTTAAAGAGAAGCGAGGCCTTGATCCAATTCCTTCTGAAGTTCATGGCAAGGGGTTGGAAAGACAAGTCTGGAGACTGAAACCAGCTCATTACCCACATCACAGGTACAGCACAAGCAGTGGCACTGCAAAATCTGTTTAAGCTGTCCCTAGCATGCTTCAGTCCTGCCCAGTAGAGATTAGCACTTGAGGCAGGATGAGAGTTGATTCTTCACATCCAGTCACAGTCCACTGCCTCTTCTGAAATGGCCAGCAAAGGTTCCCATTTTGTGACAATTCAGCAGCAGTGGGGGGGGGGGGGGTTCAGTAAAACGGCTCCGCAGCCTCTCGACACTCATCTTAATCAATTTGATGGCTACAAATGCAATGGCTTGGCTAGAGATCACCTGGCTAATCAAAGCCAGGTGCTTCTGAACATTAAAGGTTTGGTCCTGCATTGTAGAGCCAATGGATTTTTGTTATTAACTTTAATAAGAGCAAGATCAAGCCCTGCTTTCTCATTCAAAATAAGAGAAAAAATGTTTTATAATAGAAGGGGGGGAGGGAAATAGAATGCGATTCTTCTACAATAAAAGCAAATCTAGGGGTTTGGGGTTAGCTATGCAGCCTGTTAAAAGGTTTAAGATTTCAAATGAAAAAAGGGTTGAGGTTTGATGAGCTATAGTATCCCTGAACAAGTTGAATCTGCATTTCCATATTAGAAGTAAAAATCAAAGCATAGCGTTAAAACAAAGGGCACTTTGCCTGCCACAAAGTTTAATCAAATCAATATTGTTCGATGCTACTGTTATATACTTCACTTTGTTAAAAAAGTGGGGGGGTGTGCTGTGCATCTGAATTAGTCTAATAATCCAAACAAATGCTAAAACAACTAAGTTTTTTTTTGTTACTGCCTCCTTCATTAGGAAGAATAAGAACCATGCTGGTCGATATATGCAATGTCAAACAAATTGTTGAATGGTTAGTACATTTGATTCGTATTCGGCAAAAAAAGCCAAAGATCACCAGGTGAGATCACCAGGTGAGTAATCAAGAGCATCTTAAATCCAGAGGGATGCATTTTCAAATAGCCTCCTGAACCAGGTCAACAACATTTTCAAATACATCCACTTTCAGGTGCAGAAGCAAATATTCATGTGCAAATATACATTTGATTACACACTGTTATCTATTTTGCACATGCATCTCTGGATACAAATGGATGCACCCCCAAATACTGCAGGTCTAGTGGGCTCAAGCAAGCTTTGATCAATTTATTCTATGAAAATTGTTGTTTACCAGCTTCTTACTCTTTGCAACTTATTTCTGGGTTTATTCTTTCTGAGTGAATTCAATTGCAGGTCTTCACTCGGAGAACTGGACTACCAAACAAGACGGATTGTGAAAAGCTGAATCAAACATCCTGTGAGAGATGATACACTCAAAAAAAAGGTCATCCACACCCATTCTACATCCATTACACTACTGGTATTTAACAACAAAGCTCCTGATGGTTGAACAAGCTCTTCTGTTTATCTTGAAGATCTCTGTGAAATTTTATATTTGCCCAGCATGATGTGACCCTGGTCTGTGACTAATGACTTCTAGGTGCAAGTGAAATATAAATAACAGTCGAAACATCAGCAATCCTAACTATAGGACTAAAAATGGTAAGCCTTGGGCCTTGTCCAAAACCAACTGAGACAACAGGCATTTTTCCATCCCCTTGGTTCAAGCCTTTTGGAAAAAAGATTGGGTTAAACGTCAGGGATCATAACTTGTAAAACAATCTCTTTCTGCTTAAAATTTGCCTGGGTCTCCTTTCCATTTCAGCTGGGTTTCACTGGTGTGGATATCAGCTTTTGCATACTGCACACATGATTTCATATACTTGCACACACGTGAAATCATACAACCAAGAACCTTCGCTGCCATCAGTGCAAGTGGTGCTACCTTTTCCTGCTTCACTTTTCCATACACGGAAGAAAGATTGAGAAGTATTAACTATAAGCCCACCGGACTCATCTTCTGAGCTCATTGACTGAAATAAATGACCTCGCTCCCATTGACTTAAATGGTACGTTAGGTGCAGAGTGCCTTCAACAGCCAGTGGTTACTGAAGATGCATGGCCCCTTCCAAGCTCTATATGATAAGCACAGCAGCTGTCAAGAGAACTCTGTGCTCACTCTTGAATTTTTCTGTATCTTCCCTACTTACTCCTAGGCAGCTTCACTACCCTCTGCAAAGATAGTAAGTACTCCAGAAAAGTGATTGCAACAGTTAGATTTATAACCAATATGCAAAGAAACTCAATATAATTATCTTACATTACGTACTTCACTGGTCTCACGATTATAATTATTACAGTGGGTAATTTTTTTTTAAATAAAAAACAATAGGAAAATCAAGATGATATAGCAACAAAAGTCAGTTATGATATGGTATAAAATGCAAGTATTGAAAAGCCAGATAATGTGTAATTAGACATAAAATGTATTCAAGCATATATTTACAGTGTTCATTACAATGCATTGTAACAAGTCACTAGAGATAAAAATAAGCTCCAAATATAATAAAAGTCACCATCAATTTTGCATGCCAGAGGAACCCTTAAAAGTAAGTAAGAAAGTTGGTTCCATTTTGCAAATAAACTTCACATTAAAAACAGCTATACACCAAAGGCAACTCTCTATACACTCTTCATATACTTTTTCAGGTACACTATTTCCCTGTATTTACTTCAAAAAAAAATCTTTTTACCAGCTATCAGATACATTTTGTATTAAACCAATCAGAAACAAGGGGGGGTGGGGAGAGTGAAGTCTATTTGTATGCTGAAGCTATATCATATAAAAAATAGCTTAAGAACCCACTGTATTCATAACCTCAGCTTCAGTACAAATGCTGTAGTCATTAAAAAGAAATATAGTGTGGCAGGCCTGGATTTATCACTGGAGTTTGCTCAGTGCTGTAAAGAATGTCCTCTATTAATGACAACAGCTGTTGGTTTAATAACCCTAGAAAAGATCATTAAATTCCTTCACATTTCCCAGAAACAGATGGAAGAAATGCAAAAGTGTTAAAACATATGGGGGAACATATTGAAATCCAGCAGTCTCCTGCAGTGGCTAGGCAGTCTAATACTATAATCTCTCATCTTACATCAGTCTACTCTTAGGTGCTTAAGGTGTATGCGTTGAAAAGATTATGTAAATACTGAGGAGAGGAAGAGGAAGCATGGCAGGCTGTCGGTAGCATTTGCTTTGACATTTTACCATAACTTGCTGCATGTTCACAGTTAATTATTTCTCTTCTGCTATACTTCCCTATTAAGCACTTCCTTCAGTTTTGATATTTTTTTAATTAAAGAGCTCTGCAAAAAAGAGAATCCTTTCATGATAGAGCAACAAAATATTCTTATGAATGAAAATTCACTCACTACCAGCTCTCTGTTGGCAAAAGGCCAATGACAACCAGGGGTTTAGCCACCAACTTCAACAGGAGCCATTTCAGACCTTGAATATGGGTACATCATTGCTGGAGTTGGGAGACGCGGCTAAACCACAGGCAGCCACACACGAGCTCACTGTATCTCGTTGCTCAGGATCAGGGCCAGGCTGATCATGTCACTGCAGTTTTTTGCCCGGTTTAGATTAAAGTTAGGTTGTATATGCCTATATGTGCTGCAATTACTTTTTGTTGCAATGCAGACATACCCTTAGTAATGACTAGGGAAGTGATTCTCAACCAGGGTGCCATGAGTTTCTTTCAAGGGTGCACAGCATGTCACACGATGTTTGTGGCCCCTTTAGGCGAGCAAACACGATTCACAAGAAAAACCAAGAGATTTCAAATAGGAATCCATAGCATCACAAGCATTCAGACCCATTGTGAGCTTTCTGAGGTTTTTGCAGCTGTAGAATTGCTAAATTATTTTTCTGTAGTCAAAAAAAAAAAAAAGAGAGAGAGAGTGAAAACTAAGAGCTGTCATTTTCCAAGGGGTGTCTCAAGTCTAAAAAGGTTGAGAACCACTGTACTAGGGGAAATTAAACTAAGTCAAAGTTCAACGTGAGCCTACTTATCTCATCATGTTGGCATGATTAAAGTATACCAGGGTTGGAAATCAGTGCTGTATCTGGCTGCCTTTGACTGCCCATTCCAAACTGCCAGTTTCCAGATAGATCTACTAGTAGTGGTAGCCTGCAAAGGGAGTTTGGAGCAAGGCTTAAACTCATGCCTGTGGTTTGATAAGCAAGACACCATAACCACCGTTCCCCTGTACTTCTTGACATCATTAAGTAGACAGGGGATAAGAACTTCTAACAACAGCAGAGTAAGCCTTACTGTTATTGGCGTTAATAATAGGTAGGATAAGAATGATTTGTGCTATCATAGTGCCTAAGGCCCCTATTAATGCACTAGGTATCAGTGGATCTGAGGCTATGTACAAATATATATTAGTAAGATGATAGGGGGCACGTCTACATGAGACGCTGACTACGCGGTCTTTACTGCGCAGTGATTTAGTGCTTGTATAAACAAGTACTGAATGACTGCACAATAACTGGAGTTACTGCAGTCGCACCAAGGAATAGCTATTTCATGATGCTGACTGCGCCGTAGCTTGTGACTATTGTGCAGTAGCATCAGGTCACACTTCCTGCCACATGACGCTACTACACAGCAGTCATGGACTACTGCACAGTCAACATCTCATGTAAACATGGCCAGTGAGTCTCATTATCCTTTTAGTTACAATAGTGTTAAAAGACTTACACTGATGCAGGCAAGAAGAAAATCAGGTATAATGCCTGTGGCTCTAGGAGCTCCCAGCATAGCAGAGAATGGTGCATCCAATGGGTATAGCTACAAGTTTGAGTTGAAAAAGGGATTCTGGAGTATCAAAGGTCACTACAGAAAGGTTTTTTGCAAGAAATATGTATTAAGAAAGGAGCACAAGAAAAATATACAGGTATAAATCTAAGGGATAGCATGGAGGACATTTCAATATGGCGTATATAGGGGCATTTTTCTGCTCAAGGGAACAATTTTTTCATTCTAACTGAAATTCAAGAAATCTTATTTTTCTGGATGACTCATGCTGAGATAGTACCAAAGACCCCTGTGTCATTTGTGGGACCAAGAATCATTTTTCTAAGCCTCATCTATTTTCTCTTCCTTCTTGCCAGTACAATACAACAGCTGTGTACATGGTCCATACGGAAACACAATGGAACGAAAGACAGTCTCAAAATAAAAAATGTCACTGTGACCCATCTCATTTCTCTCAGTTCCCACCTGCTATTACTCGGTCTCCTGCTAGTGAAAACAATTTACTGCTGTTATTAACCTTTGGGAATGACTGAAAAAAAATGTTTTTTAACTTTAAGTTTAGTCATGCAAAGTAGGACTCCAGCCCTGCACCACTAAATTAGACTGCTTAACTTTAAACATATGAATAGTGGCGCTGACTTCAAAACCCTGCACTGAAGCCAAAGCATTCAGTACCTCACAGGATCAGACCTTTCAGTTGTTCCAATTCATATGATAAATCGTGTGAATCATTAAAAAGGATCTAAACTTATTCTCTCTATTAGGTTCTTCTATTGCTGGAATCGTAACAAGATCTGAGTGGGCGGTCCAATAAAATATATTAAGGATAGCACAGAGATGTCCTTTTAAACAAACAGTGTGGTTCAGTGTACAGGCCACAAGAGCAGGATGCTGGACCCTTAGTGGTAATGAAGCTATAACAAGTCACACTAGCTGGATCTGCTATGTCACCTTAGATGAATAACTTCACCTCTCTGGGCACCTATACACATAACGGACCTCAGCTACAATTCGTGCTAGTTAGCACACGTTGGAGCAGACTCGATTAATCAAGTCTGCTGTGAGTGTGCTGGAGCGTGCTAATTAGCATGCTCCAGCAGCCATGGTGTTATATGTATTCAGCATCCCCGCATTTCAAAATGGGAGCAGAATGAGCTTCAGTTAAATCACCCCTACTGCCATTTTGAAGCATGGGATGCTGAATACAGGTCATGCCATGGGACCTTTAATTACAGCAGCTCTCAGAGCCGCTCTAATTAAAGCACCTCCCCCCTTCAGCCCGGAGTATGTGTATAGATGCCCTCTGTGTCTAAAATGGGGAAAACACTCACCCATACCTTTACATGTCAAAGGCTCTGGCATTCACAGATGAAAAATTCAATATAATTAATGAGTCTTATTATGGGCCTATGAGTTGGCATTTTGTGTCTACTCATTTCCATTAATATCTCACTTAGGAATAAGTTGGACATTTTTGCTTTTTAAATGTAGGGGTAAGATTTTCAAAAGTACCACTTAGGGGGAAGCCCTACTTTGTAAATATTTTAAGTGTGCAGAACACAAAGACCCTCTGACTTCTAACAAAACCCGGGCTCCTAAGGCCAGATTTTTAAAGGTATGCAGCTTAAGTACCTAAATCCCATTGATTTTCAATGAAAATTGGGCCACTAACCTGTTTAGGCAATTTGAAAAACCTACTAAACTAAGCACCAAACTGCATCTTAAGATACCCAAATACCTTTGCAAACAGTCCCTTTTCAAAATGGGGCTCAAGGTATGTTGATGCTCTGGTCACAAGACTGACTACAACTCACATAGACAGAGCCAAACTCACTTTAAACTGGCTACAGCAGGCGCTGATAAGCAGCGTAACCACAAAAGCATGGCAATAAGTACAGAGGACTGAGATAGATAGGTAGACACAGACAATCTATGATGAGGTTTAGGATACTGTAGTTTCACAGGAGATAGTTTAAAGCTACCCTGGATGTGTCTACATGAGCTGCAGTCACCATAGGTCTAACAAGTAGTTTCTTTACCCTGGGCAACAGTGGCAGCTGGGCCAACGGTAGCCATCACTCTTGCACCCCCTCAAACATCAGTGCCTGGTGCGGTGCCCTGCTCCCACTCCTCTCAGTACACTGCTGCAACCTGCACCTTCGGTTGCAGCAAAGACAACAAGGCATTTGGACAATGTTCCCGCAGAACTGCAATACCTGGTAGGGTGAGTTGTCATCTCTCCCTTTAAAAAGGAATAAAAGAAAATAAAAAGTCACAAATCTTCTGCGAAAGCACAGTGTGCTCTGCAGGCCAAACAGGAACAGCACTGAATAGATTCCCTGCTGAGCCCTCCGCACCAGAGAAAACATCACCACCATTATTATTTAACATTTATATTCCAGTGGCACCTAGACAACTTAAGTAGGCCGGAGCCCCATTGTGCAAAGCGCTGCAGATACAGACAGGAAATGACAGGCCCTGCCCAAAGAGATTAGTTGCCTTGAAAAAGATCCTATTTGGAAAAGTTATAAGGGATGCAACAGCGTTTCCTGAATGTGAATAAATATAAATGAAGCAGGTGAAATTTTTATGTTACAGTAATCAGCCTTAGTCTAGTGTAATAAAACAAACCAACCATAATGGCTACAATACATTCCCTGAAACCTGGGGAACTTCCCCCAATGCAGGGCACAATAATGCTTGAAAGAATCAAAGAGAAAACTCCACCCAACCTAAGTTACATCTGCTTAGGCACTGTCTATCGCAGCCACCTTGGTCGTGGGCATTTGCAAACAGGCTGTTAACAGCCTCCCTCCATATAGTGACAAAGCTCAGTGGTAGCTCCCTATTGTGAGCAGCTACCCCCAAAAGGCTACCTGACTGTCTGCTCTCGATCCCAGCGCATTCTACATTCGTACATAAAACCAGTGTAAATTACACCAGGGGACGTCATCAACTGTCCAACCAGTTGTCGGTATGATAAATCACATGGGGGAAAGGGTGATGCGGATCAAAAGAAAGAAATGGCTCTGTTACAGGCACTTCTCTAGTTGAATTTATCAGACTTTGATAGAACTGAACTCAGAGGGTATGAAGACACACGAAGCCCTAAGCCTAAGGGAACTTAACCTGACAAACAAACCTTTCCCATTCAATGGGGTTATTTTGGGGGGGAGGCAGGGGGTTGGCATTCCAAACGACATGGCAAAGATGTCTTACTAATTCTCAAACAGAGAGAAATTAATCTGGCTTCTACAGCAAACAGATTCAAATGTAGCAAACCATCTCACAATTTTTCCTTACAAGGCTGAGGCACTCAGAGTTAAATATCCTATATTACTGATATGAGTGATATATTTTACCATTAGATTTGATTTTATTGTCTCCATTGTGGATCTGTGTACAACAATATTATAGATTCATGTCTTGATTTACTACTATATTGATAATAATGGGTTTATGTGGGTGGGCTCTATTTTTAGCATAATATTTGTAGTTCGGTTACTTTGTTCGAACATATTTATATTACAGTTGTATGCGTGTTATGTGTTGTCTTTGGGAGCATGGCATTTTGCCAGAATCCTTAATAAATTGAATTGAAATGTAATTGAATTGATGTCTCACTAAGGATGGCAAAAAAAGTCAACTGAGCGCTTCACCTGAATAAGAAGCCTGTTTAATTAGAGCACCGTACAATCCTGCACATGTGCAGTGAAGAATAGAGTGGTCCTGACAGGAAGGAAACTGGAAATGAAAGCTGGTTGCATCGTGAAAGAAAAAGATCTCTGTGCATAAATTAGCTGATGGAGAAAGAAAAAAGTAATGCATTTTGTTTTTCCCACTAGAAGTATATTCAGCCACCCATGAAGTTAGTAAGATAGAGAAAAGACATCCAAGTCTTCTGCTCATGCAAATTAATATTGATTTACGCCAGCTGGGGATGTGTCCCCAGACACATGTATCCAAGAGATAATGTTGCCAAACCTTTCTTGGACAAGTCGTTTGCACTGAATACTTGAACGAGCTCTAGTGGAAACGCTGATGGCTCAGGTCTCTCATCTGCACTGCTGAATTACTCTGGTAGGAAGACAAGGACTAACGCATTTGGAGGTGAAATCCAGGCATAGGGACTTCCTGACACTGCAGAACCTGGCTGAAGATCAGCAAAAGATTTTTTGACTGAAAATTCAAAAGAGATTTTCGTCTATCTTTATCTGTAACCAATTTAAACATGTTCAGGAGATATGTAGGTGGGCTGAAGAAGGATGGACTTGTTAATACACTGGATGGGGACTCAGGGGCCAGATACAGACGTTACACCGGTATAAGCAACTGGAAACTAGTCTATACCTGTAACAGACGGCAGTTTGGCACGCACAGGCTGGATTAAAAATGGTGGAACTTGGTCTAAGATTTGCCCCCACTACCAAAGGGTGAATTTGTCTTCTGCTCTCTACCAATCTAAACTACAGAAAACCATGTAATTTAGAGCAATTCCGCCTTGGGCTTTTTGAATGTCCTGTGCCTAGCCAGGAGGTCGGGGCTTAATGCTTATTCAACTGTGAGCAACAAATCTCATTTTTCTGTGCTGGAGTTCTCCGTCTTTAAAATAAGAGATGGTAATACAGCTCCTCCTCACAGGTGTGTTGTGAAGATAATGATTCCATACACTGCCCATTAGCACCAAAGGGAATTGTTTTCCATTGACTTCAATGGGCCTTGGATTGAGCCCAAATGTATCAAGATGCATGAAATGCTGAGATACAGTGATAGAAGGGGGTTGACTGATAGACAGGTCCAGACATCAAAATCCCTGGGAAAGTATGCCATTTCTAATGTCAGCAAAAGAATAATTTCCTAAGAGTCTGCCACAGCAAATGAATTAATGCAGAGTGATACTTAAAAGCCAGTAAATCTGCAGTGCCACCCAATATATTTTAAGTGCTCCCTTTTCATCCTCAAATGCTTTTAAGAAGAGACATTCCAGCTTTGTTACCTGCTTGGATTTCATTTCTTTTGCCTCCTTTAATGTTTTAACACCCTTTTTCTATTAGTTTGCTTGTGAAGCATTTGAAAAAAAAATTGGAGGAGTCTTTAGTATAGCAGATGCTCTTCCTTTTGGAGGCATAACTTCACTTGCTTTATTTTTCTTTCCTCCTAACATTTCACCCTCATTATCATAGGTTTCATCAGAGGATTTAAATTCAAACTTGTTATTTGGGGCTTCAAAGGCTCAGGCTGGGATTGGAAAAATCTGTTCAGATGTTTCATACAAATATATGGTAATTATCAAAAGATGAAGTTTATTCCAGGATTCTGTTGAGCATGTGTATAGCACCATGAGAATCACACACCTCGTATAAAGAAAAGAGGAGGGCAAAACAGTTGGTGTCATTGTTAATTACTGAGTTATGTCAAATCTTTGTTTACCTTTAATGTGTGCTCTCCACCCCCTCCACCTCCCACACATACACATACCCCCACCTGCCAATGCTCACGATTGCATTATATCATCTAATCACTTCCTAGTTTCCAAACACTTAATGGTCTTGAACCTTAACTCCTTCCACATCAGTCTGGGCAGGACATGATTTTCCTCTCACTCGCGCTTGTTTTAAACTGGGGTAAAGGTGCTTGGACAAAGGATGGCTCAGTAATTTGAGTGATCTATTGGGATGGAGATCTAAATTTGATTCCTTGCCTTTCGACTTTGGTGCCTAACTCTCACTGGGCACACCTACACGTGCATTAATGCACTTTTGCTACTGCACATTCAGGTTAGTACCTCCAATATGAGGTACTACGTAAATGCGCAGTAGCAGAGCCGCACAGTCTTTTTGTGATGCTTAATGATGCCATAGACTAATTCTACTGGCATTAGCAGAATTTTTGCCGTGACATGCTAATGCACAGTACAATTTGTCTACTGCGTGCGCATTAGCGTCTCGTGTAGATGCACACACTGAGTCACAGAACTCCTGGGCAAATCCACATTTTCCTTCAACCCTATGGATATCAATGGTAGTTAGGCACTAATCTACCTTTGTGAATCTGAGCCTTAGTTACTCTATGCCTCAGTTTCCCTTCTGCAAAACAGGGATATTAAAATTTCCCAAGCTCACAGGGGTCAGAAGCAGCATGTTAGAGATGGAAACATATTCAGGTATTACAATGATGGAGGGACTATATGAGTGCTTCAAGAAGCCTTCAGTAGACCTACTACTCAGGCTTTACACTGATATGAGAAAGAAAATACCCTTCTGCACCCAAGGGTACAAAATTGGGGAGGAGTCATCTGCTCCCTTGGAACTAGCAAAAGCTACTCCCTGGCGCTGTAAGGAGTTGAAGCTTCACTGAGTGCTCCTCCTGACAGAGAAAAAAAACTTAAGTAAACAGAAAGGGGATCTTCTCTGTAGACATGACACTGACCTTGTAATTCCCTGGCCCTACAGCTGGCAGACTGACAAGCACAGTTTGGATTCCAGTGTTACCATCCATGGTCCGCCGGGCCTGGGGAGTTTCGAGAGGAAGGGAATGGTGGTGTAACTAGATAGCAGTGGGGCTGATTGGCAACAGTAAGTAAACAGGCACAGCTAGGAAAAGAGCAAGGGAAGAATAGGTGGGTACAAGACCAGTAAGACACAAAATAGTGACAGCAGTAGCTAACAAAGACTGCAGAGCTAGCAGGATTCCCTCCTATCCACACCCGTATGTGACAGAATTGGGTATAGGAAGGAAACAGAGTAATTTACCTGGTAGGAAACTACTTGTAAATAGCTCTATTATTATAATAATAATAATAATAATAATAACAACAACAACAACCCATCTCCAAATAGAGCAACACTAGATGGCTTGAAAGCTCCTTATTGGCTACTTCCTTTGGGAGAAAATAAGCTTAGAGAAAGGTCACCCATTTTTCAGCTGTGCTTATGTCTTCCAAAAGTAGCAGTGATAGCAACAACACAATATCTCTGAGCACATGTTAAGAATCAGAGTGTTTTTAAGTCTCTATTAAATCCATTGGAAAAATAACCACGCCTACTATAATGCTATTACACTTGATATTCATAACAACCTAATCCCCAAATGTAATTATACCAAAGGATATCTCTATATTTATCTATCAATGACAGCTGTGAGTGCTTACCCAACTTTGCAAGAGAAAAAAAATCAGGCTCAGCCTGTCTAAGGATGAGCAACCAAAAATTAGAAGCCTCAGATTAGCCATATGCTGCCCCTCAAAGATCACGTTTGCTTGTATAAGACTATCAGGTTTAACTGCAACATGATGTATGGGATATTGCAGTTTAGCCAGTTCAGGAGAACACCTATGAATCAACCCAGGGAATTTATGCATGCTCCCTAAAATCCAAAAACAAGGGAACCCTGGCAGACCTGTCAAAACCAACCAGGGAACTTAAACTGAGGGAATATCAGGTTTCATCAAATCAATCCAAAAACCGCTTGTCACCAAAAGAGCGAGTTTTGTTCAAGACACAACAGACTTTCTACAAAAACTTAAAAACAAAGACCACCTTCCCAGCAACACCCTCCTAGCCACTATTGATGTTAGCAGCTTATATACCAACATCCCACACCAGGATGGCATCCAAGCCTGCCTTACATACCTGCAAGAGCAAGTCAGAGTACAGACCCAAAGATATTACTGACCTTATACACTTCATCCTCACACACAACAACTCAATAACCAACACCTCCTCCAGACCATGGGCAACAAAATGGCCTCACAGTATGCCAACCTTTTTATGATCCACCTGGAAGAAGAACTCCTCAAGGAGAGCATCATCAAACCCTTGCTATACTTAAGATATATCAATGACATCTTCACCATTTGGACTGACAACCTGCAATCTCTGATTGAGTTCCATCAGAAATTCAACAATCATCACCCCTCCATCTGACTCTCTCTTGAATACTCCAGCACCAACATCCCCTTTTTAGACACGATGATCACTATCCCAAATGGCAAAATACAGATCGTGATATACAAGAAACCCACGAACCAACATACATATCTGCACAGAACCAGCAATCGCCCTAAACACACCAAGAAAGCTGTAATATACAGCCAAGTCCTCCAATATCACTGAATTTGCACTGAGGAGGACACCCAGAATTGCCACCTCGCAAATCTCAAAAGGGCTTTCACTCAACAAGGACACTCCTCCACAGAGATAGATTGCACTTTTGAAAGTACCACCTGGATACCATGTGAAGAATTGCTGCAGTACAGAAGGAATCCCCTCATGAATCACATACCATTGGTTATGGTATATCACCCTTCCCTGGAACTTATATGGAAAATCCTCAAACAATTGCAACCCATACTAGAAGACAACCCAATTCTTAAAGAGACCTTCCCAAAACTACACATCCTAGCCTTCAAACAAGCACCGAACCTTGCTAATCTCATCACCAGAAGCAAACTTCCTATGGCCCAAAACACACCAAATGGATCCGGACCATGCCATGACAAAAAATGTAAAAACTGCCAACACATCTCTACCACCCCCACAATAACCACACCCCACAACAGAACCATCAGCATTCCTGGATCCCACAGCTGCACCTCCAAATGCCCTGATGGAAAATACATAGGAGAGACCAAGCAACAACTGCGCACCAGAATGAACGCACACTGGAAATCTATTAAAGACAAGAATACCCAATTACCTGTGGCGGCACATTTCTCACAAGACAACCACTCTCTCTCCAATCTCTCAGTTCTAATCCTCAAAGGGAATTTACAAAACACCTTTTACAGACAAGCCTCTGAACTTCACTTCATCAACCTCCTGGATACAAAACTCATGGCCTTAATATAGACATTGGATTTATGACACAATATAACATGCCTAATATCTAACTCTCCAGGTCCCTCTCCATTATTTACCAGCTACATTCATTCCCCCCCCCTGCCTCCCCCCACCCCCAACCTGTCTCTCACATATTGACTCCTATTTACATTGTCACCAACTGGTTTTCTTGCATACATACCAGCCTCTGGTTTCATTATAGTGTCGTGGAAAAACCCCACAAAGCTGTTATGGTCATCTTACAACTCGTATGACCAAAGTTTAAGGCATTCATTTTGTCTGATTCCACACTAGTCATTCTATCCAAGAGGAGCACACACTAACTGCAGATGCTTCCTCAGCCTGACAAAGGATATTTGTACCCAAAAGCTTGCTAAGAAGAATTTTTCCAACTATTTGAGTTGGTCTAATAAAAGATATCAGATGTACCAAAAGAACCTTGTCTGCCTAGTAACACAGATGAAGGTATTAAATGGACAAACTCTTCAAATGAACTGCTTGGACAACAGATAGTCTGAAAACACAATAAATCTATCATACTGGATCCTTGTTGTTACCAAATTAAGTTGCCTAAAAACAGCTAGTAATAGCTAAATAATTCCAATTTGCATCAATGAGTGCCCCAAGCTCTCTAAGTGAATTCAAACTTCTTAATGCAATTAGCCACTTAGAACTAAAATGATTATGGACACAGTTTTGCTGTGAGTTTTCTTTTTCCTGCATCATTTAACTGTTGTAATCAACCCATTGCTTCCTGGCACTTCAGAAGCATATGTGCGTGTGCATGTGTGTGTGTGCGCTCATGCACATACACACCCACCCTCTCCAAGCTAATCAATGCAATGTCCTTTTTTTAGAACTTTTTCTGCAAACAGTAGTAGGAGACCTTGCTCTCTCTCCCTTTTTACAAGGCATCCCATAGGGAAAACAAACAACAGATGTCCAGCCCATGTGCACTCCTGCTGAATTCTGCTGATATTACTAAGACAACCCTGGAGTAGGTGGCAAGGAGCAACCATGTTTGTTCTTCTCTCCACATGCAGACGGCCATGGGAAGCCTCATAAAATACTATTTGCAGTGATAATTGTAAAATCACAGCTTCTTTTCAGATTTGAGACAACCACCATAAAAATCAAGCAAGGGAAGTATTTTTCAACGAAGTTGAAATGCTTTGTAGACTGTGATGTATTAATATATTCACCAGTTCTTTTCACAGACCTTTAGGTATTTGGTTTCAGGTCCATAACAGGCATAAGTGATACTTTCAGATCACCAAGGTCACTTATAAAATGCCACAGCCAAGATCAAAGAGGTTTAACATTCATAAAATTGATGAATGAACATGCTAACCTGCCAGCACAAGTTAGATTCAGAGACCAGCATAGTACAAGCTAACAGAAGTCCAAGCTGCCGGATGAATAATAAAGACTGACATGGACAAGCAGACAAGCTTGAACCAGGTTGGTTCTGTGTCTATGGACCCATCCATTTTATTGGTGCCAACTGTGGCACTTTGTAAAATGGAGCAAAGAGACCTGAAGAGCCTGATACTGTGCCCACTTGAGTCAAAAGCAAGATTACTGTAGACTCCCATCTTAGGTACTCAGTGGGCATGTCTACATGTGCATCTATGCCAGCTTAAATTTACTGTGCAGTAAGTGGGAGCAGGCCAGCATCCACACGTGCAGGTGTTAAAGTGCATTAATGCTGTGTGTGGACTGACTTGGGACTAAAATTAGTCGCAAGTCACTCCACACACACAATGTTATAGCGCAGTAAGGTGTCTACACATGCATTACTGCTCAATAACTAACGGGGTGTAAATTTGATACCTGCATGATACATGTAGACACGCATTCATGCTGTGCAGTAATTTCAGTTACTGCACAGTAAATGTGCATGTGTAGACATGCTCAGTGAGCCTTGTTCCTCTTTCTTTTCTTTGCTTTTCATCATTTTTTCCTATGTTTTTGTACATTGGCACCACATGGTTATCCTCTGGCAGCATACAGTCCCAGTTTCTGAGTGGCGGTTGTCGATATTACATGATCAATTATACACTTTTTTTCAAATAGCTGGACTTACCCTCAGTCGGTGACTCTCAGCTTCTCACCTAATGCCCCATTTTTGAGTCATCAAGAGGGGTTAACTTTGGGGCATTCATTTTTCTGCATGTAGACGCAGGTGTCTATCCTGGGTTGTAAGGAGTTGATCAGACCCTTATAGAAGGACAGAATCCTTTATGTACATATTATGGCAGAGATTAACCCTTTTTATGCCAGCAAAATTTGTCATAGGTGAAAGCAGGAACATTTATGCCCCAACTTTATGAAGATGGCTCATTAAAATGGCCAAAAGTCAAAGCCAACTTACTGAGTGTTTTCGATTTGGTGACCCACAAGTTTAACATGGACAAATAATACCTAAAAATCACAGAAGCAGAGATTGCTTACCCATTAGAAAATAAACTTTAGTAAGTGGATGGCTAAAATCCACAACCTATCAATGAAATTTTACTATCAGTACAAAACACAATGTCAATATTCTATTCATAATGTGTGTCAAGAAATACAAAGTAAATGGAAGCATGAAATGTAACTTCAGGTTCTGTTATCCTATGACCTTTCCCTGCTTTACCTGAACACCTAAAAAAGAAGCAGATTAAACCCAAAATCAACAAGACAATTTTTTTTTGTGAGTAAAAACAGCATCATTTAAAATCAGGCAAAACTGTCCTTTCAAAGCAATTTATCGAAATCTTGCTTCTTTTTCTCTGTATTCCATCAAGAACAGTCATTGTTAAGAAAGAAAAAACCCAAGTCCTCTAGCCATGTTCCCCTCTGAACTAAATCTGTGGACTTCATTGAAGTTATAATAGAAACCAGTTTTGCCCATTATGTTTTCTGCTCTGTTTCTAGACGCAATTGTCTGCTAATTATATGCTGCAGTGAAATACTGAACAACGAATGTTTCTTGAACCAGGAGCAATTTCACTCCATTCTTTTTCCCATTCAGAAATGTTGTACACTGTTGTACCCTTTACAATTAGCTCCTTTATGAAATGCCATCTTAAAAAGGATTTAAGAATGACAAGATTTTTATGTCTATTTTTTAACACTTTTCCCATTTTCAGGGCAGAGCAGAAGAGCTTGTAAACTCTCCAGGCTAAATCCTTAGCTGAATATATCAATGAGGCTTCACTGAAGTCAAGGGAGAGATGATATTTTTTTACCAGATGAGGATGTAACCAAATGGCTTTCAAATTAAAATTCCATTCTCTGTGCATTCCCTAGTCTTCCTATACTTTCTTTCTGTTTTCTGTTTCTAAATGATCATATCAGCCATGTGTATGTATAATACTCTGTCTGTTCCATGAACAGGTTCTGCTTCTTTGGAATGATTCTCACAACTCCTAACAGATTATAGGCATTGTATTTTAAAGTCACGGGCAATTAGTTTGTAGTATGGTACCTCCAAGAGGCAGGAATCATTATCAAAACCCCACTAGGTTTTGTACAAGAGAAAAAGCAAACAAGCGATTGATTTTATATTTGGAATGATGTCCCTGGCTTGGGGCATCTGTGAAAAGTAAAGATGGGACCTTTGGATCTGAAAGCCTGAGCCTCCACTATTAAGAAATGAAGTGCCTGCTCCATCCATCATTTTAGAGGCAGAAGCAGACTCATAAACATTATTCCTACCTGAATCCCGAAAAACTAAGCAAAAAGTCCATGTATGCCTCTGTTTTGGGGTGAATGACATGGTCGTCCTCAACAATTCCCAGCCATATAAACCTTCCTTTCTTGTATCTGTTACCCTTTTGCAGCAGCAAGCAAGAAGCACAGAAGAAGAGGCAAATAGTGGACATATGACTTCCCATTAGAATAGGAACAGAGAACTCAGAGACCTTGGAATAACATCCACTCCTTGTCTCTCCGTCTGTGCTTGACTCCAAATTATGGAAAGTAGAGATAGGAAATGGGATGCAGAAGCAGGAGTGGTGGGTTTAGTTCCTCAGGAGTAATTGTGCAGGTAATGGCGGGGGTGAACGAAGGCATTTGCAATGTTAACGATTCATGGGCCTGGCGAAGGAGAGGACAGGACTAGCTAGAATAACAGACATACCTAAAGAGATGTACTGCGTTAGTCTGGGTTACTGATACATTCTGCCCTGACCTGGGAGTCCTCAAAGGCCCGAATTCCTATACAGACCTCGCTCGTGGAAGAATCATATGCAGACCTAAGACCTCTGACTCTAAAAGAATGCAATTCTACCACCTTAGAGCTGGGTGCTGATCTACCATGAGTGTGTGAAATCAAAAAGGCAATATTATAGCATGAGTAGAACTTGTAAAAGAAATGTATGCTAACCTGTTAGCTTAGGTTTACTAGCTGTCCAAAACAGATAAACATTACAGAACTGCAAACAGATCCACTAATAAACTATTCCTACCTTCAGCTGAAGTTTTTCAAAGATTTCCTATTGTGAAAGCCAGGCATATTTGACAACACAAAAGAAACAAAACAGCATCTGATCTGAAAAACAATATCACTGGAATTACAGTGATCCTACTAATCCTACTAATGGGAGCACTTCTAATGACCAGAAAGATTGACAAGTCCACACTAATAAAAGGGGAGTGATTGAAGAAATGGCATCTAAACATCCCACGAGGCCTGCGTAAAAATATTTTGTCTCTTCTTTTCCTATTGGAAGACAATAGCAGAGGCCAATATTTAGCTACTGGAAGACAATAACAGATGCAGATATTTATATCTATGCAAGGAGAAACTACTTTGTAAGCTAGACTTAAGTCTGCAAATGACATAGATTTGATTTATATAAAACACGGAGTCTGCATGCTTTTCCATTCCAATAACATTTTTTTGTTTGGATGCTTGTTTTCCAGCTAATTTGAAGATTACAGTTTGCAACTCAGCAGGGAGCCAGTTGGCAGAAGAGAATGAACTGCAGGCTGAAAAACATCCAGCGAGAGTCTCAATGGTTCTCCTTTCAAGTGCTGCCTGGAATGCATATGCAGGCAGAATTTTTAGACAGACATGATTTTTCCTCTCCACACTTCTCACACAAGATTTGTCCATAACAAGTCAAACAAGGGGAAATCTCTTTAGTTTATGAGAGAGGGGGACACAGACTGCTGCCAGCTTCAGGAATGCAAATTGTGTAGTAACTACCCTCACTTCAATGGCATTACTGTGCTGTATGATGATATTAGTAAAAATGCTCTTAAATTTATGGTAATGGAATTGAGATGACCTAAATGGTTTGTACAAGGTATGTATTTTTTAAAGCACCAGTTTCGCATTACCTCCCAGCAGGAGTAGAGGAGAGAAGTCTAACATGCATCTTTTTAAAGTTCCTCCATCTCGCATAAAGGTAAGCCCAGACTCAGAGCAGTCCAAGAAGATCCAAGTCATGAAAGCTAACAAAGGCTCTAGTCTACTTTAAAACTACTTGAAAAGGAAATGGAGGACACATCAGCAATTATGATGTAGCTGATCATCACCAGCTCTCTAAGTGTCTTAAGAAAGTCAGTCTAAGTGTCTCTAAGTACCTTAAGAAAGTCAGTATTATTATCCCCATTTTACAGCAGAAAAACTGAGAAACAAGGGGAGTCACTTCTACAAAGATACACAGTACGCCAGTGACAAAGAACAGCCATATACATGTCATAGCCTTTATACAAATAGAAACTAGAATTTCTTGTTTTCTGAACAAATGCATGTGAGCTATGAGAGCCAAAAATATCCAAATCTGAAAAACTGAAATATAATCTTTGTTTCTGATTCTACTAAATTGTAGATTCTCATGGAAAATTACAAGTACATGCTTGAGGGGTCAGGATATTAGTGTTTATTTCCAAGAGAATCAAAATGAAAGACTGAAGTCTCATTTAGAAGATGGAGGGCCCAAAAAAGGCATGTCAAATTCAGATATATATTAGAGGTACCAAACACATACCTCCAGCAACCCTTCTTCACCAGCTAGTCAGAGTGGATGGTATATAGGACTTCCCTACCAAAACTGTTAGAAATGGACCTTCTTGGAGGCTTCCCTCCTAACTGTTAACCTGACCTAACCTGAGGTAGATCACAGAGGGAAAATAACAGGGCAACAGAATAATCTGTTCCTAAATAAAGAGGTTGGAGGCTACAGATCGGACTATCAGCCATTATAAAATCAGCGTAACTCAGTTTTAAAGTTCTTGATGACTGTGTATGAGCACAAAGAACAGAAGTGTCTTTAGAGGATGAAGGCTCTGATCTCCAAATGTGGCCCTTAATAATTGTTCAGCATTCTTCTTGCCCGAGTAAAAGTAGTAGTAGTCTTGGCCAAGCAAGAATAAAGGATGGATATCTGAGGTCTATATTATGCAAATTAGATTATATTAGTACTCCATTCTGGCCTCAAAGTCTGTTAATCTCCATGACTCCCTAATTCCTGGGTATTAAGGCTGCCTATAAATGTGCTGGGGGGATAGGGGGTCGTTTTAATTAGAACTGTTCCTGGACAGCTGCCCTAATTAAAATGCCTCACTGGCATGTGTATTAAGCCCTGCAGCATTTCAAAATGGCTGGAAGATGCTTTATCTAAAGCTCATTTGACAGGTTTAGATAAGGCGCCCTCACAGCCAGTTTGAAACATGCGGGGGCTTAATACACATGAGGGTGGGGCAATGCTGGAGTGTTCTAATTAGAACATGGAGTAGACTCAGTTAATCAAGGCTCCTCCAACGCGATCTAATTAAAACATGAAAGAGCACGTGGTTAGGGGCCCTAAGTGTGAAGTTGAGAGACAGGGAAAGGGCTTTCTACCAGTGCTGCTATATTTAAAGGAATCCTTGCTCAGTCTTGTACTTTTGTTTCTGACTCCACTCAGTTGTAGATTCTCAAAGAGAATTATAAATACATGCTGGAAGGGTCAAGATGCTTTCCCTTGCCCCTGTGTCACTTCTTGGGCCAGAAGCTACTGAGGAAGGTTTAGCCAGCTATCTCCTAAGGAATAAGCATCCAAATAATAAGAAAAGCAGAGGCTGCTGAAAACCTAATTGACCCAGCTTTTTCTTTTCCTTTTAGAAAAGAAACGTTGGGGGAGGTCTACCTCCTTTTCAATCCTCTCCCTTTATAGATAAGCCCTTTTGTTCCCGTTCTATTGCCCTTCTCTGCATTGTGGGGCTACTATTCTCCTCTTGCACCAGCTCCCGCCCTCTTTCTTTTCTGCAACAAAAAGGCAAAATGGCTTCTTTTGACAGCATTTTCTATACACGCAGTTCTTAAGTGGCCACTACAGTCTATTTACTATTGTCCCTACATCTCCCCTTTCTTTGGCAGTGAGTGCTAATGATCTGAAAGGTTAGTCTTTGTTTGGCACACTGGCGTTTTGTAAAGGGATAAATTCTGATGTCCTCTCTCAGGGCTCCATTATGCCTTTAAAATGAGCAAGCCATTCTTCCTACTCATGTGTCTGGCCTATGAGAGGCTCCTAGCTTCCTCGGCAGCAGTTTCCTACCACTGATGTGATTCAGAGAGGTCTTCTGCCATTATGAGAATCATAGGATCGTAGAAAAGCAGTTCTGGAAGGGACCTTCCAGCCACACACTGGGCCTGATTCAATGCCCAGTGAGGAGGAGCCCGTCCACTGATATCAATGAGCATTGGGGTAAGGCCTGAGCAGGCAGAGATGGAGATGGAGACAGGGAAGGAACACTCACCGCTCTCCCCTCATCTTCCTGATCATAGAAGGAAATCAGATTGGTCAGGCATGCATGACTTGCTCCTGGTGAATCCATACCAGCTCTTCTTGATCACCTTGGTTTTTTCCAGGTGCTTCACAGTGGATTCCTTGAAGACCATGTAAGAAATGTCTCCCATGACAGCAGCATATAGAAAAAATCAGCTTATTAATTTTAAAGGATGCACAAGTATCTCAAAATATAAGAAAGTGAATTATAAAAGGAAGAAAATCTACCACTAAACAAGTTTGTCAGCAACAGAGAATTTTGCAAAGGTATTTTCATTTCTCCCTCCCTTTGTCCCAGTAGAGCCAATGTCACTGGATTTCAGATGCTCTGGGTGATTCATTTAACCTTTACAGTTTTCTCCCAACAATAATATTAGTTCTTTTCTTGTGGAAGCTAAAGATCGCTATATTCATTACAGAAGAGTTGCTCATCCTCTGAAAGGAAGCACTCAAGAGTAGAGCCTAGCAAAAAGCATATATTTTCTCCCCAGGTGCTAGCCAACTGTTTTGAAATAACCCTTGTAATATATAGCAATCACTAAACTCTATTAGCTTTTGTTCAGCCACTATATTAGCTTTAAGAAAAGGTTGTAAAGTTTTTGGATTTTTTTTCTATTTTAGAGGACATTTTCAAAGTCCTTTCTGCTGATTCCTCACTATGTTGTGATTCTCTCTGCATGAGATGGATGGATTTATAAAGTCGTTTAGGGATACATACTGTGCCATATTCATATATAGCATGGGCCTATTCATAGGTAACACCTATTCATACACATAACCTCAGTGAAGCTAGCTGCAATATTTGCATGAACAAGAGCTTTTCACTCCAGACTCCAGGTTTGTTCTCTTAAAGTACGTAGCTGAAGATGTTGGGTTTATGATCACCGGCTCTGGAAGGAGCCTTGCAGCCTTTCATATTGACTTCTATTAAGGATCCCAAAGATGAGTATCTATGACTTCCTGGGATTGTGAGAAAACTGAGGATCAAAGAGTAAACTTAATCCCTAGAGCCCAGAAAAAGTCAGGGGCAAAAGCAAGAAAATGAGCTTGTGCTCTTATTTGAAGAATGGTTATGTCATTCTCTGCACACTTGTCAGTGTTTACTCACCTCCAGTAATGGGCTTTTTGGTGCCCAGGATGCACTTAGTTCTCTTTTTGCTTCAGTGGGATATTTCAACCTGTGCTAAGGTGGCTGGACTTCTATTTCCTGCTGACCACATTAGACACTAGCATCTTAGCAGGATTTAAGAGCAGAATAGCGAGACCCCCTACATGATTAACTGCCTCTCCCTCCCAGACAGCCCTGGCTTCAATATAAGTTTCCTCCTCTTATCCAGGACATGGGAGACCAGGGTTTCTAAGCATCCCTCAGTCTTACAGGGGTTGAACCAACATCTCCTACAGCCCAAGAGGATGCCCTATCAATTTGTAGGGCAGGCATGGCTGAAGTGTGCCCTCCACCTGCCCTTCTATTGAAGACGGGCCCATGGGGTAGCTAAAAGGAAGAAAAAATAATGGGGCCAGAAGAAGAGCAAGAAAGAAGGAGCCCAAATTAATCTGAGATAGGTAGAAAGGCCTGGATTCTCCCCCTGCTTCTAATGCTGTTTATATATTTCGCCCAATGACTTGGTAGTGCCAAAAGAAACATGCAAACTAGATGGAGTCATGCAACTTTAGATAAAGGCATTACTCTGGACTGTACTTAAGGGCAGGATCTGGCACAACAAAGTTTCATCCACACAAGGGAGAGGGGACCATGATCTGCAGTGCACAGAATGAGCTGGGAACAAAGTGGTCATCAGTAATTAGGCATGCTCCTTTCACCCTGCTGCATCAGGCTGATGCCAAGTAAAAGGTGTCACAGCTGAAGTGCGATTTCAGGAGAGACTTGGCAGTGGGGGGAAGAGGGCAGTGTCCCCTAAAGCTATGTGAGCTACTAACAGAGGGCTGGAGAGTGCTGAACAATGTACACACATTGGTTTTATTTTTCTGAAAGAAAAGTCAGAGACCTTGAGGTCAGCTACTAACAATTTGCCAGGCATTTTTCCGTCCCTCTCTCCAAACACAGGCATATGCTCCTTCCCGCTAAGGATACAGGGTCATGACTTCCAACAGGCCTTTGCTGCGTGAAGCCCTGTAATGAGGACCCCTACTAGCACACGCTGCACATAAGGCAGTAGAGGCAGCCTGATGCGGTTTCAAACAGGTGAAGCACCATATGAAAAAGCCTGCTGTCTGTTCCCAGCACTGTTGATGTAGGTGTCCCCCATTTTCCTGATCTTCTTACCCCCAACCCGCCACCCCCAACCCTGGCTGTGATGCAAAATGCACAAGGAACATTAGAAGTGAGAGCTCACACCCTCCCTGCCAAGACAGTGTCCACCCCTCGGGGTCAGAAATGCAGGCTGTCTCTTGCTTAAGTGTTTCCTGTGTGAAAGAAAGTGAGAGAAGAAAACCCTTATGTCTCATGCTACACCTCCCATGCCTCCCAACCACAAGATCATGCTAACCTCCTTGGTAGGTAGAACTAAGTTATGAACAGATAACCTGTATTTTACACATGCACACCGCCCCCCTCCCCCCGTACATACAGAGCAGTTAGCTTATTAATGAGGTTTATTTTCCATTCCTGATGATTGTCCTTAGCATTGCAAGCAAGCTGTGATGTGGCTTAAACAATCTGCCCTCTGCAAGACCTCGTTTCTAAGTGGCAGCAGCAAGTGACACAAGATGGGGATCAGCCGAAGCTGATATTTGACACAGCGCGCTCTGCAATTATCAGGCATAATAACCTCTCCTAAAAGAGATGATATATTCTTAATTAAAGTGTGGGGGAAGGGGAAAGGGAAATGAACCATAACATCTTGAGAGTGCATCGGCTGATGCAAGTAAAAGAGCTACCGCAGTTAATGAAGTTTACAGACGACTCGTGCAGAGCCCCCATGTTTTGACAGGCCACTTTGGCCTCGCAGAATGCACTGCAGGACAACTGAGGGGATCCTGCAGTTGACACCCAAGAATAGGAGTCGGTGCACATAGGTTCTGGTTCCTCCTCTGCTACAGACTTGTGTGGACATAGACAAGGATCAGAGACAGATTCCCAGCAAATTCATGCACGCCTTCGTGCGCCCCTGTCTGAAACTCAGATGCACATCTGGTATAGCACCTGTAGGCAGTCTGGGGAAAGCTGCTATCTATATATTAGACAACTTTGGCTCTGGGAATGTGGAGGTTCCCAGCTGGCATGAAGCCAGGTTCTCCTCATTTCCTGGGCTTCTCTGGAAGATATAACATAGAATCAAGCCACAGATACTCAAGTAAAAGTTATTATATATACCACAGCATTTGCCACAGAGGTTTAAGCACCCAGGACTCCAAATTATGCCAATGGAAGCCATCAACACACAATACCCATGACAGTCAGTCTCTCATTTCTGGTGCAGGGAATTCCTGGTCCTACAGTACCATGGGGCAATATAACCTTAGGTTAAGGTGCATATTAAGGTGCAAGGACAGACAATGTATGCATGATGAGGCGTTTAAAATATTGCTCTCGTAAGCAGAGAGGCAGAATGTTTTATATAGAAAGCAACCTGTTCGTTGCAAATTATGCCTGTATTAAAACTCATAAAGGATGCATTACAATAAGAAAGGCTCTACTTTTGGGGATCCATCCGAGTCACAGATTATAATTTATTTGTGCGAGTCATGCCTCTGTTGGCTCCCCAGCAGGCTATAATTGCACCAAAATCCAGGAAGGAGATTTAAAGTATTGTGACAGGAGGGCTGGTAGTGGACACTAACTCTTTTTGGCATGTTACAAAATAAGATCACATTTTCCATTCTGCAAGATGAATTGTATGTGTTTCTTGCTGAATTTAGCAAGAAGAGACGTACCGAATACTGAAACACTCATCATTTATTCTAATACCCCAGTGGCAAGGACTGCAGAGTGAGCTGGTACCAGTTTTCATTAAACCAATTGGTGTGTAGTATCATAAATATTTAGGCAAATCCGCAGTTGGTGTAAATCTCTGAAACTTTGACTTCCATGGAGCCATGCCTGTTCACATCAGCTGAGGATCTGACCCAGTAGCATTAATTTTCACTTGCTTGGTGGCTATGCCACGACCAAGTGTTTTCAGCAGTGCTAAATATAGTCCTACTTTACCATCCCTATTTTAGGCTTCTAAAATGTAAGGCAGAGTTCTTCATATTTAAATAGAAGTATTTGATTTCTGTTCCAGCCAAAAGGTTCTTCCTCTCACCATCCCAAAGAAACAGTGGCAAAAATAACATTCACAAAGTGATTTTGCATGGGGACAACTATCAGAGTCTCTAAGGAGTTAGGGCTTTGTTCACTACCCCTCCGAAAATGCTAAGGGTATCTCATGCTCCTACAGATTTGCCCGTGCATTTGCCAAACGGGACTTACCATAGTTTTAAAAAAAAACCCAACAAAACAACACCCACAAACCCACTGGGCTTCCACTGATTAAAATTTCCAAGCATCCCTTGGCTCTTTAGAGATCCTGATCTTCTGCCATCTCTTATTTCACTCCAACCTCAGGCTCAAGATAAAATATTCCCCAAGTTAGGACCTATAAACCAGCAAATGCCTGGTTCTGGGCACCTGAGTGTGAATGAAGCCACTCTGTTCTTTGTACCTTCTCTGTAGATGGTGAAGAGAAGGACTGTAGACTAGAACCTCAGTCAAACCGTAGACTGCAGGCTGAACCCTAATCAGACGGTGTTCAGATCAACACATACATTATCACTAGAGTCAGTTCTCAGGAATGAGCTCTGTAAGTAATTAAATGCAAATTATTTGAAAAGATAAAATTCAAAGACCACAACACAAAGGGGTATTGACATACACCATTTGCTCTAGATGTTTTGTAATGTTTTAGTCCTCGTATACCAAGATGATTGTTGCTTTATATATGCAAGAGTGTCATGTTTGGTGACAGAGAAAACTAGGTGGGGAGGGTGTGTAAGGGAGATGGCTCAATTAGTCAAAAGAGCAGTGTAAATAAGAATGGATGGGCTGACTAGCTACATGGAGGAATAATTATTTCTGCTCTGTGAAGTGTACAGGCACTGAAAACAAACCAGAGAGTGAATCCATGGTGGAAATGTAATAGTTAACTTTACCTCTAATAGATCTGCCTTTGGGAGTAGCAGTGGAGCACAAAACTAGCGCACTTGTTTCAGGCCCTTGAAAAAATGCAGGCTTCCCCATGGAAGTGCTGAAGGTAATCAGAAAGCAGGTAGCGCAGACCTATTGTAAGTAAAACAAGCAGAGTTAGCTATCACTAGAGAAGCAGGGGCAGAGCTGCTTAGCTTCCAGCCTAGGGAACTGGGTGGGATGCTGGGGAGACCCTCAAGGGTAGAAAGCACAAATCTTTTCCCTCAAGCTGCAGAGCAATAGTGGAGGTGAAGAATCTTCCAAATCCTTTAAGTGCCGCCTTCCTATTTCCTGCAGAGGGATCTGGAGGCCAATTCCTCAGAGCCAGGCTCCTCAGACATATGCTAGAGATCTCTCCATCCAGCCTCATTTATACAGTGAATCCAGTGACTCCAGTGCAAAAGGGATCTCTGCACCCTAGTTTAATAAAATTCCAACCTCATGATTCAGCTAGAAAATGTAAAGCCAAATAGAACTGCTGATCCTGGGAATATCAACAAGGACTGGCCTTTCTTCCTCTCCTCCTGTCCTAGGGGAGCTACTGAAGCACCATTTGAACAAAAGCAGAAAACTTTGTGCATTATTAGCAAGGGAGGGAGGCATCTCAGATTGCCATGGGATGCTTTTATTTAACAATGGCATAAACATAATTGGCAAAGGCATTGACCTAAATAGTCTCTAGATCTTCTTGGCTAAGTGCAGACAGTCAAAAAGCCTGAGACTGAATCAATTTAATCTTCACAAGCTAGTCTAAGCTACATAGATTAAAGCGAGAAGCAAGTGAACATACATGCACTTTTGATTCTGGAAATGCAACCACATGTCTGCAGTGGCCCAGGCCAGAAGCCAAGGGGCACAAGAGCACACCTCCCTGCTCAGATAGAGCAGATAGCTTGGGCCAAGGCTAGCCTGCCCGCCCTGCAAGGTGGCGGGTTTGTGAGGGACATGCAAAGCATCCTGGTATGTTGGGGGACTGTAAGTTAACTTGAATCCGGAGGGGATCTGGGACAACAGTTCAACAAACCAATTTAACCTAAATCAGTTAAGTCTGAAACTACATCCATCTAGGTTCATCTTAACCTGGTTTCAGTCATTTTGAAAGTGGTTTATGTGCATTGAGCTTCTGTTGCATTAAAGATTTAAACCAGTTTCTGATCGCTTATACAGGTTTATGTGTAACTTCTGACCCTAGCCCCTGTGACCTCCCTGCAAGGTCCACAGTACTATGGTGTACTTGGTGTATGATCTACAATTCCTTTTTGATCTACAATTCTTACTAGGTGGCATGGGGGGGTGGTCTGCACTGAAATGATTTGTGAAGGCAGGAAGTGGGCTTTTACTGGAGGGGAGGGAGGGAGTATCCATTTTCTTCCCTTCATTGATGCAAACAAAAACATCTGTTCACATAATTCCACTTTTTTCAGTTTGTTCTCCAATGCTGTAATAGATGCAGGGAATTCAGAAAGTTATCAATCATGTATGAATTGCCTTAAAAATAAAGATATCCAAGTCTTTGCTTGGGAATCTTATTTTTCTTTCACAATAGAAAAGTTAGAAGCAGCCCAGAAATGAATTACTTGAGTTTGTTTTGCTTAAATGGGAAAAAGGGAATTACATATGAGCTCTTCTGGCACTAGATTTACAACCCAGTCCTAATACCTTGTTCCAGGTGAGCACAACTTTTCTTTAGACAGACCGTGACTCCTTCCATTTGCTAACAGGCAAATTTTATCGATACACAGTAATACAAATTAAGTGTAATGCAGGCTAAGCAAACAAAATGATTACCTAATACAATGTCAGTTATTTACCAGTCCTAGGTCTTCTCAGGGAAATGGTACATCCGGCCAGTACATGAGCGCCACCCTGTGGTTCTTGCTTCAATGTCAGATGTCAGCAGTCTTGGAGGTTGAGGGCTGATGCCAACTTTCTGTTCTGCAAACCCCTCCTTTTGTATTTTTTCTCCTGATGATCCTTCATTTCTGGGTACCGTTGATTGGTTTCCCTGTGGTCATCATGTTGTCCATGTTCTGCTCTGTCAGCCTAATCCTTTGTTTCCCCAAACCCACCACATGCATACATCTTCATTTGGACATTTCCCAGTGTTTTAATTTGGGCATCCCTGGTCTCTTCATGTGGTCATTCCACCAAAGCTGGGGATTTCTCACCAAGTTACAGCTGGTCACTGTGACCTGATACTAATTTTGTATGTTCTTATCTTGTTATGGGTGTAAGGGTACACAGTGCCTGTTTTGTTGCTACATGTTTTCAATTTCCCAAGATGTATGTCCCTGTTTGTCAGACACAGTGATGAGATGGTGAATCTTCAGCACAAACTGACTTTAGAAACCAATTAACCCTTGCCATTCCCCTAGATCATTGTTCTAATGCAATATTTACTCTTCCTAAAAACCAATTTCTAAAAGCAAATTTCTGAATATCATTCTCTAGCCATCAAGCTCAACAGAAGCATTAGATTCAAGACTGACAACCATTACATCTCTGCTTTAATAAGAGATTTTACATATTTAGACAACTATTTTTATTGGTCAACAACAAACATTTCTCCTGTATTCTCAGTGTTGGTATCCATGGCATTGCATTCATTTAACTTCTATTTGATGAGATGGTTGCAGCCATTTCTGCAGGATGCAGATTTCCATACCGTTCTGTAGGCTTGCCTATCCTCTACATACATTCACCTAGATAACTTCAGCTGCTCTAAGTTACCATAGTTCCAATGAATTACATGGAGCTAAGCTTATTCACACTATCTGATGATCTGACTCCCTTATTGCAATGGCCTCAACGCAGGACTTTCCTTCAAGTCTGCTTGGAAATGTCAGGTGACACAGAATGCAACTGCCTAATTGCTTGGCAAGATTAGCCATTGAGAGCATATCACACTAGTTCTCCAGCAGCTGTACCTACTTTCCATTTCCTTTAAGACATTTACATGCCTATAAATGGGCCTGATGTCTGATTAATAGATCACCTCTTCCTCTGGAAGCCAACATGCAACTGGCATGAGCAGTAGCATTAATGATACAGCACTCGTCAGATTTGAATGTTATCAAGGCAGGCAAGGTATAATATATGCTCTCTAGTACATATTCCAAATGGTACATGTTCCATGGCAATCAAAGGAGACCAAATTGTAACTCAAGTTACAGGGCTGTTTCTCGTGTGTGGAATTGTACTCGGGAGGACCTCCTGTTCCTTTCCTTTGTCCTTGTGACAAGCAGAATTCACAGATTCCTGGGAATCTGACATGGCCACACTGCGAGTGCTTCTGCTATGGCCTTGAACTCTCCAAACTCTGGCCTTCCAGTCACTCGCCCCAGTGCCTACACCACCGGAGCAGGGTGACCTCCTATTTAAGGATAAACTGTGATTGCATGCATCACAAGGGGAAGCAAACTGTTTGCAGTAGAGGGCTTTCAGTTCTAGAATTTACTGCCCCCAGGAGAAGTGTGGGCAGGTTCCAGCCTGCGGTCCACTGACAACAGAGCAGACAGATACACCCACCATCAGCTATGGTTTGCCACTGCTCTACTTCAGTCAACAGACCTCTGCTGCTCTTCTCGCAGCTTCAGCCACTCTTCTACTCTGCAGTCTTTATTCCCAATGAGAGCTGCCCAGCACAAATTTCCCAGGAGCTCTGTTTTCCTCAGCTGGCTGAACACAACTGAGCTTCCTACCTGACATGCTCCTTATATACTCCCACGGGGTGGAGACAGAAATAGGCTATTATGGAATCTTAAAGGGCCATCTTCCAGGGCTGCAAAGGTGCCACTGTACACAACGGGAGATGGGGGACTCCATTACAGAATATTTTGCTTTGTTTTTAAGGTTGGAATGAGCAAGGCTATTTTTGTAACAGTGATGAGCATAGTAAAGCAAAAGAAGAAGGGAGAGATTATCGTCTTAGCCTCTGAGCAAGTGGAAAGGAGCCTGAGACAAGGTTTTCATATGTTACTAGTGTTTGGGCTTCACTTGATTTTTGAAAGCCAAACTTGTGACCTAAAACAGGTCTGATTTTCAGTGACAGAAGGCTTACCAGTTTCTGAAAGCACTGGTATGCCTAGACAGCTTGGCACTGGATGCATTCCAATGGAGATGCACGGAGACAAAGTTTTATAAACATTTTTACAACACACTGTATATTATTTCTGCACGTAAACAATTCTAGGCTCACTCTTTCAAAAGAGTTTTGTTTTCCTTGGTGAAACCCAATTATACCATTAAGCCATAAATCTAGAAATCTTTTTTTCATTGTTTATGTATGATAATTTTCATAAACAAATGGCTGCTGTCTAATCTAAACTGATAGCACAAGTGACCAGATTCATCAAAGTCATCCTAAAGTGCATTTAAGAGAATATCTTATCTTGCTGTAAACAAAGCTCACGGTAGTCCATTAGTGTAAATGACATTTCTGCATTCCTCCCTTGAGCAGACCAGCATTTCAGTGAATTTTTGGCAAAGAGCTGATTCGTTTGAAAAGCATACTTCATTTCACAGTAATCCACAGGAAAAGTCTCCATGCAGTGGGATGTTTACATGTTTTCCTTTTCCTGCAGTTTTCTTTATGCATCGTCCAAGAAGAACACTTGACTTGAAGAATTAACACAAGGGAGATTGTGGCGGGCCAGTAGGGGGCGCTCCTGCGTTGAGCCGCCCACCTCCCTGCCCCCGACCACCTTCCAGGCTCCGAGTGCCTCCCTTAGGGTGCCTCCCGTCCGGCCGACCCCTTCCCTAGAGCACACCCGCTAGCCTGGGTTCCCGCTGCCACCATCCAAGGCTCTGGACTCACTTCTTGCTCTGCGCGCCTTGGAGAACGCAGGCCTGATCGTCCAATGGGTACTAGATCCAATACAAGCACTTGGGGCACTTCCCCAAGTCAGGGGCTTATTAGGAAAGTCTCCCTTAGTCCACAGACCTAAGGGGCCTCCTTGGCATAATTTAGACCCACCCCTCAATAAGTCTCCCACACCGGTCACAAAGGAGAACTTTATTGATTACAGGGGTAGGGTGAAAACAGGGTAAAAGGTAGAGCAGTATCATAGAAATCTTACAGGAATATCAAAGGAATCCCATAGAGCAAACCAGGGTGGCTGAGGTAGCCGTTTAAACGCATCTGAGTTACTGAAACTAAATATCTAATCGGATCTTTAGTAGCTTACTCACTCTCATCGTCCGGAGGTGGTTGTTGTATCCTCTGGAGGCAGGGCACTCTTGGAGCATGCGGTGATGAGGAGAGAGCCAGGCTCAGATTCACCTGGATGACCGCATGGCTAATGGCTGACTGCCCCTTCTTCTTGGACCGAGCCCTTAAATAACCTCTCTGACCTCAGCAGCCCGGTCCAATCGAAGCTGCCAATACTGGCCACAAGCCGACCAATCTCCCCCGCATCCCTGGCTACCTGGGCCCGCGCAGGGCCGGGTCTTTCCCCCCTGCCCAGGTGACTAGAGCATCGCCTCCCAGACGCCAGGCTTTTGTCATGCAGACCAGGTGGGAGATCCCCGCCCTGAGGAATGAAACACCAGCCTCCCAGGCTGGCTGAGACAGGTCTCTGGAGAGGGGCACCCACGGTGGCATTTCTGCCACACAAAGCTCACGGTAGTCCATTAGTGTAAATGACATTTCTGCATTCCTCCCTTGAGCAGACCAGCATTTCAGTGAATTTTTGGCAAAGAGCTGATTCGTTTGAAAAGCATACTTCATTTCACAGTAATCCACAGGAAAAGTCTCCATGCAGTGGGATGTTTACATGTTTTCCTTTTCCTGCAGTTTTCTTTATGCATCGTCCAAGAAGAACACTTGACTTGAAGAATTAACACAAGGGAGATAACTGTGCTGAGAAGAAATTAGGAAGAGGTTTTACAAAGGCACAGAAAGCTGCAATATCTGAACCCTTCTGGAAGTCAAGGGGAGCTGCACACCAATTCCCATTTGAGCTTTTGAAAACTTCCTCTATCATGTCTGTATTTTGAAACAGCCCTGTTTCTTTACACAGGGGTGTCTATGACTAGAAGGGTGGTAGGCACTTGTTGAAGCTCGGTGACAGTTGGGTATCCACCTCCCTTAAGCTCCTTTGAAAAATCCATCAAAGTATCACAAAGAATTCTCAAGCAAGCTTGCTCTAAAGTACTGTGAATGTGTGTGTTTTATAGAAACATCTAGTTGGAAGGTAACCCTGGCTCATCATCACAAGGAACTCAATGTATAATCCCTTTCATAGATTGATCAAAACTCCATGCTAAAAGCAATTAAGGAGGATTTTGCCCCACTATTCTGATTAGAAAGTCGCTCCAGAATCTAACTTGGGAACCCATCTTTAAGTTTCAGCCTAAATGTATTAGTTTCTATCCATGTGCTCTTATACCAACATAGTGCTTTAGCTTAAACAGCTAAAGAACCTTACCTGATATTTACCTTCCTGATGTATGTACAGACAGCAATGACATCTCTCAACCTTCACTTTACTAGCCTATAAAAGCTAGGCTCTTCTACTTTACTTATTAGGCTAGAGGTGCATGACCTTACATTTTGTACATATTGAATTTTGTCCTGTTTGTTTTACTCCCCATCCTCAAGGTCATCCACTTCTTTCCAGCTGATAGTCCAGTCCTCTTTGGTTCTAACAATACCTTCCCAACTATGTGTTACCAGCACATTTCTGCAGTGCACACTTTTTTGCCCTTTTGAAAGGAGAACTTTAATTACTGACCTTCTTTTGATTCTTCCATTTCATTTGGTCTGAATCAACTCATGCTTATTTGATCTGAGATTATTTGCTTGTGATTGACTCATCTGTAAATTCTCATTGCTTACCAAAATCAAGTTCAAAACAGCATCATCGCCTTTTGGTTCAGTGACTGAAGAAGAAATTCACTTGCCATCACAATCTACATCTGGGAAGTTAAATCTCTCAAAATAACACAGCTCCTGGTACTATCTTTCTCGACAAGCACTTACCAGAGATCTCAATCCTTAGTCATTTCTGGTTTCAGGATCTAAGGCAGGCTCCCAACATCATCCAGCAAAATCTTTAAGTTCCCCAAAGTGATCCCCCAAGTCTCCCTTATTTCTTTGCAAGCCATATCATATCTTGTACACAATATTTTATCAGAAACTTTTACCTTCCTGAACAGGGTTCTATTCATGACGACTCTGATGAGTATCCACTATTCTGGTATTCCTCTTCTCAAAGGCAAGCTGGGATGACTGGGATTTGCCTGGGCTGGCTTAGACAAGGATGATCCTGCCTTGGGCAGAAGGTTGGACTATATGTGACCTCTCTAGATCTCTTTGAAACCTGTTTTTCTATAATTCTATGGATTATTATTATTATTGTATTTTAGCAAACTGTCCAAGCTCTCATTGAAGTCATTGGAAGTACCGTAATAATAGCCCTGGTCACTGAAGAGCTTCATGTATCCACTAAGGAAGTTCAGTATAGTGATCAAACGTTCAAGCTTACCAGAAATTCCCTAGTACAGTACTTCAGTCTTGACATAAGGAAACCACTTCTGAAGAGAGGAAGAGAGCTTATTTCTAGTTTCTCTATTGCCAATGACAGAAAAGGCATCAGTCATAACACTGATTTTGTAATATAGACAGTAACATATTGTGAAACAGGAACAAGATTGATAGCTTCTTTGAATCTCTATTCATCTTGACTGTATTTGAATTGGTAACCTAGAGAAGGGTGATTAATTGGCTGTATTACAGCAGCATCTAAAGACTTGAATCAAAGAACCCTGATTGTGCACAACACACAGACTAAAACGGCCACTACCACAAAGTGCCACATATCCTAAATAGACCAAAAGTGGGAAGGAGAAGGTAGGCCGAAAAATTTATACAAGGTCTGACAGCATATAAATGGCAGAGGCAAAAATAATATTCACTTTCCATGAGTCAGCCCACTTGCCTGCTATGTCCTCTTGGCTAGGAACAGTAATTAAGCATAAACAGGCATAAGTTTGTGTGTGGTGGACATAGTCTTTCTGGACTTTAGGAAGGCCTTTGACCCTGTCTCTCACCCCATTCTCATTAAAAAACTAGGTGACTGTGGCATTGATGCCTACAGAGCCAGATGGGTCACAAATTGGCTGGAGGGCCACACCCAGAGATTGGTGGTGGACAGGTCATTCTTGACCTGGAGGGATGTGGGCAGTGGAGTCCCCCAGGGCTTGGTCCTTGGGCCCATACTGTTCAACATCTTTATCGGTGACTTGGAGGAGGGGGTGAAAAGCACCTTGTTCAAATTCACAGATGACAGTAAGTTGTGGGGAGAGGTGGGCACGCTAGGAGGGAGGGACAGGCTACAACTAGATCTGGACAGGTTACAAGAGTGGGCGGATGAGAACAGGATGGGATTCAATACTGACAAATACAAGGTGCTGCACCTAGGGAGAAAGAACTACCAGCATACCTACAGGCTGGGGAACTCCCTTCTCATCAGCACAGAGGCAAAAAAGGACCTCGGAGCCATTATTGATTCCAAGATGAACATGGGCCACCAATGTGGCGGTCAGTAATGCTAACCGCACCTTGTCGTGCATCCACAGATGCAACACGAACAGGTCCAAGGAGGTGATGCTCCCCCTCTATGCGACATTGGTGAGGCTGCAGTTGGAGTACTGTGTCCAGTTCTGGGCACCACACTTCAGGATGGATGTGGACAGCATCGAGAGGATCCAGAGGAGGGCCACCCGCATGATCAGGGGGCAGCAGAGCAGGTCCTACGACGAGAGGCTGCAGGACCTGAACCTGTTCAGCCTCCACAAGAGAAGGCTGAGAGGGGATCTGGTGACTGTCTATAAACTTACCAGGGGGGACCAGTGGGGAATGGGAGAGTCCCTGTTCCCCCAAGCACTACCAGGAGTAACTAGGAATAACAATCACAAGTTGATCGAGAGTAGGTTCAGCCTAGATATCAGGAGGTACTACTTCACAGTCAGGGTGGCTAGGATCTGGAACCAACTTCCAAGGGAAGTGGTACTCACTCCTACCGTGGGGGTCTTCAAAAGGAGGCTAGACAATCACCTTGCCAGGGTCATTTGATCCCAGCACTATTTCCTGCCCATGGCAGGGGGTCGGACTTGATGATCTGCTCAGATCCCTTCTGACCCTACCAGCTATGAAACTATGAAACTAAGTGATCGGAAATCAGTTCAAATCTAACACAGCTGAAGTTCAGTGCACATAAACCACTTTCAAAATGGGTGAAATTGGTTTAAGATAAACTTGAATGAATGTAATATCAGACTTAACTGATTTAGGTTACATCGGTTTATTGAACTTCTGGTCCCACACCCTCCCCAGATTCAAGTTAACTCACAGTCCCCCAGAATCCCAGGATGCTTTGTGCACACCCCTCCCCACAACCCTCCTCCCCTTGCAGGGTAGACAAGCTAGACTTGGTCCAAGGTGTCTGCTCCAGCCAAGCAGGAAAGCATGCTTTAGTGCCCCCTGGCACCTGACCTTGGCCACTGCAAGTATGTGGTTGCATTTCTGAAATCAAAAATGAATGTCTGTTCACTTGCTTATCCATTCAATCTTACGCAATTTGGACTAACCTGCGACAACTGAATCCATTCAATCTGCTTTTTGACTGTCTGTACTTAGCCCTTGAGTCCTATAAACCACCCAGTCCCCACCAACTTTCCTTGTTATAGTGATAACTTTAAATTTGAAACTATAAAGTAAAATTTCCTCAGAAGTAAGTTTCACATATGAAACACCAGGGTCTCCGCACAGAACACACTTTCCTCAAGATGATAAATAAGGTTTACTGGTTTGTAAAAGGCAATTTTAGAAGGGAAACATGTTATTTAATTGTTGGGAATAGAATGCATTTGCATATTTCAGTGAGGAAGCACAGCATTTTACTATTGGCATCTAATAGCATAACAGATGATCTCCCTAGATATATATTTGATCTGCACTTATTAATGCCAATCTGTTATGGTGCATAATGTTGTTATTAATACAGACAAGGCTCTGTGCATGCCCACAGCTATCAATTTCAAATTCACGATATGCTTTTGTGTTCAGAAAAAACCGCCCTGATGTTACAGTCACCAAATATTAAGTAGGCAAGTCCCTTCCAACTCCATGTTCCTTCACAGTAATCCCGCTTCTTGCAAATAGTTGGAATGGTAAGAAGCTTTAAGCAATGTCCCTTTAGAAACCAATAAATAATGAATCAAAGCTTTTGCATCTCACTGACACTTGGGGGGGAAGAACACGTTTATTTATTTATTTCGCCTACCTAGTATTCTCCAGGAGTCAGCAGGAGTTTTACAGTTCACCTTAATGGAAGCAGAATCAGGATATAAGTGCATCAATAATTAACACATGAATCATTCCTCCCCCACATAATAAATGGATTCAACCCACCACTCTGACTGAAAACAAAAGGATTTGTATCAACCACTCAGCCCATCACATAAAAAAAAAATCTAGGGATTTAAAGTATTGCCTATACTGATAATTAAATCATTCTGATGGCTCCCCTCAGACTGATATCCACCAACCATCTATAGCAAAACCCTCTAAGTCTTTAAGTCTTGACTTCTAGTGGCCTTTGAACCTGATGCTGCATTTCAGGGTCAAGATCAACCCCACCATTGCTCACTTCCTCAGCCGTCCTTCCTCTGCTTGGGACTTACCCTCATGCTGCATGCTTGAAGCATGGCAAGTCAGACAGGAGCACTTCCACAAGTCCCTGCTCCCGACTTAGTCTATTCTGCATACCCACTTCCCACCACTATGGTCCATGATCAGAGCATAAGAAGGAGAAACAAGCCATTCACAAACTGATTCCCAGAAGTGCTCTGCTCCAGGAATAGGAAGCACAATGTGGACAGCTCTCTGTAGACCCAGCCAGATCTGGATGGGGGGAAACTTGCTCATGTTGCTCAGCGCAGTTGAGGGCAACTCTTAGGATTAATCTTCAATACCAGTACATACACATACTAACAGGCTTTACAGCATACCCTGAAAGTCTCAGGCAAAAATGGGGGAAAATATTTGACAAACCACTGAAAAATGCTCTCAGATGAACATCTAGCAGCTGTAATATCAGGGGCTTCAGCTGTTCTCCACTATTGGAGTACAACCTGAAGAGAATGGCTCTCTCTGCAACACTCAGGAACCACATCAGAGGGGGCCTGGAGAAACCTGAAGGCATCCCTTGATGTGTGGGCACTTACTGCATTAGCAAAGCCAGTAGAGCGTGGTGTAGCTCTGCTCAAAATGTCCTGCAATCAAATGCCCTAAACAGCAAACAAGATGGATTGTAGGAGCATCACGGAGCATCAGCACCTTTGCACCATGCGATGCCAAAGGCAGGTGTAGCCAGGGCAGAGCTTGCCACAGAAAACTGCAAAACATGACACCTGAAACATGGCAACTATTTGATTAATTGGCAGATGTTAATTAGCATGTAGCTCTCTGCTGATTGTTTTGTAAATAGCTCCCCCCGCCCCATCTCACATCCAGCTTCCCTGGCTTCTCTTCTTCTGCATTTTTACCACAAAAGGACTGTCCACAGTGGAAGTTACTCTTTACACACATCCCATCCTAAGATGGGAATCTGGCTGCAAGAGGCCATGTAGATACTAACCAAGAAAGGAGGGAATCGGCAACCCTGAAAATAAACTCCCTGCTCTAATGTGCACCCCATGCTCTAGACTAACAACTGAAACAGGCAGAAGGAGCCAACTGGGGACTGAGTCACATGTCTCCCATTCATTTTAATCAGAGCGGGACACCTCTATAAGCGTTTCATCTTTGAAATCTTCATTGATTGCCTAAAAGTCCGTCTTGTGTGACAGGCACCACAGTGGGGCTCACCATCCATTTTGTGATCTGATTTTTTTTTTTTTTTCCCCTCAGAAAAGGGAAAGGAGGCAGGTGGGGCCATTCATGCCACCTCTGTGAAGGGAAGGACCAGGGCCCTAGGCATGTGTCTAGTTTGCCGATGCATGAATCTAGCCCTGATAGAAACCCACAGCATGAGGAGGAGATGGTAAAACCCTCAGTGTTGCTGCATGGGGCAAGCTCAGAGGCGCTAGGAATCGCCACGTTCTTCTGATGCAAGACAGAAATAGAAAATCTCATTTCTTCCCAGTGCACCTGCATCTCACAGCCTTCTTATAACACACACCTGTTTGCTTTGCAGAGGCACTTTCCTCTTTGCCAGGTCAACAGGCTATTTCCCTGAAACGCTGTTCCCATCCACTAATCCCATCCAGGCTAATAGCCTGCTTTCTGTTCAACTCTGTTCCCACTTGGCCAATGGCTGGTTCCTCAAGGCTCCTTAGAGCACTTGATTGCCTCCTGCTGAGATAATGGGCTGCCTCCCTATGACACCATTCTCCTTGAGGGTAGAAAAGACCGTCTCCCTGGAACACCATGGCAATATAGTTCTGGGTGGGAAGATGCTCACATCTGGAAGGCATTCTGGAGATGCTTATTTGCTAAGTGGAGCTTCCCCGCTGGTCTAATAGGCTGCTTCCCTGTTGTGACTCTAAGCTGGAATGATACCTTGAGCCTTCTGCATGCTGCTTCCCCGCTGTGCTGATTGATTCCCAAGTCTGCCTTTACATAGAGCGATCAAGCCATAAAGCTTTATAATTACACCCTAGTATTTCCCAAATAGCACCGCTCAGTAGATAAAATAAAATGCAATGAATGGCGAATCAAATACACTTCTCACATCATGTTGATTCTGGTTACGGGAAGATTATGTTTTTTCATTAAGCTGAAAATGTAAATGTGCTGTTATGGACCCCTTTTAAAATTATTTTTACATTTCTTATATTAAGTCCATGTCTGGAGATAAGTGTGCTTTGCAGTAAAAATGTCAAGCCCCCCCACTTAAGAGTATAGTGCACGGTAAATCCGTCTGTCCGGCAAAAAATAAGTCACGTGCTATCAATTTTTCCATTCACTTACAGTTTCTCGACAATTTTATTAGCTATGAAAAGACCTAAATTGATGGCCTTAGAAAGTCAGATCCACAGCTGGCACAGTTCTGTTTAAGTCAGTATGGCTACAGCTATTTAGGCTGAGAATTTAGCTCGAACATTCCCTATTTATCCACAAAACTGTGATGGCATCATCTTAGATAAGTCAAGTGATAACTTAACCACTGGGTCTAAACCCAGACAAAGATGGATGCAGGGGGGTCAACAGAGTTTGCATGCACACTGAACATCTGGAGTCTCTTTTAAGAGCTCTAACCAGGGTGTCACTTCCAACTGTTCTTATGATATGTCTGCTAGGAACTGCACTGAGACTCTAACCCTTTTCATAGACAGCACCAAACAGCCATCGCTCAGCAATAACTTTTAGTTATTTTTCACCTCAAACTTTGGCATGAAAGGCTATGTAGCTCCTTGTTCCTCACCTGAGCCATCCAGTCCACTACATACATTTTCCCTAAAGCTAGGTTTACAAGATACTCAGAAAAATTCAAGTGAATCATTTTGGGTGTGAAGTCATGCTACTCTCTCATTTGGACATATTCATTCAGGAGTAAATCCACTTCTGATTGCTAGCATAGAGGATTAAGCTCTGGGTCAGGCTAGCAAAGCAAGCATAAGGATGGCTATATGGGATCTTGAATACAGAGTTTATGCTGAAGCGATGACACTGTATCTTTATTATTCTTACCCCTACTAGCCAAGTTCAAGCAACAAGGACAATGTCTCCATGTGCTGCAATCATGTCTTCATTTGCATTGTAGATATGTTCCAAGTGGCCATCATGGAGGATCTTCCAGTTTTTCGCTACTCTGTCCTCTATTGATACAAAACCCTACACCTTTATATCTCTCGAAGAGAAAAATAGAGGACATACAGGCATTAGGTTTTGTATCAATAGAGGACAGAGGATAACCAGACTGTCCTCTATGATAGCCATCCTAGCTCCAAGTTCCTTGGTAGCGTTGCATTTCTTATGCAAGCTAGTGTGAAAAAACAGGATACTTCCTCCAGCCAAGCAAATCCATTACCTATATCAAGACATACTGCAGTTTAACTTAATTGTGCTGCGGTCTCTGTTAGGAAATGTATCAATTATTGAATAATAGTTCCTTAAATTATTCAACCATCTTCTTTTGATTTAAACGTAACAGGAAAACTGGAACAAACCCATTAAATCCACAGGTCTATAACCTAAATATAGTGTTTTCCCAGCACAGAAACAAAATTAGGTATTTCTCAGTAAAAATTCATAGAAGCATAGGTCCTCAGGAGGTCATCAAGTCCCAGGCCCTGCTCAAGGCAGGATCAGTCCTGTCTAAATTAAGTGTTTGCCTAACCTGTTTTTCAAAGCTTCCAATGACAGTGATGCCAAGATCTAGAATTTTTTTTTTATGTCCCCAAAATATAGCTGGAGGCACTTCAAAGATGCTGAGAAAGTTGTGCTTGTGTGTGTAAGGGCATCTCTATACAGGAAAATGATACTTAATTAAGGTAGGCTGTACATTTAAAGCAGAGTAGCTATTCCATATGCACTCTGTGTGTGTACACTCCAACTCCAGAATTAGAGTTATTCAGGAATAGCTGTTCTGGAATAAGTATCCTGGAATAACTCCATGTTTAGACAAGACTTACCATCCAAATCCTGCAAACGCCGATGAACCCCACACCTATCCAGCGGTGGGGATCTACTATTGTGGGACGTGTTTTTGCTCCATTTGGTGCCAGTACCCTCTGTAGCTGTTATTATCATTATTGATTTAGAGCAAAGGCAGATCTAGAGCTGTCCAATAGATTGGCCACTAGATGGAGGCTAAATTGAGCTGGGTTTTCTTCCAGCGGAGTCAAAGTGCGCTCTTTTTTACTCTTTTTCTGCATCTCTCTGTCTCAACCTCCCTCTTCTGTGCAGAATAGAAACAACTTAATCTCAAACGGAGCTGCGATGACCAGTCCAGAGCGGAAGGAGTCGCTCTATGAAGTCCATTATTCCTCCGAGCAGCAATTTTCCATAGATTCAAGTGCTCCCTCAGTCGCATAATGGAGGTTCCTCAAGCGCCTACTCGTGCATCAGGTATTCGCATCGGCCATGTAATATCCCGGCTCCATTAGCGACCGCTCGCTGCTTCCTGCCGAGAGAGGAATGAACAGCTTGAGCATCTCTCCACCGTGCTATTTGGCACGCAAACGAATGCTACCGGAAAGGTAACCGGGTGCTGCTTTGCAACTGCCCTGTCAGACGAGCCGCTCGGCTACAACGACCCGCTTGGCCCAAGGTTGGAAAAGCTTCTAGGGGGAAAAAACAATTACGTCCAAGTCTGAGACCTTGCTCACAGGCTTTGCTCAGAGCAAACGTCGATGTTTGTCACGTGAATCCCCTGAAGGGGACGACAGGGGGCGTAATGGAGTCGTGAGGGGGCAGGTGAAGGGCGGCACGGAACGTTCTGGAGGCAGCGGCAGTTGGGAATGGCGGGAAAAGGGGCTCCCTCCCTGTGAGGAGAGCGGGGCGGCAGCTGGCTGTGGCTGAGGGGATCAACTGAAAAAGATTTCTATTAACAAACAAAGGACCATTTACCCATTAGGGCTTCCTTATGTATAACATCACCTCTGAAAATCAGGGCAAGGCTCCACGGAAGGCGCACATCGCACCATCTTTTAGGACGGCGCAGCCAGCTCTTGTGTCAATGTGTGGAGGAGGAAGCATTGGCATGAATCTCATCCAAGGGGACGTTAAGGAAGATCTGTCTTTGCAGATCCCTCAGGCCTTGATTCCTGATAATGCTGACACATCCACTTATCTATAACAGGAGAAATCCCACGTCCCCTGAGAGAATGACTCAACCACTGAAATCTTAATAAGCCCAGCACGTGAAGGATCACAACCAAAGATGCTCTCTCCTTCCTGCTGGTATTTTAAACCTCAGCAAACTAAATTATGAACCTTGCTGAGAAAAAAAATCTCCCCTAAAAGCACGTGCATGTGTCTCTTGTAAAGCCGATTCATAAAACTGCAGTAAGCGTGCCGGTTTTCAAGGAGCTAGCGTGGAAAGACTGGCGTTTTCCTTGCGTGTCATCCACAGGATGACATTGCAGCATGCATGAATGTGTCAAGCTCTCCTCATTCGCAAAGAAATCGAACCATTTTAATTACCTCGATATTGTTTATGTGCAGCAATAAAAAAGCCCTGTTAACACTCGGCCATTAATCATTTGAGATAAATCAATAAATAATTATACATACTATACGGTTGTGCACACAAACAGAGCCTTCCAGACCTAGACATGCTGAAAACTAACAATAACCAAAGAAAAAAGATGAAAACCAGTTGCCCAGTAGTAACAGTTTGGTTTTTTTAACTTTCTTTTTTTAGTCCTTTCTTTTGCAGTGTTTAAGTAATAGGATTTTCAAAAGGTTTTAAGTGATTTTTCCTCCTAGTCTAGTTATGGGCTTCTTAACATTTCATTAAAATCAATAGTAGACCTACAATAACTTCATCTGCTCTGCTATTATTTTATTATGTCAGTGCTATATTTAAGCACTGCTCCGAAATACACATTCACACGGGGGACATTTGTTTAAGCGATCTCCTTTCATTTTAGATGGTTCTGGTTAGTTGGGCCTTGATTTTTAAGAGTGGCTGGTAAGGTTGGGGATCTTCTGGTGAGGATGCCCAGCTTAAGGTACATAACTGGATCCGACAGATTATTCCAAGCAGCCACTTTTTGAAGAATGGGGACATTATTATTATAATTGATTTGTATTGTGATAGCCACCCAGACGTGAGCCAGCATCCATTTTCCTAAGGTTATAAATAAAGGAATTGTTACAGCCACATTCAAAGGGGAGGGGAGCTTAGCCTGTGTTAGCTGCTTTTGGGTTTCTGGCTGTTTGCAGCTTTTCCCTTCTGGCAAGTCAAAGTTAAAACATGGTAGTTCACTGCCTTACGAAACAGGGCTAAGTTATCACAGTTTCGTTTTTACTTATCCCACGGGAAGAGCAGACAGACACATCGCTACCCTGAAGCAGATGATACATAGTAAGCTCCTATCCCCTTTTAACTCGCTGTTATTTGTTCATTTGTCCATACCCTAAACTGTTGCACAAAAGACACAACAGAAACAACCCCTTCCACAAAATGCTTATGACTTAAATGAACCTGGACTGGCCCAACAGAAAATGAGCCATCTTAAACCAATACCCGCAAGAGGGAACCGGTAGCCTGGATTCCTTAGTTGTTCTTCCAGTGTCCGGTATATATGCATGATTGTTCCTAAAAGAGAAGAATGACATTTTAATGTAAGATTTGCACAATTGGCCACTAGCCCTTCTTCTGAAGAATCTCTGTGCATTGATTTTTACCTTATTATAGCAAACTTCATTCCACATAAAGACTTATATTAGAAGTCTACTTTCTGCACTCCTGACAGGAGGGAATCGGTTATCTGATGAGGATTTTCACTTAATCTTACCATACTCTGCTTTGCTCATAGGTAAAAGAAAAGCATCATCATCATTTCTTTCTTTGTACCGACCCAGACACAGATCAACGCCTCATTGTACAAGCACAGAACAAAACAGCAGTCCCTGCCCCAAACAGCTTACAAACCAAGTGTAGGAGAAGAAACACTGCAGAAATCCAGAAATCACATCACATTTTTAATACATATTCCAGCTTGAATAAGTGGCTACTTAATTATCTCCTAATTAATGGTCTTCCCTGCCATTAATGGCATGTATGATAAACCAGTCAAGTGAGGGCAAAGTATAAACAAGAGTATATTGCTCCACTTCACAGGAGTAATACAAGATGGAAGAGCCCTCAACTCCACCATGAAGTCAATAGCAAAACTTTTAATGACTACGATTTGCTGGGCCTAAATGAAATAATACAGATTATAATAATAAAATAATACAGCTTTGAGATCCTCAGGTAAAGTATGCACAATTATTAGAAGACAGTAGAAATGTGGAGCTGGCAGCACACCCCAGCTATTCTTTACCCTTCAAAAGCACAGGATAGTAAGAGACAGCCTAATTAATGTGAAAGTGTCGAAGAGTAGGAGAAGTGACCACCTTGAACAGGCTCAAACAATGAGACAGGCATTTAACAGGAAAATACAATGAAGGCTGCACTTAGAAGCAACTCAGTGGCTCCAGATGTCCTGGACTGATTCCCTATATTTGGAAAAGATGCTGCATTCATATACTGGTGTTGCAGATGGACAAGATGAGATTGTATTAAATCCCCTAAGTACTGTCTATGCAAAAGCTTATATTGGGGCTATGTTCCACACTTGCAAAAAAATAGGGAGTCCAGTGATCTGACAGGTCTTTTCCACCTCCAGCTGCAATGATCTTAAATGCAATATATGAAGATTAAAAAAAAGAAATGCTGAGTAAAGGCTTGGAAGTGTGTTTATTACTGTAATCTCAGAGGCTTCCTGCAAAAGGTCAGGGACATTTCCTGAACTCATAAAAAGCTGAACACGTCTGAGTGCTGGAAACTATTTACAGAGAAGCAATTGGTATTTAAAAGGGAGCTAATCACATTATTTCTTTTATTATGAAGATTTATCTCTGCTGTGAATACAGTGGAGCCTTGTTAATCCACCAGGGAGGATGTTCTGCTGCCAATTAGCGAGGTTGGTGCCAGCAGAAGCATCTGGGGATGAGACATCCTGTCCTCTTTTGTCTCCAATGAATTAGTGACAAGGGAGCAGAGTTGGAGCTTGGTTCCTTTCCTCAGCACAAGAAGCCATGAGCTCCATTTCCTTTCACCTATTTTCTGGCCTCAGTATTTGGGGGCTACAACAACAGGGTCCTACTACTGAAGAGAGTGTAAATCAATAGCCCATCATCAGAGAGGAGCCATAAACCAAGTCTGTTTGGATGAGGCTGCAGTGGCACCAGGAAGGAGTCATGTTGCAAGAGAAGAATGATGAGCAATCCCATCGGTGATGGCTGGGCCATGGTTATATGGCACTGGATGAATTATTCTCTGGGACATGTGGTTTTACCCTCATTGCCCTTGTCTTGGCAGAAACACAGTAGCTTGCTGCTCACTGAAATCTGCTGTGTGCTTAAAGAAGAGTAAATTGCCCAATATATTGCTGCACAGACTGTGAGGAAAGAGTGTGATCTGAAGGTCAGAAGATAAAATACTAATTGTCAGGGCAGGATGCATCACTAATCCTGGGTCTGTCACTGATTTGTGTATCTGTGCCTAAGACCTCCAGATCCACCAGGATATTTGAGTACCTGTTCCCACTTCAGTGGGAGTTAGCCAAATAAATATACTAAAGGATCTGGGCACTTAAAAAAGATAATAATAATAAAATAAATAAATAAAAAAATGAAAGCCAAGATTCTCATGTAATCACATGGCTCCAGGACCTGGGACTAATATTGCAGGAGTCTGGATAAAACAATGAATGACAGCACTAACCCTTTAATATCTTTTTATTCCTGGTCCTGAGCACCCAGTGGGCATGTCTGCACATGTATTTACACCGGCTTAAATTTACTGCGCAGTAAGTGGGAATAGGCTGGTGTCTACATGTGCTGGCATTAATGCGCATTAATGGCATGTGTAGACTGACTTGGGACTAAAGTCAGTCCACACACACTGTTACTGCACAGTAAGGTATCTACACGTGTGTTACTGCACTGTAACTAATCAGGCATAAATTTGATACTTGCATGATGCAGGTATCAAATTTACGCTCAAGTCAGCATAAGTCACCATATTTACTGCCCAGTACAGGCGTGCACATGTAGACACATGCCCATACTGTGAAATAATTTTGGTTACTGCGCAGTAAGTGCACATGTGTAGATGCACCCAGTGCATCCTTCATGATGCTTCTTATGCCTTCAACAGGAAGACATAAGCAGACACTAGCTTCTGAATGATTAGAAATCATTTCTGCATTCGAGCCTTTTCTGCATTCCAGTCCCTTTAGAGACAAAAGTCAGGTATTCATGAGCAGTCTTGCTCCTTTTCCTGGACATGTTTCCAGGAGGCTAATTCTTGTACAGGATTAAAAAATAATTTATAGAAATAATGTTCCTCTAATAAAACCTACATAAGATAATACAATTTTTATAGCGCATGACAATAACGATAAAGATTCAAGCTCTTGTAGAAATCAATGAATCTCTCCCACTTCAAATACCTCTGTGCAAACAATATTTCCTTGGACTAATATAAAATATTGAATTGAAAAGTTTAACTTTAATGTAATTGCACCAATAGATCGGTCATATTGCTCCAAACAGCTACTCTGAAGATGAGATTTTAAAGCATGGCTCATAAATATAGGAACAGAGAACAAAATAGCTTCTTTTTTGATAATTAAACAGTTAGCAGCTAAATTGCATTGTAATTGATTGGAAAATTGCTTTTTTAATGAGATTTAGTCACTAGGAAATGGCTTTTTTCTTCAATATGCCCAATGTGCATTGGGTCATTTAAACAGCAAATTGCCTTACTGGCCTCGTATTTAGACATTCTCGATTCAACTTTCTGTAAGAAAAGAAGCACCTTACAATAGATGAGTCTCAATGCTGAAGGCAAAATTTGCCTTGCCAATACCTGCAGAGGACCTCAGCTCCAGTAATTGTGCTATCTCCGTCTGTGCACCAAATTCCCAGTGAAGGCAAAGGAAGGTTTGTGCCTGAAAGACACGCAGGTGACCCATAAAGAGAGGAAGTTTCACTGCAATGCTTCTAAGTAATAGAGGCCAAATTCTCTGTTTTGCCCTCTCCACACTCTGGACCAGACAAGGAATGGGTTGGGAACGAGGGTAACTTTACAGCAGCATGGTATGTTCTGCTGCCAGCAATACAGAGTACTCCGACAATTCTGCATTTACCTTGCTCATATTTCCTACAGAGAAGGTCAAGAAAGTGGTGGCTTCAATCTGTCGTATTTGCTGTGTGCCACCTAAAGATTTTCCTGCAAGAGCAGAATAAAGAAGCCACCTCGCAGGGGACAATCAGTGCCTACATTTTACAGCAGCAATGCTAAGAGAATGGTATGACGGCTGTCAAATTTTATTAAATTAGGGCCAATCCTGCTGCGTAGATATGAGAAAACTTTGCCTTTCATGTAAGAACCAAAGAGTGGAATATAATCCATGGTGACAGGGAAATGACCAAAGCTGTGACGTTTCAAGTTGATAGGAAGCTTAATTAACTCTTGAGCCTAAAAGAAACTGCGACTAATATTTCTGGTGTTTTTTGGTTCCAGCTGGGCTGGAAATGTCTGCAGTAACAATTATCCCACGCATTATTGGTGTTTAACAAACAAAAATAATCAGTAGCACGGATGATAATAATAATAGCTCCAGAGGGAAATTTCAGAAGTGCTCAGTGTTGATCTGGCTTTTCTCCCAATAAAGGCAATGGTGTAGAGCCAAGGCAAAATAAGACCAAGAAAAGAAATGTTAAATTATTTTATATAAAAAGCAAGTAAGGAGTGTTTGTATAGGTCTGGCCTGCATTTGGGTCAGTTCTTCTTGCAGACTTCATGTGATGGGTTATTTTGCCATCCTGCTCAGTGTACTTCACAGTCCATTAATTGGAATATGACTATTTGGAATAGTGGGATATTTATAGGTCAGCGCTCTGTTCGGCAGAGGATCTTAACAGGGCTTCTTGTGGGTCAGGGCCTGCACCTTCATGTGCAGATGTGGTCCCAACTTTTTTAACTTGCACTGCTGTATGCAAAACAGCAATTAGTAAGCAAATATTTTAGGGGTGGCATTTGGTCATTGTGGAGTTGTGGCTGTAACTACCTATTCTAAGCTGAGAAGGCATTAAAATATCTTGCCAGCTAAATAATCCTGAGCGAAATCCTGACCTCACTAAAGTCAAGGGCAAAAGTTCCATTGACTTCAAGAGAGTCCAGGTTTCACCCCAAGTGTCTAAAATGCTAACTAAAGGCTGAGTCCCATTCTTGACTTGGAATTACCACGGAGTTAAGGTTCAGTACCAGACCTGGAGATGGCTTTTGTTGTAGACCCCCTTGTACTCATCTTTGTACACAATAAAAAGAAAGCCCTTACCTGATCGAAATAGACAAGACAGACAAGGCGCAGGAGAACGCATTATATTCCCATTTTAAAGAAGCATCACTAGGCCTCGCGCTGTTTCCCTAATATGCTGCAGTTATTAGTGTGATGCAAAAATTAGGATAGAATAGATTTGTCATCATTGTTAAGGCTATTAAAATAATTGCCATCAAGGATACACTCAAGTTCAACAGAAACATAAATGGTCCTGCTGTGTGAAGAGCACTGAATAAAAAATGTATTGAAAGCAAAGGATCCTTTGAACACTCTATGGTTTAAAGAATTTTCCGAATTGCTTACTTTGAGAACAAAAGATTTTGATGAATCTTGATTCTTATGAACAGCCTATTATGAACAACAATGAATGCAGTTTATGCAGAAGTCAGATTTTTAATGTTCGGTTTCCAAAACCTGTATCGATGCAACATAGCTTGCAATATAAACAGTAGTGACTGCAATCAGTTGTTGCTACCATAGCAACAGACAAAATTAAAAAAGGGCAAATGACAAAGCTACAGTGGCATCGGAATTGTAGATTCTAATTGTGTGGCAGTGGAATTATATACTGTAGTAGATCTGCAAACCAGGATTGGTTATAGCAATTGGGGCTATTTACAGTAGATTCAGAAAATCTCTACTGGCGTCAGCTCGTACATTGTTTCCAGTCGCCTTGACTTTCTCTTTGATTCACAGCGTTGAAGTGCAGGACTTTTCATTTTAATATTTTAAAGTTCAGACTTTTGAGACCTAATTTTCTCCCCCCAGTTTGAATTCTGAGTTCAGCTACAACTTTTTGATTCAGACAGTTTTATTCAGAGCTGACTCCCCACGTCAGGAGAGAAGCAGGAAAGGAAACATTAGTCCACGACCAAATCCAAATAAAATTGGGAAACAAACAGTTCACTCCCACAATTGTTTCTTCACACTGGTTTCTGAAGTTACTTCTGGAAGAGATCTTACAGCTCTTACCAGATGAGGAAAATGAGACATTCATTTACCACAAACCAGAAGGGGCCAGGTAACATGCCCCTACCCCAGATGTGGCCAGATGCATGAGACACTCCCAAGGTGCTTCCAACACCTTCCAGAGCACCCTACAGCTCTATCCCCTCTCTGCTGTCTGCTGCTTGACCACCAAGAACAGACTGAGATGTTGTAAAGGTCACCTTCCTGACCTAGGGCACCTCAGCTATACCCATCTTACTCAGGCCTTGCCACCTCCCAGCAGAGGGGATTCTGCCAGCTAGAAGAATCATAGCCGTAACCCCTGTCCAGTCCTATGCCCCAAAAAGATGGATTGCCTCCTGCTGGAAAAGAGTCCTGCCTGTATGGGTCATGTGCTCTGAGATCCCAGTTAACAACCTGTTTGTACCCTATACCTCAAGTCCAAGAATGCAGTTCCCACCTAGCTCAACTGATTATAAAGCAGTTTGTGTCTGATCTCTCTGCCAGGACCACCTGCCTGCTTTACTCTGGCTGAGGAAGTTCAGTGTTTCCCTAGGCCCCAGGAAAGCTGAAGACCACCTTATGCTCTCCACGTAAACCTTAAGTACACTTGTTTTCTCTGGCCATTTCTGTCCATCGCCCATTGGATTTTTCAGGAAGCCCACGATGCATACAACTCCCCAGCCCCCAAAAGGTGAATGTGTATTTTTTCTCTGATCTAATCAAGACTAGGAGAATATCTGCATCCTTTCAGACATGAAGAATACTAATCCAATAGTCCTAAAATGCCACAGTGAAGAAATTGAGAGATGGCCACACCACTCCCCGCTTATCCTCCTGCCAGCCAGAAAGTCTGCCCCTACAGCACCAGGCCAGGCAAGGGGGGTGGGGGGCTCCTGCCTGCCTGGGATGTGGAGCTGGTGACATCCCTGCCCTCCCCTCAGCAGGTCTCTCCAGAGAGGCAGCCCAGGGCACGGCCTCCCCCCCAATGCATGGCCTGCACCCTGAGTGTACTCCTGGTGCAAGACCCCCGAGCGACCCGTGATGAGCAGTTTGAGTGCACTGAGGGGTGCCCGACCCACTACACCCTGCTGCTGCTGCTCGCCACAGTGCCCCAGGTGCACCTGAGAACCTGGTGTGGGACCCTGAGCTTCAACGGTGCCCTGGGCAAGCCTGCATTTCCCTGCTGTGTGCTGGCACCTGGAGAGGTACCTCTGCCTACACGACAAGTCCCTGACCCCCGTAGCTGAGGATGAGATTGCCGCAGGCATCGACAAGTTTCTATGCATGCGAGAGGCTCCTGGTTACCTAGTTGGGAGGGCATAGCAGGCATCTGGGGCAGCCCATGTCTGTCCCTGCAGGTGGCAATGACATGTGGCTCCCACTGGCATCCTGAGGTACAGGGACACACGGTTCATGGCTACCTTCCTTCCCTCTAGGAAGGAGCTGGAGCTCATCACAGGGGGTGGTGCCATCCCTGAGCTGTCCTCCTGGGTGGGGCTGCACACGTGGGGCCGGCGTGGCAGGCACTGGCCTGGGGTCCTGGAGCTGCTGGATGAGGCTGGGGGTGGGGAGCATGCCAGGACCTGTGCCTGGTGCACTGAGAGGCCCTCCCCTGCAGAAAACCTGTCACTGCCTGGCCATAACAGAGACTCCAGGAGGTCACCAGTGCTGGAGAACATGGTGCAGCTCCATCCAGGGGCCGGGGAGTGAGGATGTGGTCCAGATGCTGCATAAAGGGCGTGGTCCTGCGGGCAGCCCTCCGCCAGCAGTTGTGGTTAGTGACATGGCCCCACTGCACCCGTAGGGCCTTGACTTTTATGCAGTACTGCAGTGGTGCCCACTTGTGCTCGCACTCCTGCATGCAGCCCTCCACGGCCTCATAGATGTGGGCACCTGAGCAAAATGTCTTTGGACCTCGGTAATGCCCCACAGTGCAGCAAGGTCCACAGTCTTTTCCTGGGATTAGTCAGGGCCCCACAACATGATGTGTGGTATTAGGGAGGATGCTAGCATGGCTCCCTCAACGGTCATCGGGGCTCTGGCTGAGAGTCCAGGTGCTGCTGGACCTGGGCACATGCCCATACACAGGGGCACAGCACATATGAGGTAGTGGGACTGGCCCCAGGGGCCACCACTAGGATCTGTGAGGCTTCTGTGGCCGGCACGGGGCCACTGCTTTGGGACTCAATGGCCAGAAACGGGCAGCAGGTGGCATAGGCCTCAAGGCCACAGCTGGGGCATGCAAAGCCAGGCTGGGGCATGCAAAGAGCCATCCAAGCCCTGGAGCGAGAGAAATTCTGAGCCCCAAGCCCCTGGGGCAAGCCTCAGGGTGGCCCTATGGTAGTGGGGCTGACTGGGAACAAATTTGCACCCAGTCAGCATCTACGTGCGAGCTACTGCACGATAACTACTGTGTAGTTAATTTACTTCCTGCATTTGCAGGTAGTAAACTAACCACACAGTAGACTAATTTATGGTGCAGCAAGTGCCTGCATGTATAGACAGTGACATTTTACTGCACCGTATATTAGTCTACTGCACAGTAAAACGTCACGCCCAAAGAAACTCATTGTTTATCACTTGAAAGCCATTGTCCTGTTTTGCAATCCTGGGCCTATTATAACATACAAAAAATATATTTTATATCAAATACCACAATGCATGTTAACGTAAGGATGATAAATCTAAAAACAGCTCTGTGCTAACTATCTGTAGAGACTACACATGCTGTATCAGGAAAACAAACTCAAAAAAACACACGATTCCCCACAAAGCCCTCAGGTTCATGACAGGCCATTGCAAGTCAATCGAAACAGTTACACTAAGTGGAAATGGCTGATGCTGGGACTGGCTCTTCAAGACCTGATTTGAGACCTGATTCAGCAGAAACTGACTTGTAGTTCAGCTACCCAAAATATCCAGACAATAACCAGAGAAGCAATAATCACCTCTAATTCACCCTACCATCATCAGAGCTATAGCTGTTGAGCACCTATTAGGATCTGACCTTTATTTCTTCTGGTATATGATGAATTAATTTGGAGTCCCATGCTACTAAAAGTCAATTCTTTCATTGAAGGCAAAAGGGGGGGGGGGAGGGTTAATTTACTCTCTCTCCAACAAGTGAACCAGCAGTCTACTTGCAACAAAATTATATTCAGCGGCCATGTCTACACAAGACGCTTACTATGCAGTAGCTCATTACTACCGCACAGTAGTGTTGCAGGGCACAAACCGCGTTGTGATACTACGGCGCAGTAGTAATGAGCTCCTACACAGTCAGCACCACCAGGAAGCTGTGCGGGTAGCGCCGGTTACCATGCAGTCATTTAGCACTTAGATATGCAAGTACTAAATGACTGCGCAATAATAACTGTGAATTCAGCATCTCCTATAGACATGGCCAGTGAAGATCCATCTTGAATTTCTGGTGTGCCTAGAAAAGCCATGGGAATGTTTCTTTCTGAGCAAACAGAGGCACTGAGACACTGAAACACAAAATAAAATCCAGCTTCACAGTTTCTAGAAAGAAAAGGCTGGTTCCTGTAAGACATTCTAAAGTAGGTCATATTTTAAGTAGATGTACTTAAATCAATACTAAATAAAGAATACAAGATTTCAAGGGGAGTTTTAGATGCACACAGGATACAGCCGAGGGTCCCAGATGTGCAGTGCAGCACAGCTGGGATAACTGATGTTCATGAGCTACAAGCCATCATACATAATTCACTTCTTGCATTTGCTTACAGATTGCAAGAAGCCCTGTTGATCTCGCTGCTTCAACTCTGGTTATTACAGGAAAAAAACTGAGAAGTGCTGGCTTCCAAAGCTAAGGTATGCACTTAGTTTCCATCAGCAGGGCTTTGCCTGCTTGTGAAACTCAGCAGGCTATTACAGTGTCCCTCAAGATAATGTTATTTGCAGATTAATGTCCACATTAATATGCCCCCTGAGATACCCTGGGGGGGGCAGGGGGTAGGAATCCAACCACTGCAAATTTAGCAATAGCAAGGAAAAGCTGGTTCTACGAGGTAGCCTAAATTAGAACATATTTTAGGTAACTGTATTAAAATTACCCCCGAATAAGTAATAATAAGCCATAGAAGATAAAACAGACATTTAAAAGATTTCTGCTGATTGATTCGTTAGGTTCAATTAAAATATCACTGGTGCAAAGAAGTCAGTATCACAAATATCCTACGGTTTTCAGACTACTGATGCAAATCATGTTGGCAAGCAATAAGATGGTACAGAACACTATGTTGTGTTCCCTTTGACATATGGAGTCTTAAAAGTAAGCTAACTACTGCCCCATTATTAGTGGACACTCTGGACTGTGAACTGGGGGGCTAATTTTCAGAGGTTACGAGCCCTGGCTTCTCTCCCGCTGATTGCAGCCCAGAGTCTGAGGTACCTTGGCATTTCCAAAATCAGATCCGCTGTAGATAAAACACTCCAGTACAACAAAGAGCACAGAAATGTGTATATCAATTCGATGTACCAAGATTTCTAAATGATATGTTATTGACCTTGGGTGAAAGTCAAGCTATGGAAATTTGAAGACATGCTCTAGTCTAAGAAGAGCAATTCATAAATGTTCTTTTAAACTTCCCTTAATTAAGATAATTGACAGTTTCCCATATCTGAAATAGTCATGGGAAAAAATGAAGGCCAAAGGTTAAGCTGACCTGATCCAAAAGACCTTCTTCTTCCACATAAAGGCACAAGGCACTTAGCATAGGTGCCAAAAAGCTGTATTTTAGTCTCATCATTAATTTTTTATGCTTTGCCAGCTGTCAAGTATTAGTCAGTATAGTCGTGAAGTTGTAGCTTTGTCAGCTTTAAGAAACTTGGCCTGTGAAATGCATCAAGTCAAAGTGGAAGAGCCACGTTCTTCGCTGGCATGAGTTGACACTGCGGTATTGACTTCTGAAGAGTGTTGTCTCTGTCTCGACAGAGAATTTGTCCATATATTTTCAAGAGCAACTTAAAATTGCAAATTTCCAAAAAGCAACTTAAAATTCTCATGGAAGGTTCTGGTTTGACACTCCAGGAGACTGGAGTGTGATTGTCATCCCTAGGACAGTCACAGTCCACATAACAGCAGTACAAGCGGCCACCCTTGAGCCAAATTTCGATTTCATTTCCTCTGGAACAAAAGATGAGCAATTCAAAGAATTCTTCAATTTGAAAACCAAGTGAAGCCAACATTGGACATGGGCACAACACTGGGCATCCTTTCTGTTTCATTTAACTAGTGATGGAAAGCCCATCTCAAAGTGAGACTGGTCCATTTCCCAAGGCATGAGTCAAGCACCTGCCTCCTATTGCAGTTAAAAGGGAGTTGGGCTCCAAAGTCCTCCACGCTCCTTTGGCCTTTGGCCCACCCTCAGTCTTTGGTCTTCCTGGTAGGTCACCAAAATGGCAGCAGCTTGGTGGGGTGATCCCCGACTTTGGTTTACAAGGAATTATTATCACCATCTCATTTCACATAATACAGTAAGCAGGCATCAGAGAACAACACATATTTGGCTGCAACTGAGTGTGACTACTTCAACCCATGACCAAGATGCTAAGAAACCCATTACATTCCTCTCCCCTCCAAGACAGGTGGGATTATTTGGAACACAAGCATCCTATGGGAGGAAGAGACGTGAACTCTTTCCCTGAGCCACCCAAAGTCTTTCAGGTTTTAAGTGAGACTGACAGAAAGGGCAGAGTTTCACTGCCTGAAACAACCAAACAACAAAGAAAGTTATGAGAAGAATGATATAATCTGAAATGAAACTACGGAACTTCCAACTTCAGTGCCCCTCCTTTCCCCAGCTTTTGTTACAATGACAATAGGAAAGAAAATAATGCTGCCTAAAGCTATTCCGGCCATGAGTGACAGCAGATGCAGTAGTGTGCATAATTACAATATTCATAAGTAAATTTTCATGATAATTAACAAAGACAACTGTCTTCTTTTGTTCTGATTACCTCAAGATATGTTAAAAGTAGGGTTGCATAATTAATTACCAAATGTAAGGTTCCTTAGAAATCCTCAGAGGTTATTTCAGGGAGCTTGTTCAAGGAAGTCATCTCCATAATAAACATTACCTGTCACTTCTCAGCTTATAAATTAATTACTATGGAGAACCGAAAAAGAAAGCTTGTGCAGAATAGTGAAAGATAAAGCTGTGGAATTTTCTTAGCAAGAAAAAATGCAAACTTTCAAGATGATGATGTGCTGTTTTTCTCATTTAAGGGATCTCTGTCTCCAGAGTTTTAAAAAAAAGGAGGAGGAGGAAGAGGAGAAGGAAGAGGAGAAGGAGGCAAATTGTTGTAAGTTAGGCATCTGTAAGCTGCACGCTGGTTTTGAATGCAGAAAGACATAACCATTGCCAATAACCAGTATTTTCCCCTACTTCTACACAAAGTCCAGTGGATCACAAAGTTGAAATGTCTCTCCTGGTGATGTGTTCTTATGACTGACAGCTTGTTGATGGAGGACCTTAGTCTTCTGATTGTTAAGCATCAGCCCCATTTTCTTGTGTGCCTCGAAAAAGACATTGACAATTGCGAGCATACACTACAGCATCATCAGCAAAGCAGAGCTTGTTGACTGAGGTCGGAGTGGTCTTGGTTTTGATCTGGAGTTGGCCGAGATGAAACAGCTTACCATCCATTTGGTAAGCTCCACTCCAACTGGAAGCTTGCTGGTGGTCAGATATAGCATCTCAAGAGTGCTGGAGCGATGTTGCAGCCTCGCTTAACTCCCATCTAACCTCAAAGGGATATGTGCTAAATCCATTATTGAGAACCACCACTCACATACTGTCATGAAGCAGACAAAGAATGGTGACAAACTGTGGTGGCCATCCATACTTCAGAAGGATCCTCCACAGTGCTTCTCAGTTGACAGTCAAAAAGCTTTGCTGAGCAAGCCACATCATCCAGATGTCCGACTCCAGACTCCCGAAGCAAGTTTTATTCTCCCAGTTTACCGTGAGCTTAAGAGGAGGGCAGGGAAAGCACTTCAAACACATCCTCAAGAGTAACTTGAAAAAATGCAACATTGCTATCGATTCACGGGAGACTATTGCTTTGGACTGCCCCAAATGGAGGAAGAGTCTGGTGCAAAGATCTCGGTACTTCGAAACCTTAGGATGACGACAGGAGACAGAAAAATGGGAGCGACCGAAACAGCATCTCATGGACCGAACCAAAAACCCAGAGCTGCTCACCCCACACAGAAATATGTACACAAGCTGCAACAGAGTCTGCCCACCACAAACAGACCTTGTCAGGCATCTTTGGGCCCACAGATAGGATAGTCATGGAAAACGATCATCCTTGACTGAGAGAAATTACTGATGATGACAATGATAACTGGCGGGAGAGCTGCAACACACTCCAACCTACTAGAAGACAGCCACTTACCTCCCTGGGCAAGAACCACCTTTTTGTTCTGTATTTGTGCTTTTTTGCTGCCCAGTCCTGGGCTTCCTTTTGTCCCTTTTGCTGTTTATGCGCCAACCAAGTGGCGTGGTTGGGCACTAGCTGTAGTTCAGATCCTTGCCAAGATAAGCCTGGCCCCTTTTTGTTGTTTTATAGCGGTTAGGTCTCCACATAACAGTGTAGCTGAGACTAAATGTCCAGGCTGCAGCCAAATAGGCCTGGCATTCTCTTGTCGTATGTTCAAGCCCTGGTGCAGGACAGGCCTGAGTCCCCCCTTTTATTGTTTAACCGCTGTTATGTCTCAGCCTAGCTGTGTTGCTGAGCCCTGCTGCATGCTTGGGCCTGAATAAACAACAAGTGTCAGAGCTGCATGTAACCCTCCTGCCGAGCACCTGTCAGCAGCAACAAGGGCCAGGTTCAGTTTTGGAGTACTAAATATATTTCACCTTGGCTCAAGCCCCCACCCACACTACCAAGGAAACACTAAAACAATCACTAGATTGCCCAATAAAGCAGATAACCTTTCCATCGCCAGCAGTGTAGACACAAAATCCAAATGCATTACAAAGACTAAAGAAAAAACAAAGGTAAACACTAACTATAATTTTAAAACACTATAAACTACAAAACAAGGTCTACAGGTGGACCCTCTTGGGGAGCTTTACCTGTAACCAGGTAGTCTGGGTGGGGGCTCAAGCCAAGGTGAAATATATTTAGTACCTCAAAATTGAACCAGGGTCTTGTTGCTGCTGACAGGTACTTAGCAGAAGGGTGACAGAAGTTTTTCCATTTCCTTTTATCTGACGTTCCTCCCCCCTCGTCCCCCGACTCCTGGTGCACACATATAAATGTCCTCTGTGACTTAGATCAGGGATGAGCAAAATATGGCCTGTATCTGGCTTGCCAATTGATTCAATCCAGCCCGCGTGTGGGTGGCAAGGGCAGCAGCATGGGCAGCAGTGCAGGACTCTGCTGGCAGAAGCAGCCCTTCCTCTCCACTCACCCACCTGTCACCCCACACCAGGCCCTAGGTAAGCTGCGCTCAGGCCCCAGCAGCTCTCATTCTGGCACTGCAGAGGACACTGAGTGGAAGCAGCCCTGTCTGCCCAGCTCTATGCAGCAGACCCTGGGTGAGCTATGCTCTGGCCCCAGTGCCCCCACTTGGGATGGGCCAGCAGCACCCCACCTGCCTGTGGCTCAAAGCCAGTGGAAGCTGCACCAGATGCTAGGATCATGCAGCGGGTTCTCTGCACCTGTGCCTGAAGGCAGAAAAGCTTCCCCGGCGCTTCCCGGAAGGTGAAGCCCCAGCCCCAACCCGCACCTTGCCCCATGCAGTGCCATAAGCCAGCCTAGCCACCTACAGCCTCCCAGCCGCAGCCACTCAGATCCTGTCCCATCCACCCAGGTGAAGCTGCACCCAGTGCCCTGGGGCTGGGGCTCTTCCTAGAGGAAGGGGGACCCATGGGTTGCAGGTGGGCACAGCCTTCATGGTCCTGGCAGGGAGCTGGGGCAGGCTGGAGGGGACTGCTGAGCTTCCCCAGGCTTTTGGGGGGCAAGCGTTGATGGGAAGGGGTGGGGGGCGGGCAGGTTTGGGGTACAGGCAGCTCTTGAGGGACATGTTAGGGTGCAGGCTGAGGCAGGAGTTCCCTTGTGATTTGGGTGGTGGCAGGGCTCTGCTGGGGGTCGGGGCATCCTCTCTTAGCTGAGTGTCCTGCTGGCTGATTTTGATTCCCTTGAGGGAGAGACTCTATTTGGAGTCATAATGCAATTGCCTCTATATACACTACTCAAATAAAAAATCAGGACAAAAAAAATAAAATTAAATTTAAATATTTTATAGAAGACGTTTGATTTTTAGTGCCTGATTTGTTTTTTTATCTATAATTTGTTAAAATGATATCTTCACCATTAATGTTATGTGTAAGGCCCTAACCAGCTCACCAACAATGTTAAGTGGCCCTCCAGCTGAAATAACTGCCCACCCCTAACTTAGATGTTTAACATATCTGCATCTTAAGGAAATAATGTGTCATTAAAACAGTTGGGCTCCTAAATCACCAAGGTATTATTGGAAATTTCCCTACACGTTATATTGACGCTATGGCTGCTTTAACCAGCTCTGGCAGAGCAAAGCCTTGAAATGGATGTGCATGTATATTTTTCCTATTCTAAGGCCCCTTTACATTGCCAGAAAGGATAATAGTGCCCTTTGTGTAGGGGAGGTTTAGGTCAGTAAAGCTGACCTGAAGATGATCTGAACTTTGAAGTTTTTTCCCATTTCCTTGCATCTGACACCTTTGTGATAGCTTTCCTTTCCTTTCCTTCTCCACCTTCTCTCTCTGGTTTTCTCTCTAGCCACTCTCTCTTTCTTGACTCTGGAGCTAGTTAACAAGCTATGAGTGTTCATGCTAGTACCCATCTTGATGATTTTGCTGTAATACTTTCCTTAATGTCAGCATTGCACTGGAACACCATCGCTTCCTTGGTCGCAAGCTACTCTTAAGCCTGGGCACAACTGTATGCACATTGACTTCAAGTCCCATTGACTTCAGGGGACATCCTGAAAGTTAAATGTGTGTTAACATGCTTTCCCAAATAAAGACACATTTATTTAAATTTGATGGTGAACTGGGACAGAGGTACTCAGGGAAAGCAATTGGTGGTAGATTTTGTTTCTTGGACTTGGTAGTTAAATAGCCTAGCAATGATTAAGGATGAATGTTTTTTGAAGCAAGTTCTTTGCAGAACAGCTCAGCCATTCCAAGTAGGCAGCTGGCACTGTAGCATGATGAGCTTATCGTGTTGATCCTAAAATGCCAAAATAGGCTGTTAACATGACACCCCTAGGTGAACATGTTGGGTGGGCGAGTCACTAGATTGACAACTGAAAATTCAGGGATAAACAGCTGTTTCTTAATTTTCTCTCTCAACAGAGTCTGGGTTGGGAAGTGCGAAGTTTCTTAACAATATGATAATTTTTTTATTGTTATTTTTGCCTGACAGTGCTGAGATTTGCCAGCTCTACAGCTGTAAAGTCATTCAACCAAATATATCTGTGGGCATATTTACTTTTAAGCAGAGGGCATAAAAACGGCAACCAATATGCCAGGAATACAGATGTTTTACCATTCTTATTTGTTCACCTTACTCTGCATAGTCTCAAACCTGATCATGGAAACTTCACTTAGCTTGTGCCTGAAAAGACTCCTGAACCTCATGCATTGCCCCACCACTGATTTAGATGTATTATGGGTGGTACTCACCCCTGGTTTAGGGGTTGGTTAAAGGTCTACACATAATTTTACCTTCTCAGAACAGGGATTTATATGGGCCAGAGGGAATTTCATCCCATAAGACTAATGTTCCTCTCTTTCATCTATTAAAAACACTTTGCTGGTATAGGTGACTAACAGCATTTTAAGTCTTCACTTTTTAGCTTGTTACCAATTGTGAGCAAAATCAGGCTGGTAAATCTGATCCTGGGGACAGAATGGGCAAGAATCTGACAGAGAGCAGATGTAGGCTAGATATCAGGAAAAACTTCTTCCTGGTGAGGCCAAAACTTCTTCCTGGTGGCCAAAATTTGGAATAGGCTTCCAAGGGAGGTGGTGCTCTCCCCTACCTTAGGGTTCTTTAAGAGAAGACTGGATAGGCACCTGGCTGGGGTCCTCTGACCCCAGCACTTTCCTGCCTAGGCAGGGGGTCGGACTCGATGATCTGTTGAGGTCCCTTCTGACCCTAGCATCTATGAATCTATGAAACTATGAATTTTGAGGCAGCTACTGCTGCTGGGTTCCTCCCATTTTGGGGTTGAGTCACTTTAAAAAGGTGCATCAAGAATTAGCCTCCTTGAAGGTATTTTGAGTTCCAGTTGTTAGGCACACCAGCCCTCTTTCATCACATAAAGAGCCTTGCTCCCTGTGGTAACACCACTCAACTCAAAGACAATGCAAAAAAAAACGCCTCCAAAACTGAGATTACAGATGAAGGTGTAATTGGTGAAGCTACTAATGCCATTATCACTAATGCTTCTCTGACTCTTGCTTCCTTCGCTGTCTGCAGTTGACAGTGAAAGCAACATTATAAAACCTAGGGCTACCCACTTCAAACAGGCAGCTTGCCCAAACCGAACCTGTTAGCACTTCAAATATGTGAAAGATAACATGTCTGTCAGATCTCATCACAGACACACTAAGCCTCCTTTCACTCGCACCATATTTAAGGTGACTGGTGACTTCATTGGCTTCTGTAGAATGAATCTACTTTTACCCTGATGAAAGGAAGGAGAAATAAGAAAAAAGGATGATACGATGGGTAGGACATTAATTTATGCTTTGGGAGCCCAAGATTTAACTTCTTGCTTAGCTACCAACTTTCTGCGTGGCTTTAGGAAAATCACTCCACCTTGTGCCTCAACTCCCCCACCTGAAAAATGGAAGATACTCATACTCCCTTATATGACGGAGTGCTGTGAGAATAGACATTAAAATGATGAGATGTTTGGATAATGTGGCAATGTGAATCCCATAAATACCTTCAAGGAGTGAATGAAGCCTGGTGCCCATACAAGAAAGCAAACAGCTGCACTAAGAGCTTTTGGTCGCTGCCAGTGAGACGGCCTGATTTCAAAGCAGTACATAACTCAGCAGAGCAACACAACAATAGATGGCCTATCTGATTGGGTTTTTTACATGGAAATAACTATGCTTGTGCTTGTCTTGGTGGGTATCGGGCAGCCTGATCCTTGAAAGAATTAGGTAAGCCCACAACTCTGTGATACAGATGGACAACCAGACAGATTATAACAGAGCACAGCTATTGCTCCTCTTTCTCCTCCTCCTCTGGTAAAGGCTGCAAAGCCCATGGCATTCTGCCTGCAAGTATTTGGAAAAATCTCATGCAGCATTTGGTTGTGCTTCGCAGGGAGTGGGGAGCGGCTGTGTTGTGCCTGTCAAGGGCAGTAACATTTTAAAAGCACACAAGGCCAGTGGGTTTACATCTGTTGCCTGTTTCGCACATTGTCCCAGGCTTGTGGCTATAAAAGGGGAATGATGGCTAGGAAAGGATCTCCTCTCAATGCCAAGCATGTTCAGTTCCCACTCTCTGATGGGCCAGTGAGCCTCTGATCCAGAATGCGGCTGCCAATGGAGTTCAGCCCCGGAGACACTGCCATGTTGCAACCAAAAAAAAGAGGGCTTCCTGGGAGATGCCCATGCATAGAGCCCAATACAAGGGCTATGCATTGCTCGTTCCCTATTTTTACAGTCCGCTATAAAAACAGGGAACGAGAATAGGATTTGACAGGCACGCAGACCCGCACTGATCCCCCTATCTGGGGATGAATATCATTATGTATGCATTGGGCTTAGGAAACCATCACTGAGCTAATGAAATTGCCCATAAAAATCACTGAGCTTTTCAGAACAAGTATTTGATCCACCCAAGCTTTCCATACTGATCTTCTGAAACAGTCAGCCTTATTTGTGGTCAAATCCTAAAGACCAGATTCAATCCTTAATCTGGACTTTACTCCACCTAAAGGCCTAAGTGAAACAGAATAAGGCATTGAGAATTTCATCCTTTAACCAGGTCACTCATGAGGATTTCAAAGGCTCTGAGGTCACATAAAACCCTGGATTAATCATTAATAAATTAATTGGAAGCAGCAGATTAGCAGAGAAACTGTTTTATCTACATTTTTTAATGCCAGAAATTGCGAGCAGGAATGCCTATGCTGGACATGGAGTGGCATTATGATCCCACACGGCTGAACCATGATTCAGAAAACCTCTTTTTCTTCCTTCCCTCAAATCTACCACTGATTTGCTTTGTGCCTTCAAGTGAGTTGCTTCCTCTCTGGCTAAGTACAGACAGTCAAAAAGCCCGAGGCTAAATCAATTCAGTCTTTGCAGGTTAGTCTAAACTGCACAGATGAAATTGAAACAGAAGTGAAAAGACATTTACCTTTGATTCAGGAAATGCAGCCACATTCCTGCAGGGGCTCAGGCCAGAGGCTGGGAGGGTACTAGAGCATGGCTCTCTGGCCCTGTGTTTACTTCCTCTTCCTGCTACCCCTGAGGTCTGTGGGATTTGCAGTCCAGAATTACAGCATTAGGACTCTGCAAGGCTGTTCATCACTTCCTCTTCCTGCTTCCAGGTGCCTCTGGGATTTGTAGTCCACAGTTGCAGCCCCCAATAAGTTTGACCAGGGGAAGGGGTGTCTAACCTCCCCCCTGGCCCCAGACTCCAGCCTGGGTTTGCCTTGAGGCAGAGGGAGCAGTGTCCCCAACCCCGTAAACAGGGCTGCATCCCCAGCCGGGCTTGCCCCCCACACCCCCTTGTCAGCCAGCCTTCACTGCTCCAGCTAGGGAGCAGAGGAGCAGGGCCAGCCTTTTTGTTTCGGGTGCATACAGTGCATTGCAAAACCAGGCTCTGGCTCCTGACTGGGCTCAAATGTGCTGTTCTGCTGAGAACACAGTGGCAAACATTTGTTACAGACCAGGGGTGCGAGTACCAGACTTCCCCCAGTGGAACAAGCTGTGAGTAGGTACCTGGTCATCAAGGTGAAGAATCAGAGGTAACTGGATGTGATGCTGGTCATATTCCTTTGTGTGTTGATGGCTGTAGACACCAGAGCATCTCAGCTTTGGTAGCCCAATAAGCCACCTAACCTTAGAATAGACCTTGGACTTGACAATCCCACTGCAATAAAAATAATGAGGACCTCATCTTCTAGCCACACTTTCTGATCATAAGCTTAAGGTAACTTGTAACGCAATCATAGCTTTCATATAGCACATGTCTCATCTGCAGAATAATACAACTCCTCCATGAGGAATGCACACAGCAGGAATGGCAACAATTCCTCCTTTTTGAAAGCAACTACCACAGCAAGTCTCAGGCACAGCAGCAAGATCTATTTCTAATTCTCTCTCTCTTTCCAGCCAGCAACAGCGGCTGTTTTTCTCCATAGCTGACAACTACAACCCCCAAACATCTAAGAAATCTTTCATCTGCCTATCTGCACTACAGTGGTCTATGAGCACTAAGACCTATCAGCTCCTGCAAGAGTGCACGGCTCACTAGAGATCAACCGCTCGAAAGAAGTCCAACTTTCAGGTTGTCTCTTAGAGAAAACAGAAATCAAGCTGGTCTAATTAACTTTGCATTAAAAAAAAACGGTTCGGTGAAGAATGTCTGGCCCTCAAAATTATGCCTAGTGAGATTAAAATTAATTCCTCTATTTTTCCTTGCACACGGAGAGATTAAATCAGGTCAAATCCTATTATGGCTTGTTTGGACTAAGGAAGGGCATGAATCTAAGGCAGAACAGTTAATCTAGACTAACGCCCTGTGTGGACAGTCTTATGCCAGAACAAGAATGGATTAAAGGAGTAGGGGGAAAACAGTCAAAATCACAATTTTTAAAAACAACTTATACTTTGAGGGGCAACCAACTTGAAGCAAATTAATTCATCTCAGGGATGTGTATGGACCTCCTTTTCAGTAACATCTAAGCACATTATCATCTTTATTATATTTTTTCCCCTAATTTCTTTCTGAGGTGGGTATTATTCTCATTTAATAGTTATGGACCAAATACAAAGTAAGATACAAAGCAAGTTGCCAACAGTCACGGGGACAGAAGAGGGACTTAGGTTTCTTGAAAGGCTTATTAGTGCATTAACCACAGGACCATTTATGTCCATTGGGTGATGTCCAAGGGTGCTGATGTTCAAAAAATAAATATTAAGCAAATCCAAATGCAATCACAGCTTGACCTGTATAGGATATTATTTGGGGAAAGCACAAATACCTTTGGAAGAAACGGTTCATTATTTTCAAGTGTACCCATAGAGTTTTCTTCTTACAATATATGTAGCATTCAATTTTATTGGAATTAATAGAATGACGTATCATTTTAGGATAAATTCTATTTTCACAACAGATAATTACCCTGGGTTTCTAGACAAGGCTCCACAGAACCTTCTATTTCTCCAAACTTTCAAGCTTGGATTGCTTGTGTCGATACCTCACCATCTTCTCTTCTGACATGGTTGCTGTGGTGCCCTGTAGGCCTCTTGGTCATGACTCATTTAGCTTTCTCTTACTAGCATTCTCATAATTCACTGCACAACTTTAGCCAATACTGATGAACAGATCATTCAGATGAGATATGCATATGTTAGCAAATGTGCGTGCAGTCCAAGATTATGGGTTTAATAGTAAGTCAAATAGATTTATTTCTTATTAACACTGACTGGATGACTTCATCCATGCTAGAAATTAGAGTTGGGTGTGAAATGTATGTTAACAGATAAACTGGTTAAGAAGTGCTAATATTTTCTATTACCTTCCTATAAAAAAAACTGGACGTGGGAAGAGGTGTAAAATAATCCATGCTAACAGTCTGAAATGCCAAATGAGCTATTTCTTACTTATTAAGTGATACCTGATAGAGGTAAAATTAGAGAGAGAAGACCATGTTCCATCCGTATTCCTCCTACTTGGGAACCTCCAGCAGGCAGATCAGTGGTTACCTTTGATTCCCTTGTGTCAGAAAAGTGTGTGCCAACTGGAAGCAAAATAGCTGGAACTAAGTCAGATTGGCATGTTAAAAGCTAGTGAAAACCAAAAGCAAATGCAGTATCCTTTTTGCAGTAAGCTGGGTGACATAGACTCTGAATCCTGACAAACTGTTGTCTTGCAATGTGGAGAGAGGACAACCAGAAAACTAAAATGGGAGAAAGAAAAGAAATCTGTGCCAAAATGCTATAACTCAAGCCGCTTATTTTGAATAATTCTCCAGGGCTCAGGCACAGGCCTAAAAGCATGGGGGCACTGTTATTAATAAGCTACTTATCAATGGCTAATTAATGCTTCCCACAGCATGACCTCTTGCTCTCCTTTTTAGTGCTATCCTGATTTCAGATGGGAACCCAGACTATCATGAAGTTGATTCAGCTCCATGCCTCAAGCCCCAGTTCAAGTAATTCCCCATTATTCCACAGAACACAACTCATACAATTGCTATAGACATTTATACAGACTCTTAAGTGAATGAGGCCCCACTTTTTTTTTTCAATATGTAGGGTGTTATCCTTAGTATCCTAGAAGTGCTTGGAGTCCATCACAGATCCCCACAGACTGCAATTCCATTATGTCCTTTGGCAGCTCATTGCAGGAGGCAGATCCTTCATCACTGGCAGTCTCTCAAGCTAGAACTTGATCTCCTTCTAATAGGATATGCAACAACTCAACCACAAGTAACCAACTTTATTAAAAAATTACTAAGTGAGAGTCTTTGGCCTCTGTGATGTTGGTCAGACTTGATGATCACAATAGTTCTCCTGGCCTTAATAGCTGTTAATTCCTATTAGGATTCTTTCCCTCTTCTAAGATTGGCAGATATTGCACATTTATATTTTTCTTCCTGGACCAGTAATTACTACTAATACAATGTGATATTAAGACTCTGCCAGTCCAGTCAGAGATAAGTTACCATGGCCAAATCGGAAATGTCAAGTGTCACTTGCTTTTTTCCCCACCCCTTTTGATCTGAGGCACTTTTCCTTGTGGTTAATTCACTCTAAGATAAATTAACAATGCAAACATTCAGCTGCAGTTTGGAATATGCTCATTCAAGCAAGAAGACATGAAGGAGGAATGTTCTTATCATGAGATAATTACAACCCTGGACTTTATCTGCAATCCCTAAGGGTGTGATTATCTCATGATAATAACCAGAATCCTAAGACTGACTTTTTGTTATTAATTTACTTTTTTTTTTAGTCTTTGAGGAAAAACAAGAAGATGTGTCAGAAGACAATGAGAGTGACAGCTTAGGATGGGGAGGGTTAGAACACACTGAACTGTTTAATTTACCAGCCAGCTAGAATATGCCCTGCTCCTTCCAAATGTTATACTATTTAATATGTCATCTCTGTGCTTTGGGCTGAACTCAATGCAGAACATTGCTTCTATATGCTGTATATAAGTTAAGTATTTTCTGTGTACCTGAAAACAAAGATCTAGTGTAGCAGTTGTATTAAATATCAACATTCACCAACAGATATCACACAGCTAATCACATGCATAGAAAGCATCTGTCAATGAAGCTGGTGTTCACAAAATTCATGCTTTTATTGTAGGTTTCTATCACTTCTAGCAGCAATGTTCTTTCAAGGTTTGATCCAAAGCCCACCAAACTCAACAGAAGTCTACCATTGACTTTGAAACTGGTCCTGCATAGATAAGGAATAAAGCAGAAATTGGTAGAATCTTTCATTCCCATTTTATCTCCAGACATTGTTCAAAGGGGAAGAATGGGTCAATGACTAGTGATTACCCTGAGATTCCAAAGACTTTGGGCTTTGTTGCAGGGTAATTTTAAATAGCCTCTGGAGCTCTTAAAAGGTGTTAACGTGCAGCCAGTCCAGAGGTTAAGTGGCTTAAAGCATTCATTGTTCAGCTTAAAGGGCACTGACAAATGTGTAACTCCCCACTCTTAACTCGTGGTGCTTCATAGAAAGCAGCATATGTTAGAATGACCCCCCCCCACCCCCACCAAGGGGAGGGGGGGGCATGGATTGGAGCTCCAATCCACCTGATTCCCTCCAACTCAGATTGGGCAAACCCCAGCCTACAGCTCCCTCCCCCTCTGTTCCCCCCTCCCTCCCTTTCCCCCCACCCCCATTCCTGCAGACAGCACTGGGGATGGGCTCCTGATCGTACACAGGGATAGACAGAAGCTAATGAAGGTGCTCCACTTCGGAGCAACCCAAAAACCACCAATCTGGATGCATCACACAGATCAGTGGACATTCAGCTGGACTACATCCATGGTGTCAGAATGGACATACATGGCTTGCCCATGCTTTGGATGTGGAGCATAAGACAGCAGGTCAAATCCCCCAATTTTGTAGCATCCGGCTTCAACAGATGGGGTGTACATCTTCTGTAGACATACAATGTCAACAGCATGCTGGAAACCAAGAACATTGATTAGGCTTCACTTGGCAGCTGACAGACCCTCAAAGTTTAGCTGTAAGCTTCAGAGTGCAGGCCCAATAGCATGAACGTCATAGGATTGCATGATGTCTGGGTGGTTGCTGGCAATGACACCGGGATTCCTCAAAAAGTTCAGAGAATTCAATTAGCTAAGAGAATCATTAGTTTCCCTGGTATGAATGCTGCCTGGGAGCTGAACATTTACCTGAATGGCCAGAGACTGAGGCATGAAGCACATCCCATCTACCTGGGTGTGGCGCTACACCAGACACTGGGCCATCATGAACACCTCAAAAAGACAACAATGAAAGTCAAGACACGCAACAACCTCTGTAACAAGTTGGCTGGGTTGTTGTGGGGTAGAAGAGCCTCAGCCCTAAGGATGTCAGCAATTGCCATCTCGTACCCTGTGCACCAGTCTGGAATCGGTCATTGTATACCAAACTCATTGATGTGCAGCTACATTTGACAATGAGCATCACCTCAGGAACCCTTCAACTGACCCCTCTACCATGGCTCGTAGCCCTGAGCAACAATGTTCCCCCTCATACCTGATGGGAAGCTGCAACTTGCAAGCTACTGGAAAAGATATATGCCAGGGGGAGGGCACAATATGGTCCATGGGCCAGATCCAGCCCATCAACTGACTAGATCCAACCCGCAGCCTCCCCTGAGGCACTCCGCCTGGCGTCAAGGTCCAACTGCTCCCATCAGGGCAGCCTATGCCACACTCCTACCCACCACCCCAGGTCTGGGCCCCAAACAACACACGCAGCTTCCAATGGCACCCTTCCTGGTGCTGCTCTGCTCCCCTTGCCTCCAGTGGAGCCACCTGGCTGAATCTCCACCCCTCTACCTGCCTGGAGTGATGCAGCAGGGACAGAAGCAAAGGAAGAGATGCTGCTGCAGGTGAGGGGAGCAGAGAAGTACCAGGCCAGCTGCAGCTGCACTGTGAACAGCCCTGCCAGAAACTGTGCGTGCTGGCCAGGGCCCAGCCCGGAAGAACTGTTCTGCTCCTCTTGCCTCCAGCGGCAGATCCTCCTCCTGCTCCTGCCCCTGCAGTCCCCCACCCACAACATGAGCACATGCCCCCCCACAACACACCCCATACACACATCCTCTAACTCCACAGAGAGCAGTGGTGGGGGGGGGGGTGCTCACCCAGCCCGCGATAGTTCATCAAAACTCCCTGTGTAGCTCTTGGGTCCAAATCACTGCCCACCCCAATCAATGCCTATCCAAGCCTGCTGTTGTATGATGATCTCTTAAATCCACCTGTTGCACATCTATCATCATGACACCCACTGTGGTCCAAACTGCCACACTGTTACAATCTGAATAATGATATCGATACACAGTAATGTGCATTATTTTCCCTAGAGCTGTGCCAACCATTCAGCCATTTACATAGAAGAGAATGGGTCACAAAAGGGGCTCTCCTTCTGGGAATCCTGAGCCACAGTAACCAATATAAATAAATAAGTATATATGCAGTCTAACTTTTAGAGCGTCTTTGGGTGTGCAAGCACTGACGATCTATTTTACTCATTAAAAATTAACAGTGATATGAAGGGGATGGACTGTTTCCTTTGCTTGATGATTAGTGACCGAGGGTGCTTCTTGTCCTTTGCTATAAAGGTTCAACCCAAGAATGTCTCCAAGATATCTACCACATAAAGAGTAGCCCTTGTTCCTCAGATTCAGAAATTTGACATAAATCTTTTGAATGCTGAAAAACTGTCTAGCTGGTTCATTACCTTTCAGTGACACCAAGTGATCACCAGTGACATTTGAGGAATGCATCCTGTTTCATATAGAAATAACAAGCAAGTGTCTCTGAGATCTTATACTTGAGAAGCAAAATTAAGTGCGTTCAACAAATGAATCCATACTGGGGCTTGAAATCTGAAACCTGAAAAATAGGCTTTGCATGTCCAAAATCCCTACTGCATAGCTTTTAGGCATATTGGTCCTTTGCTTAAGTAATGCATGAGTTAAATGGGCAATTTCCCATGGTACTTGTCCTACTGATCCACCTAGAGCAGGGGCTTTCAATATTTTTTAGGAAGTGTTCCTCTTTATGGTGGCAGTGGCCAGATGGAGAGGGGGGGAAGGGGGGATGTAGCTGCCGCTGCCACTCTCCACCCCATGCCACCACCGTGCCCTGCTTTCCCACGGCTGGTTGCACATGCAGCTCCACAAGCTGGTGATGGGCCTCACACCTGGCCAATCATGTGCCGCCCGTCAGCAGACCACGGAGCCGCACGTGCAACCGGCTATGGGAAAGTGGCTCATGGCAGCAGTGTGGGGCAGTAGGCAGCAGCGACAGTGGGGTAGTGGAAGGCAGTGGGAGCTGCCACATGTGAGCTCCCCGCCCCCCACATCCAGCTGGCTGGATGGTGCCTGTGCAGCCCGCAGAGGGGTGCCGCTACTCTCGCCCCCCGCTCCTGGCCCTGCTCCTGGCAGGCGCCGGCGCGGGATGGTGGGTGGCGGCACTGTGTCCCCACCTGCCCACACGTACCGCCTAGGACCTTTCCAAATACCCCTAGGGGTATGCGTACCCCCAGTTGACAACCCTGACCCAGAAGATCACAATACACTGATGCTCTCAGCTAGTGGACATGCCCCTTTCAACTGAAATGATGAAGATCCATGTTTCAGGGAGGCTTCTGAGTTCGAGCCCTGGTGATACCCAAAGTGGCAATCATTAAAATCATACATTCACTCTTCCCTGTGACCAGGGGCTCCTAAGCCCTATTGCAATAGGAGTGGTAAACAAAAAAGAAACAGGGCCTTTTCTTAATAACACAAGTAAAGAAATATGGCTTTTAAATACAGCTAGAAAGATCAGTCTACATGGGGATTAAGAGACAGTATCTGCCCTAAACACCTTGCAACTAAGTAGTTAGAGATTTGACTATGTATGGCACACCGTTCCCTTGTCATTCAGCATATCTATACACAAATATATCACACATATAGGATTTTTAACCTGTTTCCCTTTAAAAGCAGTGCAGTAAGATGTCTGTTTTGCAGCTGCCCTTTTAACATGATTTGCATGGCTTTTCTTTTAATTTCAATTTAGCTCTTACTAAATTTGCAAAATTGGGAACACAGCTCACTGTGATAAGTTGAATCTGCAAATAAATGGTATCCCTAGCCTAAAATAATTCATCTAATGTTCAGGAGCAGTCAGTTGTAAAATTGTGTCTAGAGTGGGTTAATCAAGTGTACCAAAGAACAAAGACGGACCCCAGAGAAATATTTTGACATCATTAGACTTTGTTCACTTCACTTTCTCCAAGCTTTGCAGGTTGATTGTTCATTCACAATGGCTCCTTTTTTTGATTGCAATCCCAAGACAAATAATCGTGTTTTGTGTGTTCTTCCTCCTTATTCTGTCTAAACAGGTTGGCAACACTTGAGAATTTCTCAGGTGAAGGAAGAAGTGTCATTTTCATTCTCAAGATGTTTCGCTCTGCCTACAATGTGTGGGGATATTTTTTTTAGTGCCAGCTTTTTAGAGCCATCTTGTGACAATGTTACTCACACTTAGCAGTAATTTACCTGGCTAAGGGGAGATATGATTCTTCCACAAACGGAGCAAGAAAAAAATGAAGATACCGCAGGGTGGGGTGTGCAAAATGGGAGAGGATTTTGAACTGTGCTGCAAATAGTACAACCAACTTAGCATGAAATTCAGCCTTGTAAAGAGGGCCAAGACATGCAATCCTCATTGAATATCAGAAGGACTTGGAGGTCTTCATCACCAAAGCACGGAAAGTTTAACCCTCCCAGGTCCTTCAGATGCTTTTGATGTTCTTACCCATTTTTAGGTCCTGAAGGAGCAGGTGGAGGCAGTATCTGGATAAGCATCTCGAGTGACCTTCCCAGATCTGCAGAGGTACAGGATTTTAGAAACGAGCTCCCCAGAATCTCGCCACTTATTGTAAGACCATCCAGAGAGGTGTTGTTGGTTATGACAGTGACCAAAAGTTATGCTTAGATGATCAGGGCCTCAAGGTGCTAGGCACAGTTCACACGTGGACTGAGAAACCGTATCTGCCCGAGACATGTAGAGACTTCAGGCACTCATGCCCAGGGATTACAGGAAAAAGTTTGGCAGCCAGAATACTGTGTTCTGAGCAAAGGACAGGAATGGGTCCCGCTTTGGGGAAGAAAAGCAGTGATGCTTCAAAAGCAATCGTGTACTTCGCAAGCCAAACCCTGTAGCACCAATTCTGTAAATTCTTGAAACAACATGAGTTTCTCTGGAAAAAAAAATAAAACAATGTATGCAAGGAGAGGATTACCTTGCATAAATAAAGTAATGAAACCTAACCGCCCTGTAGTCTTGTTTTCTGCTGCCCTCTCCTGGACCTGGAAAGGAGAGGATGTTTTCACTATTAACAAACAGACTTCCATGGATCCAGATCAGCAGAGCAATCTATGATTTGATCAAGCGCCTCCATCTCAGACCAGCAAGCTGATCATTGAGACCCTGATTCCAGAAAATAGTCTTTTTAGCACAGCACTTAAGTAAGCATGTACATAAACAGTGTCCTGAATAAGAGACTTAAGCACATATTGAAGTGTTTTCCTGAATCAAGTATCCAGGAAACTTGCAAAAATGTATTTGCAAAAATCTTGTTGGTCTAATAAAAGATATCATCTCTACTATGAGTCCTGATTTCCTGAATCAAAGGATTTATGCTACAATATCTGTCAGCATCATTACATTGACCTAAGTTGATGTTAGGCCCTGAGACTAAAACAGGGGTGGGCAAAATGCAACCCGCGGGCCGGATGTGGCCTGCCAGGCCATTCTATCCAGCCTGTGGGGCCCCTAAAAAATTTAGAAATCAATATTTATCTGCCCCTGACTGCCTATCATGTGGTCCTCAATGGCTTGCCAAAACTCAGTAAGCGGCCCTCCACCCAAAATAATTGCCCGCTCCTGCTTTAAAATATCAAAATAAAGTGAAAAGCACCTGCCTGACTGGGCTGCCTTGGTTTGGACAGGTACTGGTCACTTTCCAACCAATTGCTATGGGACCGTTTCTCATGCCACCCTGAAATGCTTGCACTAAAAGGGTTTATTGAATGCGTAATATAAGAGGAAAAGGAAATCTGATCGAAAGAGAAGTGCCATGCCATTGCCAGAAATGTTTGCTCCCTGCAGCATTATTGGAATTATGTTTCAGCAAATGATTTAGTACACCCTTCCATAAGCTGAGTACTCCAGCAAACAGTATTACAGGAGTCCCCGGGCTATTGTCCGTGTGCGCTGGAAAGCACGGATGCTGAAGTTTTTAAGCCCAGCCCGACGTGCACAGCAGAGTTCTGGCAGAACCCATTTAAGCTGGCATCGAGAACCCGTGCGCTGGGTTTTCGTTCTGAAGAAACACCTCTTCCAGCTGAACATGTATTAACAGGGCAGGGCACGAAATACGGGAGGAGGTTGCACAGAAGGCAGGGAAACCTGGGGAAAATTTCACACTGAAAAGTGCTTGCTGTTTCAGTTGATTTCATGCTCCTCAAATGCAATTTGACAGCACGGGCTTGTTCACACAGAGAACACGCACAAAAAGGCTTGGATTGTGAAGCTGTTCTTTGCATGGATTAGGCCCTCTTATGCTCAGAAATAGGTTTATATTTCCTGGAGAAAGCGGCCAAATGTTGGAATGCTTTTGAACAAAATATACAAAGAAAAACCCTTACATACTTCTGATAGTTTCACCCATTCACCCGCCACACATTTTGCACATCAGAACCCATGTGCTGCATTTCAGCCAGGAGACTAATTCACGCCTCATTTAATTAAATTAGTAGTTGCACCAGCAGCAAACTGGATTCCACTTTGGGGAGTAATGAAAAAGAGTTAACTATCATGAGACAAACATCTATCTCCTCTGTTCCTTTAGAAAAGTACAAAGCACAGACTTTCATCCCATCTCTGCACTGTCCAGATAGCCAGAAAATCATTAGAGTGGGTCAAATCTTGTTCCCCTTACACAAGTCCTGTAGTCCCAATTAAATTTACTCATGTGACAAAGGGGAGAAAAATGTGGTTCAATATTGTTGCCACAAAGCAGTAGTTTCAGGAATCCAATGACATCACCATCCGCTGACAACAGCTAATGAAGTTTGAAAAAAATTAATGCCTGCCTGAGGAAATGGACTTTCCAAAAAACCAACATTTTGAAAAGTAACTCCCAAAATCATGACTACAGTGCTCTAGATTCTGGTTCTTAAGCATGCTGTATAAGAGTACAGCCTGGGATGTGTTGCTGTCTCTGGTCCAGAGAAATCTGAGGACTACCTACTTGGAGTGATGAGCAGGACTGTAATTTGCGTGTTCAAATCTTAGTTGTATGCACAAAAAACTTGGAGGGAATGTTTAAATAACAGCTCACGCTCTTTGAGCATTGAATTATTGAGTTTACATAGATACCTACCAGAATGGATACATTTAATTAGAACTGAAAGTGGTATAACATGGGGCAGATTTTTAGATGGTGTACAATGGCTCTATCAACTTTAGTGGAGACGCACTTCTTTACATCAGCTACTTTGGTCTTCTATGTACTAGCAGAATATCATACTAAATTTTACTATTGACACTACACTACACACCACAGCCACCTAGATCTTCTAAAGATACATGTTTCTACTCATGAGAGGCCAGGACTTAGGGGAAATGGAGGGGGGGGGGAGTTTTTTGGGTTTTTTTACGGGGGGTTGGGGGGGGTTAAATTTTTGGTCCAATATGTATTTTATTGGACCAACTTTGCTCCAATAAAAGACATCCCGAAAAAAACCATTGCCTTTCATGCATTTCCTACACTATCATGGCTACAACAACACTTCAGCTTTTCCATCCTAAAAATGTAGACTGACTAATTGAGCTAAAAAAGAAGAGCTATTAGCTGTCAGCAATATAGGTCCTATGGCCTAAAGGCAAGCAGTTCTCATTCCATCCAAGATAGGGCACTTGTATGGAAACTAAACAGTAGCTACGGTTCAGAGTCACGGGGTTGTCAAAAGTGTCAATCTACAAGCATTTACCTTCAGGTAACTCCCATGGCAAACATTTCTTAATCTACATTTGATTTTCACGGGAAGTTTTAATGCTGAAAATGAATACAGTGATAGAAATGATTTATGGGTAGTTTATTTTCAACGTGGCACTTTCCATAGCAAGCACAAACTGTTCAGGATTTTTGGGCTTTGGTTAATTTACATAATAAACTACCATCTTTCACTATTGAGCAAATTGCTGTCTTGGAGCAATAAATAAAGGGAAAAAGTCACCCCCAAATAGCTCACTAATCACATTCAATCTCCTGATTAGTAAAATACATGAGAAATACTGTAGCCACTTATATGTGAATATTTTAACATGAATTCAATTACTAAGAATAAACTGAGCCTACATTTGAAATGTGAACTACTTACTTACATTCTAAAATGCCATTCATTAATGAAGCATATTTTTATATCTGGATTTCTCATCTTCATCCTTTCCTTAAATATTGTACTTAAGAATCCTTAGTTCCTTTTACTTTGCTTGGTTCATGCCAGTATCCATCTCAATGACTGTCTTGGCGATAATATCTCTTTGCCTTCACTATATGCCTCTGAGCAGGCTTTGGTCAGCAGACAGTTGACATTCATCAGACTTGGATAAAAAGGATATAGATAGAAGAACCCCCTTTTAAAACATATAGAATATAAACTTGATTAGATACACCGAGGGCAACATAGATGGCAGTAGTTCACATAAATTGAGACTTAGCCCCAGTAGTTATAGAAGCACCCAAAAACTTAAGAGGGGTTTACATGCCGCCTTAATGTCAATAATGTATTTGTTTGCATAGCTGGCCGAGAAAACAGAAGGAATTTCTGGAAGCCCCTTCTCTAAAATCTGTCAGATAGTTGCATTCATTACTATATGATGCTATTATGGTCAGTTATCTTTCTACCAAGTTTTCATCAAAAAACATGAATTCATCAAATCTGGCAGGCTTTGTTGGGAATTTCCTCTGGGAATGATTTTCCAATGAAAACATTAGTTCCTGCAAAATTAATATGTTCCACAAAAACATTTCTATTTTTACAAGAAAAAATAAAATCAATGTCCTGTTGGTAAATGAGTCCCAGGCCCATGACAGCACCACTACTTGGTAGTCCACCTGCCAGGCTACTGGGGAGCATGGACTTGTGGGTCTCTGCTCCTGGGACAGGCTAACAGGATATCCGTGCTCCTTTGATAATTATAGCAGTGCTCTCATTGAAAACTAAGAGGAAGAGGAATTGCAGTTTTAGGCTATACCAGGTTGTCACTTTTCACAACACAGTTTTTTCCCTGAGGCAAACTTGCCCCCCTAGGAAGTAACATAAAACAAGTAAGTACATAAGCAACAAATGATTAAACCAAACCCTGCAGTTCTTTCCCAGACCCTGAGAGAGTAGCCCCAGCTCTGAGCTGCTTCCTCCTCAGCAACCCCCACCTTCCTTCTGCCCCTTAGGTCCCTTCCCTCAGAGCTTTTAACTTCCTCTAGGCCATTCAATCATCTCCATCAGCTGACCCAGTCCCCCTAGGCAGGCAGGCAGGCAGGCAGGCAGGCAACCCCCTTCTAACCGCCTGAAGCCAGGCTGCAGCTCCTGAGTCATGCCCCCTGCTATGTAGGCCAGTTAATGAGTAGCCCACATCAGAAAGTACTCAAAACCCTTCCTCAGGGGCTGCAAGCTCTACCTACTGCAGCTTGTGTAGTTTCTTTGCCCCTTCTATGGAGATGTCAAAGAATAGAACTATATCAAGAAGATCCCATTTAATTTAAAAAAAATAAAACATGTAAGAAATAGAAAAAGCACACAGTACATCACAAAGATTATAAATAGATTTATCCTGATGCATAAAAAGTTCACAGTCTCAATAGAGAAATGTAATGAAAATGCAGGCTTCTGAAGAATTAAATCTATTTACTGTATGCTTCTGCTGGCCATATTATATGTGTTTTAATAATGTCCACAATATTAAAACATAAAATCTCCATACAGGGCCAGTGACTCGATATTGTTCATTTCATTTTAATGGCCCTGTGAATTTATTTGCATACTTCCATATATTTTTCCATTTGTTTATGCCAAAAAAGTAAATGCTTAAATAAAAATATATTTGCCATGCATCAATTTTTAGTGCAGTTTATGGCTTCTGCAATGAAATATTCAATATGGGATTCATTTTCATGTGTTATGATGTGTATTTACACATATCAGCTTTGTATTGCAAGAAACAATTTGTAGGCTTTTCAGTTAAAAATCCTATTTTGCTGCTTTTCATTATACTCTCCAAACTGGCAACACACGCCTTGAGGTTTTGATATCTCAGAAAACATTTTTATACATACTTTCACCATGAATGAATGATCAAGAAAAAGTCATTTAACAAAGTCTGATTTGTGCTTAAGAAAAAAAAAAAAAAAGATAATGTCCTCCAGGCACATACTTTCATAATTCATCAACAGGGTTTAGGAAGATCTTTCTGTTGAAAGAAAATGATTCTCACCTTCAGTTTCTGAACATCAGAGTTACCTTGGTCTCAGGTTTTCCAGTCACGTGTTTCTCTCTTGACACTAAGTTGATGTATGCTGATCCAGTTTGGGCAGATCACTTCTATCAACATGTAAACAGGCAGAACTGTCAATGCAACTATGGGTTATAGTGTAAATTAGACAATACACCTGTCTCTATGTGGGCTGCCTGGCCCTTCCACCCAGATATACAGGGCTATGCCTGCTTATTGTGCTACATGGACAGGGAATGGGAAGGGGAATAAACTCCATTTGCTTACACATCTGCTCAGATACATTTTGAGGGACTGGAGTGAGTGGGGAAGCAGGAAAGGAAATGGGATTTGCAATGGTGCCTCTGAAACCCTTAGTAACAGAAGAATTTGGCCACAAATGCAGTTCAAAGGAACAGTTCTACACTAACCATGGACACTTCAGCCCCACCTTAGGTACAACCACAAGGAAGAATGGCTTGCCTGTCTTTGACATTTTGCCAAAATGGCCAGCTACCCCTTTTCCTGCCTGGATTTGAGGGGATAAGGAACCAGAGTATTCACTAGCATTTCTGAGCAAGTAGAAATTTAAAATGAGATAATTTAGTTACTTAATCCCTGGTTACATAGATACTATTGGCTCTTAAGCACCCTGACAAATCTCCCCCACTACTATTTGTGGTTTTTTTCCCCTAAGTATATATGAGTTTCTTGCTAATTATGTTTCTGATAGGATAACCATCAGGAGCATCATGCCTAACCTCCAAGCTACAGGGCCCCATGAGTCTTGTTCCCCTTTTTCAGCCTTTTTGTCGATAAGGAAGGACAGCCAACAAGGCCATATAGCCAAGGCCATCCTTCATGTCAAAATCCTCATGAAGGCAAAGAGGGAGATAGGTACAGATAAAGGTCTTGAGAAGAGCAGAAAAGTGTAGCATTAGCCCATGTGCCATGTCTAGGATGCATCACTATCATCAGTAGAAAAAAAAAAAGAGTATCTGAATCTCGACTTCCTTGTAGCTAAATCAATTGATCCTGGTCATCTCTTTAGGTAAAGTAAAATGGAGAGACATGAGAACTCAGTGACAACTCTTATATTGCGGACTCCTTCGATCCATTCTGTAAAATGATGGCCATGTCTGTCATTTGAATATCCACTGCCATCTTTGACAAATTAACAATCAATGAACCCAAGAACAGAAAAATATTTCAGCACTAGGATATGGAAAAAAAGATGTCTTTTTACATCTGACTCTGCTAACATCTTATCCAACATGCTCAATATTTGTGATGAAGAAGCTTTAGTCTATGAGACAAGAACTAGACAAGACTATGCTTTGTCTACTTGCCAAGAGAGCCCACTCATACAAGCAAGCCCAATGACCTTCCATTTCTGAAACGCGCCCATCTGGGACACTTGCTACAAAGAAAAGGAACTGAAGCATCGGACCTCAGATACATTCACCCTCACTCACTGACACTAAGATACTTGGACTGGTGGCTCAGAATGACCCACTGGCCAATCTTAACAGTTTCTGTTCAAGGAAAGGGGATTTAAGATGAGAGACTTTCTGCAACTAACTCCTCCTTCCCCCCAAATCTGTGTTCCTCCTCATAATAACCTTAAATAATTAATTTCTGAGCACTTTTCTTGTTATCTTTAAACTATTTTCCCTACCTTTAATATTGACACTTTGTCATTTTCCCCTTCCCAAATTAATCTCTTTGAAGTATAACTCTAGAAATATAACTCAGCTCTATAGCTGAGAGTCTCATAACAGCCAAGGGGATCAAGATACATACCTAGGTGGTGTGCAGCTCAGATCCTCAACATCTGTAGAATCTAGAGATGATCAGGGTGGCCCAAATCACTGGCCTGGTGTGCTGAATGAAAGAGAAAATGAATGCTTTGAGAAGCTCAGCCCATTTGATCTTAAAGGGAACCAAAGTTCTCACTACTCTGATAAACTAAGGACTGCAGAGAACAAGGCTTAAAAGATATCTCATAAAAAGAAATGTAATGCATTATATTACTTAGCATAAAGCTTTATAAAGATTTTGTTCAGCTCAACCCAGATATTTGAGGGAAACACAATGGCAAACGTCAACACTAAATGGGATTTGGAAGGCAGGGAGTTACTCCCGCCACAGCTGGCCCAGCTGAGATCATTTGCCTCATTATATAGAAGAAATGTAACTATAAAAAGGGAAAAGCTAGGGTTTGGGGGGGTTATTTGCCAGTGTTTAAGTGTAAGTGCTGAGGCAACACCTATCTTCTAAGAGCAGGAAGAGAAGTGTTTCAGTGTGATTGGTTGAGACTGGGTTAGAACTATTGGAATTTAAAATATCATATAAACTAGTCACTGGGGCTGTGTGAAATGGCACTGTTTCGTTTTGACTTCCATTCCAACATGACAGTGTTTCGTTTCGAGTTTCGTTTCATTTCGAAAGCACTGTTCCATTTCATTTCGTTGAAATTGTTCTGCTGTTTCAATGTTTTGTCCAACGGCTAAAATGGGGAAGCATGAAACTGCCTATAACTTGGTCATTTCATGGAATATTTAGATGAACACAGCAGGAATGGTAGTTCCTTCTGAGGGCATAAAGTATGCCAAGTTTCAAGGAGATAGATGCAGGGTTTTTTGGGAAACTGCACCTCAAAGTCTTGAAAACAAAACTCATGTCATTAGTAAGTGTGAAGGCACAGGGGGTTGAAAACTGCCAGGATGGTATCCCCCATTCAGGCCACAAAGTCTGACAAGTTTCAAGGAGATAGGTGTTGGGGTTTCTGGAAAACTACACCTCAAGCTGTGGACAAGCAAAATTCATGTCACATGTGTGCATCAAGGCGCAGTGGGCTGAATACTGCAGGGGTGGTGGCCCCTGCTGAGACCACAAGGCCTGCCAGGTTTCAAGGAGCTAGATGTAGGGGTTTCCGGGAAACTACTCCTCAAACTGCTGACAAGCAAAACTCGTGACGTGTGTGACTATGTGTGTTAAGGCACAGCTGTTTTTCTATCCCTCCCCCAGAGCAGTGGGATTGGAAGGGACCTCAGGGAAGGATCACAGTCACTGGCCAGCTACACAGTCAATATCAGAGCAGTTCTTCCCCCTCCCTCTCCTTACTTTCTGTTTCCCTGCAAGCCCACCTTCGAAACTCGAAACATTTTGAAACTTTCAAAACATTTCGAATACCCTCGTTTCATTTTGTGGCTGTTTCAAAGCCTTTCATTTTATTTCGATTTCACTGTTTCAAGCTCAAAATGAGTTGAAATAGCATAGAAACGAAACATCTGGCTCTTTCCCTAGTGCCCAGAGACAGCTCCCTTTTCATACAGACTATACTCGCTGAAATGTATTACTGTGGGGAAAGCTGTAACGTCACTTACAGATACAGCATATTACAGGATCTTTGAAGCTGGAGGCCAGGGTAGATTGGCTGCAATTACCCAAATCCATTGTTAACTCTCTCTTAAATATGAGTGCAATTCTAGAAATTCCTCTGCTGGAGAAAGAGAATGCTAATTTGGAGCTAGGTTTATGCATGAGGCTCATGTGGAAATAGGATTATAAAAGCAGCAGTAATTTTTTTGCAATTTGCATCAATCCAATTAAATCCAATGGCAAGTCTTGGTAGAAAAAAAATTACAAGCTGCTGAAAGATTAAACCAGAGGCCATAGTTAGCACAAGCTACTTATTTCATCATTCACTACCTGCAGAAGTGTGCCATAAGGTCTGGCATGCACTATGAAAGGAAGGAGGGAGACCTAATTGTATCACATTGATGGGTGATCTATGGAAGCTAATCGCATAGCTCCCTTTGGGAACAGAGCAGGATAATGCATACGCCCCATTATTACAAAATCCAGCAACCCATGGTTGCATGAGTTTTAAATAAGCTCAGTCTGGCACAGACATGACAGAAAGAGGAGATTTCACAACAACGTTCATTAGTTTTAAGAGAGACACCAAGCTATTTCGAGCACCTAATATCTCATGTCCCCAAAGGCTTAAACAAGATATCAGAAGGCATGCCATTTAGCCATTGTCAGAGGCAGTGTGAGGAAGCGAGTGGAATTTTCCCCAAATAATATCAAGAAGAGAAGCTAGATTACAACATAATAAACCACTGACTTATGACCTAGGGTTGTGCATTTAGTACTTCTAAAGAGAACATAAAAGGAATAGGAATGAACTTACTGATACTGAGGTATCACTGCTAGGATTCCCCTGATAAAAATCCACTACCAAATAGGAAGACAGATTGAGATAAGGTCCCTGCTTCTAAGAGAGGCTGTCCTGCCAAAAATGACTTATCCTTGAGCTCTCAAACTCCAAAGAGCGGATCCCCCCTGCTGAGATTATACTAAACAGCAAGGAATTTTCTTAAGAAAATATTGCCCTGTTGCACAACTCAGACGCTATTCCATAATGCCAAGTGTATTCAAGATGCTTTTCAGAAGCAAGAAATCATTCATTCTGCTGACTGATATACAGGTTTATTGGCCAAATGTTCTTTACTTCCTCGCCTAGTAGCATGGTTGAAAAAGTAGTTATTTAAATGAAAAAATGAATAAAGTCCTTGATCCTTCACTACAAGAAGGTGCACTGCAAATACTCTTGCTATGCAAGATTTATCATTGGCCTGGGAGGAACACATTTTTTTTGCAGAAGGCCTCTACTATGATACTGGGAGCACTGCTTTTTAAGAACAATCTGCGTGTAATGCTTTCAACATAAAATATTGATGTCTGCCACTGAAACTCTGGGGTGTGTTTTAATTTGGGACTACCAAGCTTTAGAAGAAGAAAAAAAAAATTAAACAGGAACAAAATAATATGTGACAAACCTTTCCTAACACCAAATGGGCTATTACAGGAGGAGGGGAAATGATCCCCTATTCCTGCATGTGTGTGCAAGTTGTGAGAGCTAGAAGAACTTGGAGAGGCTGAATTAAGGGAATCCATACTCCCTGTGGGCTTCTCTGAAGGTACTCAGGTGGGACTGGACCCACATAGCTGAGCCTGAGCAAACATCACACACAGGGAATATTCCAAATGCAGTTGTTCCATATTCTGGCCTGACGTGAAAAAGCAGAGGAGTCTTATAGCCAAATGGGTCTCCATCACCCCCTACATTTGACTGGACTTTGGCTTTTTAGCTTTGATGCATAGAGTCCACCTAACTAATGTCACATGGGACTCCATCTGTAATGGCAGGATTGATTTCAACCTAAAGAAGGAAGCTGAAACCCTACTTGAAACATTGTTTAAGGATAAAGTGGCCTTTTTTGTTTTTACCATGAATAGAATAAAAGGAAGACTGAGTTAGCATTATGCACGATAAGAGTTGTCATTTTTAGTGCAACGGATATTGTAGGTGGCTACTGTAATAGTAAATGCATATATTAGGAGAACATCTACCACCATACTGAATTGGACATTGTGCTTGGAGCCATTTGAGCTTAAACAAAAGGCAAAATTCACCCTGAAGGGTTTGCAAACCAAATGCTTAAGCAGCTAAAGGATAAGGGACAGAGATACACTGGGAACATGCTAAAGAATTAGCATGGGTTTTATCACAACAGAGCATTAGCAAGCCTAAAAGAGAGACAATTAAGCGTGATTTTTGAAAGAACAGTCCTTCTTTAGTGTTTTGTTTAATAGAGTTTGTTTAAAAGCTTTTCACTTCAATAGCCCCTGGATTGAGAGGAAATCCCCTTCTCTCTGCCCCTCTCTTGGGCCAAACCAGGTGACCCCTCCATCTCCTGGTTTTCTTCTTGTACAGGCTGGTCAATCAGGTGACCTGGACAGATAAACTCTTAGGGGGCACGGGGGGGGAGGGGGGGGGGTGCTCTCTTCCTCCAGCAAGCATTTTTAAACTTTCAAGCAAAGACTCCAGGCTGCTGCTTGAAGATTCACTGTAAGAAAAAAACCTGGGAACTATCCAGGAGTTAGGAATCGTGTGTAGGCCAGTTGTGTCTTAAAAGGATCATGGGTCCAAGAATGTATAAGACTCACGCACTTATGTTTGCTGAAAGTGTATTCTGACTTTCTCATTCTAACCTCCCCCCACCATAAATAAAAGTATTGGGTTACAGCATGCCTCGTTATGCTACTGTGGGTCGAGAGAAAGGAAGCCTTTCACTCCCAGCTTGGCCAGCGAAGTTTCTTTTTTTATTTTCCCTTACTTACTTGATGCTATCTTTGGATGCTTCGGGCAAAAGACGCGCCCAGAAATATTACTGTGGGCAAAGCATCTTCAAGGTTTGCAGGGTCTGTGTGCCCCGGGCTGCACAGAGCCCTACCAGAGACCAGTGCCCGGGTGGTGGCAGCATTACCCCAGGCTTGTGGGTGTCCTCCAGGAAGTGGGACAGCTGGCTGTAGGCTCCCCAGGGGAGACTCCTGACATGTGGTTTTGGGCCTGGCACAGTGAGGTGAGTGGTTCTGCATAGTAGCTCCCCCTACTATCCTGCCCCTTAAGAGAGTTTGTTTAAAGCTTTTAACTTGAATAGCCCCTGGGATCACCCATCTAATCACCAAAACTTATTATGAAAGGGAAGGTGCTGCTCCACAAAAATGTCTCTTGGGTACAACCACACATGCAGGGGCATGTGTTTACCATGACACATGTTTGTGCTGCTGCTTTGTACCCTAGGGCATGCCCCTGCACATGCCAATTGTCCTGGGTGGGGTAGGGGAAGCTGGGGCCAGCCTTACCTGGAGTTTTGGGGGCCTTACCCAGGGCAGTAATGGCACCAATCCAGCTGCATGGAGCCTAGACAGCCAGACTCCATTTCTGGTGGGACTAGGACATCCCGGTATCAAATTTTGGCACCATGCTGCAAATTTGCAGCCTGGCACACAGCCACAAGTCCACCGTGTGCAATTTGCACATGCACACTTATCTGGATGCACCCCTTGAAGCTCCACCTGACTGAAAATCCTGTCAAAGCCATTTCAAAATAAAACTCCATCCAATATAGCTCCCCTCCATTGGCTTCTTGCCTAGTGGTTAGCTGAGAGATCCCTGCTGTTCTGAAGGGCTGCCTTGAAGACTGCTATTTAAAAAACATGCAGCAGCATTTAATTTTCTGCAGCTGGTCAGCTTCTTGACTTTTCCCCAAGGCTCCCATCTAAGGGTGGGGCTTCATTTGTGCCATTAGCCCAAACAATGGCATTTACAGCGTATGGTTAATTTGTGCCACTAGCCCAAACAATGGCATTCATCACTGTGTGGCAGTGCAATGCTGATGGCCCAGGGGGTCCCATGATCAAGAATACATAAAGCTGATATAAAACGCTGTTTGTATTTTGAGCACTCGCTGCAGTTTTTAACCATTGCAGCACTTCACAGTTAACAAGCCATACAGCAAACTCTTTCCCTGCTTCTGGAGTGGTGCTGAATAGAGTCCAACTTCCTCACATTTTAGATGTCTTTTTTCCCTTGCAAATATACATGTTTTGCATCCTCTGGATAGACTGTGATTAATTTGCTGCATGTCTGCGTTTCCCTGGTTTTTTGTTAACTGCTTGGTCCTATATGTAACACATTCAGGTGTTTCTTGATTGAATTAGCAAGGAAGATAAGGAAAGATGACTGGGTATATCTAGTCAACAGAGTTGTCCATCCAATTCACTGTCCACAAAAGCCTAGACATATCAGTAAGGGTGACCTATTTATGCACATTTGAAAAAATAACCTTTAGTCAGTGAAATGTTTGTAGAGAGTGATTCTCAAAAGAGCCAAGAGTACTGAACTGTCAACACTGGAAGACAAAGGTAACACGTGAACCCACTATATTTGTTGAACTGAGAATGCATGTGCCCTCTACCTAAGTAAACCACGTAGCAATGCAGTTTCTTAAAGGAATGTAAAGGCAGTTCTCATTTTCTCAGGTATGTTCCCAGGTGCCCATTTGAAGGCAGTACCAGAATGGTGGCCCCCAGGAAGCTCACTCCCTCACACTAGTGGCCTGCACTGTCACAACAGCAGCCTGGATACAAGGAGCCTGAACTACGGCAGCAGCATGTGAACAGGGAAGTAAAACTAATCAGCACTTGGCACCCCTCCACCCTTGCCTAGAGCCCCAAAATTCATAACAAGCCCCCTGCAACATCAGATTAATTATTCTTATGCAACCTTCACTATGTAGCACTCCCACGTGGCATAACCTCACTCATCTTATCTGCGAGACACTTATCTGATTCTAACATTCCTATTAAATACTCATTTCTCCTATGCTGCCTATAGAAAATCTTAATGGGTTGTACCCAAGTTGCCAAGTGGCATTCCCCTTTCCCAGGCCTCTACCCTTAAACTGTGAGAAGCTCTGAGCCTGCTTCTTGAGGGCCTGTACACACTGGGTACGTCTATACAGGATTTTTACAGGAGAGCTGCCTAATTAGCTCCACAGTAAAGTCTCAATGTCTCCATGTGAGGCTCTATTAGGCTGCAGGAAACGAATTAGCTCTGCCACAAGTTAGTACTTGTAAATACAAGTGCTATCCTACAGATGCATTATTTAGTGCGCAGCAACACGTCTAGACGCTGACCCAGCTATCTGGGGCACAAGGGTGCTTCAGTGCAGGGCTGCATGCCAACTAGCCTCACACTAGAGCACTCTTGTGCCCCAGACAACTCCTCTGCAGCATGTTAAGCTGGGTCAGGGCAGCCCTGGGCTGGCAGGCTGAGCCCTTGGGCCCCCTACCAGCTGGGACTGCTCCGACCTAGCTCAACATGCTGTGATCACAGGCACACGTTCAAACACGGTGCCCAAGAGCAATAAACTCTGGCACAATGTGCACCAGAGTTTATTGCTCCATGTTAACAGCATGTGTCGATGCACCCAGCGGGCACTAATACACATAAGCAATTAATGTTGAAAGTCAACCAAACATACAGCTGCTGAACCTTAAGGGAGGTACATAGTTGAAGACTCAGTCTTCTGCCTACTACAGCCTCACCTAAGTAGTTAACTGTTTGCAACTAAAACAAATAAGAAATGGCAACCCTATTGGATGATTGCAGGGCAATTTGGGCCAACTATGCCACTAAGTAATATACCGCACAATACAATCTGCATCATCCTTTCCTGGCAAGAATGATATTAATGGCAGCTAAAGCGTTTAATATGGGCACAAAGATTTCATGTCTCACAGAGTTGAAACTAATTCACTTACACTTCATAAATTACATCTTATTTTTGTCCTTCTAGCCTCTAGGCAATGTCTTTCACTCTAAACTTCTCAACCTTGAACCTCAGAATGTGTGGATATCGTAAATCCTTGTGCTTTAAAATATTGTTAACGCAGCTGTTTCCAGTTGGTTTTATTGTGAAAGTCCCATGCACATGTATTCATTGACATTTGAGAGATTTTTTTTTTGCAACCGCATCACTAATCAAGATTCATGCATTTAGATTACAGGTGGAAAGCTCTTAAACACGCTGCCATTTGAAACAAGCTGGGTGCCAGTGGGTGCACATGTAAGTGGAAAACAAATGCTTGGTTGTTTCGTGAACACTAACAGCTCAGGCGCACCGATTTCCTCAGGAGGGAAGTCTGTCACCATCCTGCATGTGTGAACAGCACCCAGCATATTGTGGGCACTGCTGGACTAGTTGCAACAATCACTTCCTAAGACAATTTCCCTGAGAAGACCGTAGACACAGCACAGAGGTGATTTTCAGCAATCTCAGTAAATGGGTAAATCTCTCAGCATTTTTTTCTGAAGCTTAATATTTGTCAAGTGTTTTGAGATCCTCCAGTGGAAGGTACAGGACCACTGGTTTTAATCAGAGCCATTTACTTACCATGAGATCGCAGCAGAACTCAATTTGCCTCTCTCATCCTTAGACATCAGCACAATTTCTAAGGCTTCATGTTCGAACATGTTTCCAATACTGATCTCCATAGGTTTGCCAGCCCTTTTGCAATCATCAATCACCATTTGGCCATCATTGTACTTCATGGTGTGGAAATGAAATGTCACCTTTTCACAAAGCCAAGGAAAGTGTTATTGAATTTTTTTTAACCAAGCTACCGGTGGAAGTGACTAGCATGATTATCAATCTTCTTACCTACCAGTTCCTCAGAAGGGACCTGCATTAAACAGTTTTCATTAAGTCCATAGAGGAATGTGTCAGCAACGTTTCAAGAATTAAATAACACAATGTAAGAGTGTACTATGGTACATAATACCGATGGAGTTTTAACATGTTGCGCTGTCTTTGCAGAAGCAAGATTATTCTTGCCAACTGTTAACAAAAACTCATTAGTCTACAGATCCAGGCAAAGCTAACTAAAAAAACTAGGGAGCACAGTGACCAAAAAGGACTGTGGGTAAAGAGCTTTCCTGAAATCAAGGAAATGGAGTCTCCAAAATGACTGACTTGCCATCAGCTTTATAATTTCAAATATCATATTCCTCCTTTGCCCTTACTAATTCATTCTGAATCAATTTGTTTGACAAATGATCTGCTACATCCTGCACTGGGGAAAAGATCTGTGCTTGGAAGAAGATATTTTCATTGATACAGAATCAAGTCTACATCCCCTTCAATCCAGTGGACCTATCCATTGTAGTTCTCTGGAAATAGCGATATATTTGAAACACACACACAGAACAAAAAATCTTGTTGATCTAAACTAGTTTGAGAAACAAATGACTAACAAGCCACATGTTTATGCCATGGTTTATCCTGACGAGAATTTACATCTGGCCAAATCAATGAGTATGAGTCATAAGGTTGTTCATGCCTTGTTATAAATGAATTAAAGTATGTATCTTTTTGCTTACCTCACTCTCTAAACAGGCTCAAGTGGGACAAAAGTGGCCCAGAGGCATTCTGCTAGGTCTCTGGACAGGGGTGAGTTTCAGCTCCCACCATCAACAGACTGCTAGACCCAGATGTAACAGGGTGCATTGCATCACTGTCCCTGATTCAGATTCAGATTCAGCCTGAATCAGGGACATTGATTCAATGCATTGATTTGGATCACTGTCCCCGATTCGATTCAGCTGAATCTGAAGATTCGATGCTGACTCGGCGAAGCAGCGATTCGGCCAGTGTGCTCCCTGGTGGACCCAGAAATGGACTGGAAGTGCTTCTGGTCCACTTCCAGGTGTGCTGCCCAGCGCACTGGAGACCCCCCCCCCCCACGCTCCTGTGGGACACTCCATGTGCCCCAGCATCACAGCATTCATGGGCTGCCTGCTGCCTACAGGTATGTAGAAAAAACATTTAAAGCTGTCTCTCTGTCAGAATTTCCAACCCTTTCCAAATCGATTTGGAGGGTTCCGATTTGATTGGGAAAGATTAAAGGGTCCTCTGATTTGATTTGGATTTGGAGATTCAGCCACCGAATCAGGCCAAATCTCCATTGCATCGAATCAGGGACCAAAGCTTCGCACAGACCTAGTACCTATTGCAAAACGAAATGAGCAGTTACCTATTTTCAGCCTTTTTTAACTCTCTGGGCTTTGCCTTAGGTGATCTACACCAAGTATTAACTTTCTTTGCTGAGGTAGGAACGTTGTACTGATTCTTAGCTCCCTCCAGTGACCAAAAGGGATTCTGCATTCACACCAATGAGGATTTCTAATCAGGAAATTTCAAATGGAGCATAGGTTGCAACTACCAACAGAGAAAGAGGAGGGGAATTTGTCTTTAATATTCTACTGCCCTGTTTTGTCCCCCCTTGATGACTTTGTAAAGGTCCTGTCTCTTGAGCTTCTTTCCTAATGTATCCACAAGGTTTCACCTCTGCACTGCTCATTTTATTTGGCATTTAATTTGCAGAATGATTGCTCCAACTGATCTGTTTGGCAGTGATCTTCACTGGGTAAAATATAACTTAGCAGATGTAGTGAGTGGAGAAGACGATCAGTATGCTAACACTGAAAGCCATCCATGTAGCAGCATGAATGTGCATGGTGTTGTACAAACAAGTCATGAAGTTCCTGCCCCTTTGATCCTACAGTTTAACAAATAACCAATGGATTAGGATAAATGAGCATGGTGATTGGAGAGGAGACAATGGGACAATAAGCAACGAGAAGAAAATGCAGCTAAATAAACCTGTTAGCATTGTCTTCTAAGAAAAAGAGCTCATATACATTGCTTTATTTCATGTTGAGTTTCTTAAAAGTATAAACAGTTTCTCTTCAGCCGTGCATCTCTAGAGTATAGGAAATATGTTTTGTGCATACTAATACTCCAATATCAGAAGCTATAAAAACTCAGTCTATAAATGTATGTCTAATCCAACTTCTGGTGCTGTTATCTGAATCAGAAAATCCTCTATGTGATAAATCAATTCTTTATGCATTACCAACTTTTTAACTAAGTCTATATTCCACATTGAAAACACAAATTATAACTATTAAAAAAGAAACAGTCTCTCCACAAGCCACCTGATTTAAGAGCTCCATTTATCAGCAGATCTGTGAAAACAGTAATTTAAGCTTTATAGAATATAAATTGTGATTGGAAAAATTATACCCTTGATAAAGGTACTGTTCTCCTTGCTACAGAATAAATTCTTCAGGAGGACGATTTTGTGGAGTGGTTTTGAGCCCGTTACCTGTTGGGTGCTGTACACAGTAACCATGCACAGGAAGAAAACAAATATAACTGGGGAAAAGATAAACCGATACAATAATCTGCCAAGCCACACAATAAGAAACTGAATCCAGATATTCAGAGTTGTGGTCTAGTAGTCTAGCCAAAATCTCACTTTCCTTTAATTGCTCAGCCTGGAAAGGGCCACAATGTACACTCTAAATACAAATCATCATTTCTTTTATATTATCTTGTTACAAGCATCCTAATTTTCTTTCTACAAGTAAGACCACTATCCTTACATAATAATAATTATGGGATCATTATTCTTTTGCTACAAGAGAAAGCCTTGGTTTACCTTGCTTTTTTCCCCCTCCTCCTCTTCAAATAAACAGATTTCCGAATTCTCTCCATAAGCACAGTGTTACAAAGAGCTTACTGTTCAATATTAACTTATTAAACATAACCCCAGGGGACATTTTTGTTGCTGTTGTTCTGTTTTCAAGAATTATTTCTCTTTTTTCTCAAGTTCCTAGAGAGGTGTCTTTTCTTAGTCAATCTGACAGAGTAAAGCTTCACTGAGACTTAAGCCTGCACACTAAACTTTTTTTTTTTAATTTACTTTACAAGTAACTGCAATAGCGCCAAATATGATGGTGGGCCCTGTGCCAATGGCTAGTAACAACACCCCAGGCACCTTGCAATCTTAACAAAGACAAAAGATAGGGGGAGAAACAGAGGTAAAATAACTCACATGACACCACGTTGCATATATTGAAAATCCTATGAGCCCTGATTTCCTGACTCTTTTCGAGTGATCTCTATCCTAAATCATACTGCTTCGCAATATACTTATGGCTTCCTTCACACAGGATCTTCTTTTTCTTTAAAAGTAACATGTCAACATATCCTACTTCACAAACACATTGACAACTGCCTGCAAGCATCAGCCTGATTTCTCCACCTTTTGGAGAATGGAGCCCAGCCGTTTGGCTTTCATTGTTTTAATGCCATGGGACTAAGGAACAGATAAAGGACCATTTACTGACATTTCAGCTTTATCTTTACAAACGTTAATGATTCATACTTGCAAATGAGTCACAAAACAGTATGTTTAACAGTTAATATGGAAAATCTAAGCAACATTACCCGATAAAATTGTCATAAAAAAAATCCTGTGTTCTGATTTGTAAACTTGCCAGTAGCATCACTTCTTATCACGTAGCAGTGTGTTTAAAATTCCCCGTTATGAGCCAAAATCACCAAACTGCTGATAATTTCCCATCAAAGTAACCACAGGAAATGAGCTAAAATGTGTCTAACTTACAAGTGTAACTAGGGTAAATTACCCTATGCTGCCTTTTCAACTCCTGGATCTCAGAATGCTTTTATGCTTTTCCAAGATGGGCCAGCAATAATTATATCTATTTTAGGAATGGAAAAGTAAGAAAAATGGGGACAGGAAAAAGCTACATGGCTTGCTTGGCATACAATATGGCATTGCTAACACTCGGGATGCATACAGACATTCGAGGAGGTTGGATCACATTAAAGTGGCCACCCGATCTAACTTAGTTCCTCCACATGCAGACTTTATACTTAGATCCCTAGTTAGGTCAATCTAAGTGTGAACTGTACACAAGTTACAGGAAGGTTAAATCAGTCTAAAATGGCCAGTTTGATCTACATTAACCCTACCTCCCAGGATTGTTCTGAACTTCTGTGCCACTCACAGCACCAGCCCCAGAGCTGCATTTTTCCTAACCAGCCCCCTACAGCTCCAAGCTACTTTTAGCCTCCCCAAGTGCTCCCTCCACCCCCCGATGGACAGTCCCCCTGCACAGACCAGCCAGCTCCTCCCAACCCTCCTGAGCCCACCAAACTCTCTATCCCACAAGCTACTCCCTGTGCCAGTTGTATCAGCATTTGCTGATGCCAAGAGCTGAGGAAGTAAGCCCCAGTGTGGGGAGGAGTCAGAAGGATGGGGGGTAGGTTCAACAGGCAGTTTGCTTGTCAGGTGGTGGAGGGCAGGAGGCTAAAAATATTGGGAGAGAGAGCCCCCATCTTCCCAAGCCTCCTCACAGACCCCATGAACCCTCTGATCCCACCAAACGCTCTCAGGCCCCACCAACCCCCCCCTGCAGACCTTTCCTGCCCCCTGACCCCCTGTAGACCCCACTAGCCCCCTCAATGCCTCCCAAAGATGTCACTTGCCCCCCCAAGCCCCCTAATCCCTCCTGAAGGCACCATCTGCCCCCCAGATCCCCCACAGACTCTGCTTGCACCCCTGAACCTCCCAATCCCTCCCACAGACCCCCACCTGCCCTCCAATCCCCACCTTGCAGACTCCGCTTGCCCCCTGAACCTCTCTGTAGACCCTTGTATCCCCACATCAAGGCTTATTGACCCCCAGTCCTTCCAACACCCTTCTAGTCCCCCCACATCCTGACTTACCTTAGATCGGGTGCTCATTTTTTATTTAATCTAAGCTCCCTGAATGTCTGTACACAGCTGAAGTCCTTCATCTTCCTACTATGCCATATTCCTCGCTTTAGTGAACGTAAATTGAAATATAAAAGTCTGCCATAGTTCTAGCTGTAACTGGGGTCTTAAAAGCTGTTCAGGGATTCTCTGGGTAGACTGAAATCCTTTTTAACAATTAGATCAATGCCACCATGGATAAAAACCAAATTCAGTAGTCAGAGATTCTTTAAACATTGCCTCCAGGTCTGACCTTATTTTTAGATATCAGCAGGCCAAATGGTCCCAAACCCTGTTTTGAGAGACACCAGGAAGGATGAAGAAGAGCAAGCTGTGACCTTGCACTTTGTTACACAGGAACCAAAGGCAGAGGAACCTGAGTTCATTTTACAGTTGGTCCAAGATGATTTAATAGGAATCCATCAAGTAGCCTAAGGAGGGTTGTTTCCCCAGTGACCCAGTTCTCTAGTCAAGGTGTAACATGATAATTGAGTGACACTCCCTGAAACCATCATTCTCTTTGTTCTTTCTTGGGCGAAGGCTATGTTATGTATCTGTGCATCACCCTATGGACCCCCTCATTCTAGATTTGGGTCTTGTAACATAAGCAAAAGTGGTACAGACTTCATGACAATGAGAGGGGGAGATGTTTCTACTGATACTGGAAGGCAGGGAGGAAAGAGAGATCATGGAACAAGGAAAGGTCAGCATGGGAAGAGGAAACATGGCTCCTAGTTCAGTGGTCTGTCTACCACTGTCATTAGCTTTACAGAGTTTGTCCCCTACACTGCATTACTAAAAGATTGCAGCATTTGACCAATTTTGTGAACCTGTAGTCTCAAAATGAGGCTCATTACCCAGTTGCCAGTCCCCCTGCGAGGCCCCTACTCACAGATGTTTACAGCCATGCTAATTTAAGACTGAACTCCAGTTCATACGTGGCAAAAGGTTGCCATATTAAGTTGACATCCGTCTGGTGACATAACGGGACATTTCCCTGCAAGCTGCTAGCCTGTTAAATGCTCTTTTCCTGGAAGAGACTTTTCATCCACTTCAGGCATCCAAGTATTCACACCTTTCAAATTATAACACTGAATGCACATATTTTCGTGCCTTTCCTTTCGCTTGCACCAGAAGGTCATGTCACATTTGAAACCCTCCTTCCTCTATCATAGGGTGGAAACTTTATTGAGATTTAAATGCTGGGGGGTGCTCACCTTTTGTTTACAGCCAGCAACTCTCATTAAAATCAGCACCGCTCACACTGGCGTTGGTCACCGCCGTGCCTGTGGCAATGGATCATTTCCCATCTGCTTTGTAGATCCTGAGCTAAAAACACCGATGGGTTCTGGGGGATGCTCTGAATGCAGACGAAACAGGCAGAAAACCCTTTTCCATTTGCTGAGGAAGGATACTGAGCAAATTCATGGAGAAAATATAGAGGCAAGTTTAATTCTACTACTGGAGCAAAAGTAGGAATGTGCTGTGATCTAATTTTGGTGAACCTCTACGGCAGAGTTGCATAACAATGTTAACAGTTTCTAAGGGATTCATATCAGATGAGTGAAGTGATAAATAGGTACAGCCACGGGGCTCCTGCCTTCATATGGGTGTGTTTGCATAGCAAAGCTCCACTTCTGTATGGCAGCCTGTATAGATCAGCAGGGCCAAGCCTGATACTGAAGTGTGTTCCTGGATGATATAATGTGCTTCTCTAGTAATTAGATTGTATCAGCGTACACATAATTTTCACCCAAACCTAAAAGCACTTGCATGTATTTTTCCACTCACCTCCAGAGCATTCTGTCTTGAAAGCTAGCTACCCCCAAGCTGAGCTATCTACATCATATACATAGCCTGCTTGTGAGCAGTAAACTCAGTAAGGCAAAGGAAACTTTTAGTTTCTTTACACTTGAAAATGTAACTTCCTTCCCCTGCTGACATCATTTCAAAATGGTGTCGTGGATTTTGCTCAGACCTGTAATGTAAATGTATATACATATACAGTGGTAGTGTTTGTTTAAGCCCAGGCATTTAATAACACTTCAGCTGAGAAGAGTTAATAAATGAATGTTGGGGCTCTTTAGAAACTGTCCTTTTCTTACTACGGGAGTTGGAGATGCCTAATCCATTTATAAAATCAAGCTCTTTGTGTTACAGTTATGACAGCCATGGTACAAATGCTGCAACTGTCAAAGAGAATCACATTTGCTCTGTAAACCTTCATCTGCTTGCTTTTGCTCATTTTCTCTGTGGTCCCAGTGGAAGTAAAGGAAAAGATTCCCACTGGTGACCATTACCTCAAGACCCATAGCTATCCCTTTGCATATTTTGCATTACTTCACAGTAATTAAAGGAATCAGAACAAAATGGACACATCAACACTGCGCTGTAATATTGGTGCTTTGCAAAAAGTCAAAGGTATAAAAGTCCATGGAGCCATATCCTCTGGTCTGAGAGGCTCCTGGGGAGGAGCAGGAATTCAGAGGCATGGCTCACAGAGTACAGAGCCCTGTTGGGGTGGCATGCCTGTGGCAAAGGAGTGAATGAAAGGTGTGTTAACCGCCGTGGCTTAGGAATCCAGGGCAGCTAACGCTATCTGCCATTCATTCTGGTACCAAGGAGCCCTGCAGTCTGGATCTGGCCCAGGAAGTCAAGAGAGTTTGACACCCTGACCTAGATTAACAAAATGATGTCCATTGAAGGACAGACAAGTCTTCCATGGCCACTAGGAACTTTGTGCTTTTGTTTTTTGTGACCCAACATTACACAGGGGTTTGCTATCATTTTCATTAAAACTTTCTGATGGAAAAAAAGATACTCCTGGTTGGGAAGTGACAATAGCAAATGCTGCAAGTTTCAGATTGGCTTTCTAGATAGTCAGAACTCTCTCTTGGAAGACACAATCAGAAAATACTATTTCCTTTGTCCAGCAGGTCCTACTCATAAACCTTTGTGCTTCTAGACATCCTGTAAACAGTACTGCCCCAGGTGAGGAAGACGGGTCTTCTTGAGGACTTGAAAATAGCCATCATCAGAGACAGGATAAGGCTAAAAACGGATTGTTGGCTTGATTTGGGATGACAGTCCCTATGCAAAATGCCATGTCAGCTTGGAACTCAAGTGGACTGTTTTACATGTCTGCTTTCAGAGAAAAGATCCACAGTGAAAGTACAGTCACATGCAATCTTTTCAAAAGAGCTACCCATTTTCAAAGCCACTTGAGTTCAGCATGTAAATACAGTCTGAACCACACACTAAAGCCGTCCTGGTATGAACCACTTAAGTGAAAGTAGCTAGTAAAATATGTACAAAGACACTGTGCCATTCAGGTCAACACGTGACTAGAGCTGACTTCATGTAGGCCACTGTGAACAGCGATGGTTGTGGTACTGGAAGAGAGAGAAAAGTCTGAGCTAGGCCTAAGACAAAAGCTGTTGAGCATGTGTTATATAAGCCTCTTCACTCAAATAGATGCTTTCATTTCAATTGCCACGGGTGGCACTCAGAAGAAACAGAGGAAGGCTATTTAGCAGAATGTGGTGGCTATTTAGCAAAAAACAGGAAAAAAGTAAAATGTTTTAAATAAGATCTAGAGGACAGGGACTGCCTTTTCTCTCCATGTGGGTGATTTCAGTCCTTATGGGAGTGTTGCCAGAATAAAAATAATAATATAGTCTTCTCTTTTCTTTCTTGAGAACTGGTACTCAATCATCGAGGCTGGGCTATTATAGACTGGTGGAGCTAAGCATACCAGCGATGTGATCACTGGGGATCAGTTACATCTGGGTCTCTCAAACAATGAGGTACAGCACAAGTTTTCCAAGTGGGAAGAAGCCGAGGGATAAGAAACTTACCTTTAAGCCTTCTTGTTTTCTTCTTACCGCCCCATATTCCCCTGGAGAAAACCTCAGCAAGTCACTCTGGCTAGGACAAGTTTCAGCGAGGAAGAAGAACTGCTTTCTGTTCGCAGTGCGGAGCCAACTTCAGAGATGGATGCAGGCTGAAACCAAACTGCTACGAAATACAAATGCTTCAGCATCTTGGTGTTAGGCACAGTGGTCAATCTGTATCCATCATCCCTAAACCGTGGCCTACAGGCAACACATTGCCCGCAAAACTTTCCAGTGTTTTTATGGACAAAGAAAAATTTTTCTTCTACAGAAACATGTTTCTTCAGGTTGACACGGGGAGCAAAGTATGATTTTCCCTACAGCGTGTTACTTGCTCAAAATGGAGCCTTGAGGCTTTTATGATTTTTTTTATTGTCATAGCTAGGGACCTACTGAATTTTGCAATGTTTGTGGAAACCACTAATTTGGTTGGTCTCCACGAAAAAGCCCGTGCCACGCAAAAAAAGTGTGGGGACCATGAAAAGGCACAAAATCGGCACGCAGGGAGGGGGAAAAAAGAGAGCTGCACAAACAGAAAAGGATGAGAAGTCCTGACAGCCTGAAGCACACGGTAGGGAGGGGGGAAACAAATTGTAGGCTGAGCTCCTAATGTAGGCTGAGTCCAGGAGTAAGCTGGGAGGGTCATGGTGCCAGCTTTTAAAGTGCCCACGGGCATGCAGTCCAAGCACCACCCTGTTGGCTTAGAAACAGTATTTAAAGGCCTGTTTTGGGGGAATTGGCTTTTAGGTATAGATATATGCATTATAACGGTTCAAGATGGGCAGCAGGGGTTAAATGGATTTCTAAAGCGCTTGGGAGACACACACACACACACACACACACACACACACACACACAGCCTGGGAACCAAAAAGTATGTACCATATTGTCCCATAACACAAGATAAGTGAGACCAGCAACAAGGCTTCAGAGAGCAGGGGGGCCTAAGTCCTGGTTTTGGGGGAACAGACCAAATTAAGAGAAGGCCCAGAAGGCTACATGGACGTGTAACCACAGAGAGCCAACTAGAGATAGCCACGGATGAACAGTCACCAGGAGTCAGCAAGGGGGAAGGAGAATATAAAAGCAGAGATTTGAGATTAACAAAGGGTCCCTCCCTTGTCCTATCTCTCCTTGTTGTCCTTCTTCTTCTCTTCCTTGAGAGGGGTCCCCATCCCTGTGCCCCGGGAAGGGTCCCCAAGGCCGCCATGGGCAGAGGGCATGCCAGCAGCCCATCTCATACTCCCCACTGGAGGGGGGCTATGGGCCTCAGCATCCCACCTCCAGACTGCTGACATGCCATGCTGACATCTGGCACCTAAGAAAGCACCTCAGAAGTGATGCCTACATCCTGACCAGATGTACTTTGACACTGATGACAGCCCTAGGATTGGTAGATATAGAATTGTTTGATTATTTGCATTGTTGTTTTTCCGTTATTACTCTGTATCAATAAATCCATCTATTATCAACTGGTATGTGTTGGGGTCAGTCTGAGGGTTGTGCCTGCCCAAAACAAAGGAATAGGGTCTGGGTTTCTAAAATTCAGGGTCAACACGCCCAAGGGGGGGATCCTTCCTTCTGGCCCCTCTGCCTTGCTATCTACCTGCCGCCCCTCGCAGGGAAATGCACAGTAGAGATCACAGAAGGGGATCCTGGGGCAGGGAGGGCGGTCTGAAGATGGCTGATGAGGCCAATGCAGGATTGACAGCCTGTTGCAACTTGGGTATGTGTTTCCATGCAGGGTGGGTTCAGTCCATGACGTGGTGTTTCTGCTGTTTACACTTTTCCGTCTCCTGTTGTGGTGAGGTTTCAAAGTACTGAGATCCTTGCAGCAGACTCTTCCTCCATTTGAGGTGGTCCTGAGCAATAGAGTCTCATGAGTTGATGTTGATGTATTTTTTTCAAGTTGGCCTTGAGGACAAATGTCCTTGAAGCATTTTCTCTGCATGCGCCTTGACTGAACTGGGAGAATAAAACTTGCTTTGGGAGTGTGGATATGGACATCCAGATGACATGGTCAACCCAGCAAAGTTTATATCAGATGATCATTGCCTCAATGCTCATGATGTTTGGCGTGAGAGGATGCTAATGTTGGTATATCCATCTTCCCACAGGATTCGAAGGATCTTCCACAAGCAGCATTGATGGTACATCAATGATTTGAGGTGTCCCTTGTCCGTTGTCCATGTCTCAACTCTGTACAGTAAGATGGGGATTACTGTTGCTTGATAAACCATGAGCTTGATTATGGATCTGATGTCACAGAGTGGGGGGAGCTCGCATGTGGCGGCAGGTGCCACCACCATCCACCACCCCACACCGCCACGTGCAAGGCCTCCCTCCCGGTTTGTGTCCAGCCACTGCCACCCCCATCCCCTGCTCCACCAGAAGTATACCCAAACAGGGTACATTCCTTTAAAAAGGTTGAAAACCCCTTTTCTACTTAATACTCCGTGCCTCCGGTGAAGTCAGATTCCTCAGTGACGACTGTGCAATTCCACCTAAATCCACATGATGTCAGCAGTGCATAAATGTACTGAAATAAGCCCTGCCAACTCTGAATGTAGTGGAAGAGACATCCCTTTTCCACTATCCTATTCTTTTGCAAAACGAATCTTGCTGGCCTGACACATTCCACTAAACAATTTGCAACACATTCAAATATACCCCCTTCAATTTTTTATTTCGTTTGATGGGAATTTTGGACCAAGCAACTATGCTGTTTAATCAATGCAAATAACTTGAACACCCCAGTCAAGTGGATTAATCAATTAGAGTCAAACAGCAGATGTACCAGTCACAAACTCTGCTCACCAAATGAGATACTAATCATTTTCTAGGAAGTAGGGTAGGGCTAAGGACAATTATGTCCAGAAGAAAAGCCGGTGACAGAATACAAAAGTTGGGAAGATGCATTACTTGGATTGTAAGGCAGGGGTGGGCAAAATGTGGCCCGGGGGCTGGATGCGGCCTGCCAAGCCATTCTATCCGGTTTGCGGGGCCCCTAAAAAATTTAGAAAACTAATATTTATCTCCCCCTGACTGCCTGTCATGCAGCCCTCAATGGCTTGCCAAAGCTCAATAAGCGGCCCTCTGCCCAAAATAATTGCCCGGCACTGTTGTAAGGGGTATGGGGCAACAGTCTTAGCCCATGCTGGGACAGCCTGGTCTACTGTAAGACAAATGATGCTTTTTTAAACCTGACTTGGCTTTTTCCTTATAGTCCACAGGGTGTTTGCAGGGATCCACATTTCCTTCATTTATCTCAATGCTTCCAACAAGCTTTCCTTTTTTTGTCCACCTTTGGGTAGGAGGCTGTGTTTGTAAGTGATATTGGCTTGTTGGTCCTAGTGATTTGAGTGCTATGTTTAGCCATTCGGTCTTCACTTTTAGTTGTACAGAAGCAAGGTTGCCAGTGGCAGCCAGTTCTGGGTGGTAGGTTTCCTGACATCCGGTCTCTAAGAAACAGACAAGAGTTAAACCATTAAAATGCAGGTGTGCCACGGGCTCAGCTTCATTCAGCATCACTAAGGTAAAGATGAAACAAAATAAAAAGAAGCCATCAAAAAACAGTGTTTTATAATTACCTGGGACTATGAAACTACTTCCTTTTTCAGTACTTTATTATGTAATACCAACAGGCTTGAGAACAGAGCCATACTATGCCATGCACTGTGCATAAATGTATAGAGAGAGATTCAAGCTATTCATATAGAAATGATCTTAACAAAGCAGTGATTGGCAACCCAGGTACTACATGCCTCCTGTAAGGGTGCCACAAGGAGCTGTGTGCAATATTAGCACTGTTAGGTGTGCAAACATCTAGACACAATTTACAAGACAAACTCAGACATTTCAGATAGGAATCCATAGCATCAAAACAAGTCTAACCCATTGAGGTCTCCCTAAATTCCTTGCAACAAAAGAATTTGCTCTATTAATTTTTCATAGTTAAAAAATGAGTGAAAACTAAGAGCTGAAATTCTCAGAGAGGTGCTTTGGGTCTAAAAAAGGGTTAAAGCCACTGGAATACAGAAAGGGCAAGAGGGGAAAGAAAAGTCCAGAGACAGGGTGGGACTCGCCCAATGTCACATAACAGGTGGATGGTAAGGATATAAATTAAGCCCCCTGGCATGCCCCAAATCACTTCAGTTTGCCATCAATCAGACTACACCGCCTCCCATTCCAGTTTGGGCTGACTTGCTTTTTCAGAGACACTGTTATAAAGAGGAAAGTCCCTGTGGGCTTTCCTCAAAGGATGAGATCTGGCACTTCAAGTTGTGGTCTATTTTTTTTTTTATTATTTTTTATTTTTTTCCCCTCATGGATCACACTGTTTTCACATCATCGGGTAGGCGATGACAAAATAATTCAGCTCTGAATTAATCAGGTCTTTGTATCTTATGTAAATTTCTCTCAACATGTGGTCCTCTTGGATGGTTTCGTGCTGACTTGTATAAATCCTCACCTGTGTGGAAGGAGCAAAATCAATTTTTAGTAAATAACTAGCCAAAATTAAACTCTAACGAGCCTAATGAGGAGCCTAAATAAGCCTACTGCCTAATAAAAAAAGCTAGTCAGCGGGTCAGGCTCACAAGTCCTCTGTCAGATTCTGGTCAGCCTAAAGTTACAGAGCTATCAGAAAGCAATTTGGTTCACCAAAGGCTGAATATAAACTGAGGCCTACTTCAGGCTATTTTATTAATATCTGAATGGCAGAAGACGTATGGGAAAGAGAAAAACACCGGGTGGGATAAACTGTAGCCTCTGTTTCCTGGGACCTACACACCTGGAAGATGAAGATGTAGACAAGCACAAGGGGTCCTCCTGGTTCCCAAGATACCCTGGCTTATTTATAACCTACAGATTGTCGCAGGACTTTACTTTGCATGGTGCTCCCCAATAGGGTTGACCAAGAGGTAATGTCAGGACTGCATGCACATAGACATGTAGTAGGAGATGGAAAGCTGTGTAGGGCATGAGGCAGGCCTGACGCAGGCGGAGGTCAAAGGCACAGGTTTGAAGTCCAGTGGAGGACAATGGGGTGCATCAAAACATGTGGATTCTGTCGAAGAACACCCCGAGATGGACAAAATATTAGGGCTGTGCGAAATTTTGCCCAGCCTTCCATTTCGAAGCTGTTTCAATGAGTTTCGAGCTCGAAACGGCGAAATTGAAACAAAACTAAAGCCTTCGAAACAGCTTCGAAACAAAACAAGGGAACTCGAAACGTTTTGAGTTTCGAAGCCAAGCCTACTGGCTTCAGCGCTGGTCCCAGCCGGCAGCACCCACCACCTGTCAGCCAGCAGGCAGATTGGGGGCTTGCCCGCACCCCCAGGAGGGCTGCGGGGGCTGTGCCAAAGTGATAGGAGCCAGGTGTTGCTGCCTGAGGCCAGTGGCAGCACCGATCTTCCCGGCACTGGTTGCAGGTTGAGCCCAGCACCAGTCTGTCATCTGGCAGGCAGATCAGGGGCCTGCACCCCCCGATGGACTCCGGCAAAGCACCCGCAGCCCTCCCGGGGGTGCGGGCAAGCCCCCAATCTGCCTGCCTGCTGTATTTTATGTTTCCCTATGGGCGAAACAGCAAAACAGTTTCAACAAAATGAAATGGAACAATGCTTTCGAAATGAAATGGAACTTGAAACAAAACACCGTTCTGTCAAATCGTCGAAACTGAAGCCAAATCGGAACGATGCTGATTCGCACAGCCCTACAAAATATACAACACCGGTAAAAGGAAGTAAATCATTTAGGATGGTATAAAAAATGCCTAGTATAATAAGATATGAAAGGGATGTAGGAATATTGTAATTAAAGTAAGATCCTTAATAATAAGCAAATTGTAAAGTGCAAGGCACCAAAACTGAATTGGTCATATATGGGCAACGATGTGTGCTTAGGTCATGGTCGGTAACATAACTGAGTAACAGTGGCAGGATCAGTAATGGGACAGGTTATATAAATGTGTGACTGGGAGCACTTTGTGATGTATAAGCACTTGCAGTGGATAAAAGAAGGATAGAATACACTTTAAAATCGTGTTTAGCCCTGCACCATCCCTGCTGTCAGTCAATCTGACCACCTGGCTACGAATAAAGGCTACGCTAAGTTTATACCCACTGGCTGCGTCTACATGAAACGCTGATTGCTCAGTTGTTACCGTGCAGTCATGTAGTACTTGCATAACCAAGTACTAAATGACTGCGCAGTAACAGTATTTCTGTGCCGTAGGGTCCCGGCATGGTTGCCTGGTGATGCTTACTGCCCCAATTGCTCATTACTACTGCGCAGTAGCATCGCATCACGGTTCATGCCCCGCAATGCTACTGCACAGTAGTAACTGCACTGAGTAGCTGTGTCCTTATTCCAACCCCTTTGCAGTCGAACCTAACTGCACCTTGAAATGATTCACTGGATTTAAGACTGTGCAGCTGGGCTGATCAGGAGATACCTGTGCCAGGGCAGTCCTTTCTACTTCAAGTGGATCTTGGACTTTCATATACCATTCTTATATTACTTGAAAAACCTTCCTGCCTGCATGTTAACAGTAACTACAATGCAATAGTCAATGGAGGAAACTGCCTTGGCATGTCTCAATTATTCTTCAACCTGTTTTTATGCAAGGGATGCTACTTTTTTAACCTTAATTTTGTACCTTCAGCGTACGCAAGGTGCATTTGCCTTCCACCTGATTTTGCAGCAGCCTCTCTACAAACGTGATATCGAGGAAGGCCCAGATTTTCAGAAAGAACAGCTTCCTGCATGACAGCACGAGCTGCAGGAGTTCCTCATCCAGGAATTCATGGCTGTTGTTGAATTCAAGGGTTAATTTCTAGAAAAGACAAAGAATATATGCCTATCCTGAGGGCCAAGCCACTCTGCTCTTGCAAATGCACATGAGATATAATCAGCGGGTTTCTCATTGTATCATTAAGAGGTCTGATTTCCAGGAAGGTCTCTTTAGTATCATCGAATTTATGCAATCAGCTCTACTAAGTAACCAGAAGTTCCTTTCAGAATTCAACCCCTTTATACTAGTCATCATATAAACATAGGCCCCCACCTCCAAAACCTCGCCATTATGACAGAAGGTGCATTGAATAATGATGCGAGTCCTTGCAATGTTTCATTTCTATGAGGTTCTTTCATGTAGTTACAGAGAGGGAATTTAAAGAGTCTGTTTTATTGCCCCAAACCATTAGTGGGGGTGGGATGACTCCAATTCAAAGGATGTCCTATAGATTAAAGAAAATGTTGCAACATACATCAGAGAAAATTAACAGCCGTCTCTGCTCCCAGATTAAATCTCTTTCCACCTACAGCTACCAAGAATGTAATGGTGATTCCACATATATACCTATTCCTCCTTATTTAAATTGACTGCAATTTAAAGTTAAGTTTAGCTTGATCTACATGTTAAACAGAATAAATTACATCTGACACTATAAAGGAATAACCTGCACTAGCACAAAGCTTCAAATCCCTAGGAACATATCAAAGCACTAGGACCTGTGAAATCAATATGGTCTGAAAGAAATGCACCATGTTTCCCCCTCCAGTGAAACAGTGTCCCGTTGGGACTACCGTTTAAGGGGGCACATCAATTTAAGGTGGGTAAAAGGGCCTTGTGGGCTTTGAAGGGCTTCACTTTCACACTGGCAGTTGAGTATAAGGCTAACACGGGCATGGCCTCCTGTTCAAATCAGGAACAGGAGAGTACAGTGTCTCTGTCCCCACCGTACCTGTAGGATGTGCTTGTAAGATGGCAAGAGATTGGTGAGGGTGGGTCTCATTGTCCAGTCCGGGTCCCTGAAATAACAGCTGCGTAGATTGATGCTCCTGACAGGGATCTCTGCTAACAGGATCCTGGCTAACTTGTCATGCTTCATGACTCTTTCAAAGAAGAAGTTCACTCTGAGTTTGGGGGCTCTCTTGGCTAGGTTTCCCCAGGATACCCCCCAGATTATTTGCCTATGAGGGTCATGGATATGGCATTTGATATTTAGGGTCCAGAGAGAATGGGCATTATGTTCACACAGCGTGTCCAGCAGTTCATCGGAAATGCAGTTGTAATTGAGGCTCAGGATGGCCAGATTGCGGAACTTGGACATGGTTTCGCAAAACAGGGGGCTTCTGTAGACAGCGAGGTGACGCTCGAAGAAATTTTCTATGTTGACTTCAGAGGCAAGGCTTTTATTTTTCAAGTAGCTCAAAGAGCTCAAAAGCTCACAGCCTTCTTCCAGCGTCACCCTGGCTCCTTTCAAACTGAGATGATCCAGATGGGAGCCTACTCTTTTCAGGAAAAGTATTAGGTTCTTGATAAACTGATTCCTGGTCACGATTTTCCAGACCAATCGGTCCAACTCCAGGTGCTGCATACTCAAGGACACCAGTCGGCTGTTACATTTGCCCAAGCGTGAGAGAAGCCCTTTCATTGTCACTTGAAATTTTCGCGTCAAGATAGCATTGTAAGGATTCAGGAACCTGATCTCGAGGTGTTCCAAGTACTTGCCAAATTTCTTGACATACCACAGAGAAGATTCAAGCTCTGATGTGTGCAACCTAGAAGGCCTCCCACGAAAGGTGATGGTTCTGGTTCTCCAAAGAGACCCTGCGTACATGGCCTGACTCCATCTCTTACAGACTAACGCAGCCTGGGATCTGTCCCTATCGTCTAACCACCAGAACACGTGGCTGAGGCAGACATCAGGTAGATATGCCCAGCAGCTCTGCTCATGTTCACTGTCATCCTCCATGAAGGAGACAGTCAGTTCCTGCTGGGGACAGAATCAAACCTAGGTGGTCTATAGATCAGGAAGGCAGTGGCTAGCTTCTTGGCTGTCTCCCAACAGATTAAACTCTTCCAATCAAGTGGCTAAAATGTTGCTGCTCTGCATCTAAAAGCATTAATCCATCCTTTGCCTCCTTAGGATCTCTGGTGGCCAAATGAGCTCTCAGATCTAAACTGTGATCTAACCTAAATCAAAAAAGAGAAAAGCAATGAGTCAACTCCCACAACAGGAAAAGCAAAGAGCACAGTTTCAGCCCCTTGACTTCCAGCAGAGCTGAAGCACCTTGCAGTATAATGGGGCAGAGGTTTCAGTTTATCTGCGCAGAGTCCAGAGACCCCTGAGGGTGGCTCTTGTGCCTCATCAGATGTTTCTGAGCCTCTCTGAGCCTCTCTGAGCATGCTGGTGTCCGTACAAAGCACCACTTGCTTTTGCACTGAAAAGATCACTGCTCTGCCCAGAGCATACTAAATCTGCTGATTTTCCTTCTGCCTATTTCAGCAGGCACTTGAAATACCTGCTGGAGATTTTTTTTTTTTTTTTTTTTTTAATTTCTGGAAACAGCTCTGTTTGAAGCATGTATTCCCTGAGAGGGAAATAATCATCATGCAGTTCATCCAATGGAGTCATCCAGTTATTGGAAATGTGGACAATCGTGCCCAGTAGATCGAAGACCCAAGAACAAGTGGTAAAAGGAAGAGACCAACACCACTCAGTATACAAAAAAAATTAGTTACCAGTTTTGACTTCCAGTCTGGATTGCTTGGGAGCTACTTGGGCCTCAGCACCCTTCCTCCTCTGATCTGCTCCCTTCAGGGTTCAGTGATCACCATGCCTTCCCCCCGTCCCAATCACAGGGAGCTCAGCTATTGCCAGGGAGCAAGAGGTAGCCTTTGTGATGTCATGGGCACTGACCTGACTTCAGGGCAAGCAAGGAGAGGGCACCGGCCCTAAGCCGTGGTTGCATACGGCTAACATGACAGTAATGAGGAAAGAAATCGTGAACAGGGAACCTCACAGCTGCTTACTGCCTCCCGTCAACAGTACAGTTACGTATGTGGCAGCTGTCACACAGCAAGGAACGAAAGCAATGCTCGCTGCAAACGAGGACCTGCAAACTTCAAGAGCGTGATGCAAGCTGATTTTCCACTGCCAATAACAAGTCCCAAATCAGATGAGAGGAAAGCATGCAGAAGCCACAGAAAGTTCTCCAAACAGATCTGACAGGTGTCTAGATCATATCCTGGTTTTATTTCCCCGCCGCCCCAGCTATTTCTCTCTCTCTCTGACCTCCCTCTACATGACTTATCCTTTTGTGTGCAAGTACAGCTCCAAACCCTGCTAAAAGATACAGAGACTTGTGCCATACCTCCGGATACTGTAACAAGGCAGTTCTGCAGCTAGGTTCTCTGCAAATTTCCCTAGAGATATGCTTAAAGGGAAAAGGAGTTTGCAAGTACAGGAAGATACTGAACACATCAGATGGAGGAGCTCGGAGATACACCTGGGAGTCACTGAATGATGATGAGAAAGGGAACGCAAGCATACCGGACTGAAACAGCACCAGAGAATAAAGTTGCTGATAAGATAGGGGTGACTGCTCCATGGTTTTGGACTGCTAAAATTAGATCATATGATAGCCTACGCTGCATCCATTCACCCGCATCCTTCTCGGCCACGGTGTCACGATGCCACACAGTTATCACTAGGTGTCAGCACAGTTTAGCTGTGAGATAAAACACGGACAAAGTACTAGCCATAGAAGGGAAAGAACTGACCTCCTATCACAGAGGCTTTCAAAAAGGAGGCAACTGTTCAAACAGAAATGTCTTATGGGAAAAGAGTTGAAGTGAGTCATTTACGCATTTAATGATTTCCCTCTGCAGTAGGATAGAGAGCCATTCTCTGCACCTGTGTTTTCTGCGTGTGAACGGCAGCATACGGCACACACTGTACGGTGGGCAATTTGATTTGAAACCTTGCCAGTAATGGAAGATCTGAAATTGGATCGTTTCCTATTCCCTCCGTTATAACGTTCAATTGCCATATAGATTGCAATTCATTTTGATCAATTAATCCAGATGCTCTTATTCATGCAGAGTTCTCAGGAAGCGCTCTGAAGACAAAGAAAGGATTTGATCCAGCATCAGCTATTGAGAGCGGCAGCAACTGTAACTGAGACTAAGAGAGTTAAGACACCCAATTCCTGCAGCGTCTAACTTTATCAGAGTCCCGGCCTGCGTGATGAAGCGAGAGCAGTGGTTAAACTTTTTAGACCCGAGGCAGCTCTCTGACACTTTCAGTGACTCGCCATGTCAAAAAATAAATATGGGAAAATAATAGAGCAATTCTTCTGTCGCAAAAAAATTGGGATGTTTATCTTGCTAGGGTGATCTGACCCCCGCTGACTTCCTGCCCCTTGGACAGGGGGCTGGACTCGATGATCTCGCGAGGTCCCTTCCAGCCCTAATGTCTATGAAATCTATGAACTCAGAAAGACCCCAACAAATCAGAACGTTTTTAACAAAGTGGATTCTTCTTTGAAATCTCTGGACTTGCCTTGTGAATCGTCTCTAGGTGCTTGCACACCGAGCAGTGGTAACACTGTGGCACAAGAATCTCAGGGCACCTGGTTGAGAATCGCTCAGCATTGCCACTTGCGGTCACTTGGTTAACCACACGACTCATCACCTACCGCTTGCTTCCCTCACCGACAACCACAAACCACACCTGTGGTTCCAGACTGCTGGGTGCAAAAGAAAACTGCAGCACCTTTCCCACCCTGGCTAATGTGGACAAAAACACTGTAGCAAACGATGCAGCAGAATGGGCTGGGGGTGGTTTCCTCTGCAGCAGGGCCTGGCCCGCTTCAGCCGACAAGGGACATTTCCTGGAGGCAGGACAAGCCTCCTTCGCACACCTCCCAGAGGCTGCTGCTGGCTGAGCACGGGTCAGCGTCTCGCGGGGAAGGGGAGATGCTAGGCTGGGACTCGGCAGAGAGGTTGAGCTGCCGGGCCGAGCTCTGCTCCCGGCCCTCCCAGCCTTGTCCCGGGCGGGGCGGGGCGGGGCGGGGCCCGGCGGGCCGGCCAATCCGCGCGGGGCCCGCGCAGTTCAAACCCGGAGCCGCGGCGGGACGCGCGGGCAGGTAGGAAGGCGGGCGGGCGGGCGGGCGGGCGCGGGGCGCGGGGAGCTCCGGCCCGGCGAGGCGCGGGGCGCCGCAGCTCCACCCCGCTCCTGCACGCTCGCACCTCTGGAGCCGGCTGCAAGAGCAACTGGAAACCGAAAAGATGCGGGGCTATGGAGGGACGGGGCTAGGAAAGCCCGGCAAAAGAAGGCATTGCTTTCTGCGGATGCTTCCTAAAGAAATCCCAAAAAGACATTGCTTTCTGCTGATGCTTCCTAAAGAAATCCCAAAAAGGCATTGCTTTCTGCTGCTGCTTCCTAAAGAAATCCCAAAAAGACATTGCTTTCTGCTGCTGCTTCCTAAAGAAATCCCAAATAGGCATTGCTTTCTGCTGCTGCTTCCTAAAGAAATCCCAAAAAGGCATTGCTTTCTGCTGCTGCTTCCTAAAGAAATCCCAAAAAGGCATTGCTTTCTGCTGCTGCTTCCTAAAAAAAACCCAAAAAGGCATTGCTTTCTGCTGACGGTTTCTAAAGAAAACCCCCAAAAAGGCATTGCTTTCTGCTGCTGCTTCCTAAAAAAATCCCAAAAAGGCATTGCTTTCTGTTGATGGTTTCTAAAGAAAACCAAAAAACCCCCCAAAAAAGGCATTGCTTTCTGCTGCTGCTTCCTAAATAAAACCAACCCCTCCCCCCCCCAAAAAAAATAGGCATCACTTCCTGCTGCTGCTTCTAAAGACAACCCAGAAAAGGCATCGCTTTCTGCTGCTGCCGCTTCCTAAAGAAAGCCGGAGGGAGGGTGGTGTCCCACAAGGGAGGCGGGTTGCCAGCTCTGCTTAAATCCGTTTCCAGCATGCCAGCGTGCACACGAGGCAATGCGAATGTGCCCGCATGCTTGCATCGACCTGTTGCAGATCACAGGGCGCAGACTTTAGGTTGGGAAGGCAAAGGTGCACGGCTATGGCATTTCAAAACCCCACTGAACTAACATTTAATATTTATTTTAATGAATGGCCCAGCATTTCCTAGGCATTAGGGACTGGAAGGGACTTTGTAAGATCATCCGGTCCAGCCCCCTGCCCAAGGGGCAGGACGTCAGCTAGGATCAAAAAATCCCAAAGCACCCAAATGTTTCTTACAAGAGTCCAGAGCAGGCGCTTGCACCACCTCTGGAGGAAGTCTAGTCCAGGCCTCGGGGGCTCGGACAGTAAAGAAGTTTTTCCTTATGTCCAGCCTCAAATGGTCTTGGAGGAGTTTGTGACCATTCGACCTTGTCATCCCTCGGGGCGCTCTGGTGAACAGGCGTCCCCCCAGATCCTGATGCACACCCCTGATGTACTTAAAGGCTGGCACCAGGTCACCCCTGAGCCTGTGCTTTTCCAGGCTGAAGAGTCCCATAGCTCTCAGCCTGTCTTCATAAGGCTTGTTTTCTTGCCCTCTGATCACACGCATAGCTCTCCTCTGGACTCTATCTCCTGGGTGACTCAGCAGTCTCCTGGAGATTTATATCTAATTCCTGGAGAATCCAGGGCAATCCTGGAGGGTTGGCAACCCTAGCAACAGCACGAGCATGACAGGGATGCAGCCCCAAAGCGAGCAGGCTGCGATTCTCAGCTGCAAGGTCAGGGCTGAGTGACTTGCAGGGTGCACCGTTCGTAAGGACGCCTGGGCCTTAGTGGCCGAGTAGCAGCAGCCGGATAGACCTGGACGTGCTGCGTCGGGGAGCTGTTGTGCAGAAGCACTTGCAATGCAAATGCAGCCATTGGCATGCAACTCGACCATCCCTTTTGAGAGCCATAATAGTCGAGGCATGCATGCACACCCACCCACACCAACACAACTTCACAGCCTGCTTGAAATACAGGTATGGCAGAGGTTTCAATAGATAACCTTTAAGGTCTTGGGAACAAAAATCGGTAACCTCACTGGTCACCAAAACCCATGCATTTACTAAAGACAGTGATAGCTCATTAAAACTTACTGCTCCCCCTCTTCACCTCTCTGTATCCTCTTCCCTTGTGAACAATCTTACTCTTACAAAATGGGGGTTAACTATGTAGCAACTTGTCTTTTCTTGGTCTGTAACTACTTCTGATACCTTCTTCCTCCACAGGTTTACTACTTCCTTTTCAAAAATGAGCCTTTTTATTCATGCAATAGGGTTAAACAAAAGCATTTTTTCCTAAATGGTATTTACCTTGCTTCTCTCCCAGACCTGAAGAAAGGCATTTGGTGCCCCAAAGCTTGCCTAACCTACCCTCCACCTACAATAAATGCCAGTAAATGATGCGATAAATGGTCCCATAAACGATATTGCTTCTTGCACATTCCCGAAATTAGTGAAACTGCTGTGCATATTGCAGTTTGTCCTCATACCTATATGCAAAATTGTATTTAAGGAAGTCATCGGTTTATTGTGTGCTTTTGATATGTTACTGTCCTGTGTAAGCCCTTGCAGAAGCTGACCGTGGGGTGTTTGCTAGGTGGATGGGTGGTTGCTGAGGCTGGGCACGGAGGGAAGCCATCCACGAAACCCTTTCAGAGCACGCAGCACATCTCAGTAGAGTGCCCGTTTTAAAGCTTCATTATGCTTCTACACTGCGGTACATTTATTAATATGCAGTGGAGTGTTGAGAAACATAGTTGGCTCTTATCTCCAATCACTAAAGCATATCTGAATGCAATTTGCTTTGCCTTTTTTTTTTTTTTATATCATTTTTAAAGCAGCTTCCTTCTGAGTTCATACAGTTCAGTGATTCAGCATGGGGGACTTGTTTATTAGCAAGAGCTACTAACTTAAAGTATTCCCTTACAAGGAAATTGAGAGTAGGTCGTCTGCTGACTATGCCCCATAGGAGACCCAATCTACTGGTCACCAGAGTCCAGAAAAAATGGATGGGAATGAAGGGTGAACATTTATCAATTAGCTCAGTCAGGTCGTAGAAGTTGTACTAAGAGTATATGGAAGCGATATACCCGTAAGTGATTCACCAAGCCCAAAATTTAAATCCACCTTAGTATGAGGGACCAAACAGAGGACCTTGCACAGTGCCTCAGATAGGGCATTCATGTCTTTGTTTCTTGTAACAATACTCAGACTTACAACCGGGTCAACATCTGTAGACAGCAATGCAAAATAGAGACATAGCAGGCGAGAGCATAAAAGCAGTGTTAGCCTGGCAAAATGTCATACACTAGCAACAAAAATAAAAGCATAAAATCTTGTTTGACTAGCAATTAAGCACTATGTTTGCTGTTGGAGAATTAACCTCTTTCCTCCTTTAGCATAAAGCCAATTGCAGCCCTACAGCGCAGGGGTGCACCAATAAAGATTTTCTTGGCCGGCTGCATTCCTGGCCACGTGTGTGCTGCAGCTGCGTACATGCACGCAGCATTTATCGGTGACGTCACGGTTACACTGGCCAAAAAAATAAATCGATTATTGATGGCCGATAATGTCAATTTTCCTTTTATCGGTGCCAATCCATTATGCGACCGATATATCGGCACACCTCTACTACAGAGGTTGTCTAGGAAAGTTCGTATTGCCACATCCCTTCGTCTGCTCATAAAACATGGGTAGCTTTAGAAATAAAATACTCAGTGGAAACCTACTGAGTCTTGTAATTGGCCTTGGGCTTATGGACAGGGTTGGGGAAAGGGTTTTTTGTTCAGATCCAGGACTGGTTGAACAGGCCATGCCACTGGTGTATCCTTTTTCATTTGGATTGCTTTGTCTCAGCTCGTTGTTTAATACCTTTCTCTGATGTCTTTAGAACTGAGCGTGGTCCGAGGCCTAGGGAGAGATGGCATCCATGTTCCAAAGCGTCGGGGTATCAGTGGGCTGGAGGAAACACCAGTTACTGGCCGATGTCGATGAGAACGAAAGCCCGGTGCCGGACAAATTTAAGAAGAGGCCTTCATCAAGCTCTCTCAATACCATCCGCATGTCTTTGAGAAAACGAATGCCCTTAAAGCAGGTGGAGCTAAACCTCCATGAGAATCCCACTTGGGAAAGTCTGGAAGCAAAAGAGAAGCAACAAACTTTCCGAGCTATTACCAGAACAGCAAGAAACGCCTTTGGGACAGTGTCTCAGGTACCTACCCTTGCAACTGAATATGGATGGGAGGGAAGTCCTTACCTGTTGTCCTCTTGTTTCAACACTGCACGTAGTGTGCCGCTGCCAAAGAGCACAGAGGGCTTTGTAACTGAAAATACGACTGTGTCTCATCAATGGCAAATGTTCTTTTTGCCATAGCAAAAATGGAAAATGATGCAGAGAGGAAAATGCAAGAAGTCCTGTTTAGAAATGCTTCAGCAAAAGATCTTTCTTTTGCAATAAACATAGAAACCCTTTTTCTCTCGTACATCATATTACACAGAGGTAGCTTTTAAAATAGATAGCCGGATAGAACGGCTTGGCGGGCTGCGTCTAGCCCACGGGCCGCATTTGCCCACCCCTGCATCTAGTCCAACCCCTTGCTCTTAAAGATTTCCAAGGATGGAAAATCCACAGATCTGTCCCATGCTTAACCACTTTCAAAGTACAACATTTCTTCCTAAAATATAACTGAAATTTTCCTGAGTGTAATTTGAGACCATTACTCCTCGTCCTGTCCCTATGGCGAGAGAAAATAATCTATCACAATCGACTTTATAACCACTCTTAAGGTACTTTAACACTATTATCAAATCCCACCTGTTTTTTGCTTCTCCAGACAAACTAATCCCATTTCCTCCAAACTTTCTTTGTAAAGCATATTTCCTAAATATCTAATTTTCTCTCTCTCTCTCGCTCTCTGCTGGACTCTTTCCAATTTGTCCCTGCCTCTTTTCTGAAGTGAGTTGCCCATAACTGGACACATTAGTCTGGCTGAGGCCTCACCAGCACTGATCAAAGTAAAAGAATCACTTCCCTTGACTTGCAGGTGACACTTCTGTTAATACAACCCAGCATGCGCCTGGCTTTCTTTGCAACAAAGAGTAGACACCCCAGGTCATATTCTGCAGTTCTGCAGCCTCGCCAACCATTCCCCAGCCTGTATTTATGCATGCAGTTGTTCCCTCTGAACTTCAGGACTCTACCTGTCCTTCTTGAATTTCTTTCAATTAATTTCAGACCATGTCTCCAGGTCATGTATAAAATATATGGCTATTTGATAATCCTCATGTGCCTGCATTTCAGAAAATCCAGAAGTCTTGCCAGAACCCCATGCAACCTCTAGTGACTTCTCCAGCCAGAGCCCCTGCAAGAACCAGCAGTGGCTCCAGCTCTGCCAAGAAAAGAAGCACACCCCCTCAAACTCCTTGGCGTAAGAATGGGTTATCCAGAACGGCCACCCCAGCATCTGGCCCCAGAAGTACCCCCCGATCCAGCAAGAGAGCCTCCCTCTCATCTGGGTCTGCAAGAAGCTTCCAGGCAAAAGAATGGCGAAGCGTCTCTAACTGGCTGGGCAAAGATGCTCTCCCTCTCCGCAGATCTAGGAGAGCAGCAGCGTTGAAGAGCCCTTATTCATCACCTCCACCTGCCACCGGAAAGAGGCAAGCCACCCTCGTTTGTAATTCCTACTACTTTTTGTTGCGATTAGAGTAGCTTGCTACCACCCTCCTTCCCTGAAACAAGGCAGTATTTTACATGGCTAGGAAGGTAACGAAGTTGTTGCCCCAGCTTTCAGACACACTGATTGTGGCAGAAAACTAAGGTATAGCAACTTCATTTGGCATAAGGATGAGGAGGGAAAAGTCCATTTTTCTTTGATGGGGCGATATAAAGTACATATCACGTGATTATACCAGCTCCTGTCTCAGATAAGCAGCTAGAACCCAGAGTTTGCACTGATGCCATCTCTGACATCATTTAGACTTATTTTCTTTGGCATTTCCCCGGGGTTTGGGGTTTTTTTTTTTTTGCATATTACTATAATACCTGGGGTCGGCTCCTACCATCTAGGCTCTGTGTAAAAGCAGAATGAAAAGACAGCCCCCCACCTCAAAAAGTTTAATTTAAAGTGGGCAGGAAAGAAAATGACCAGGGTTCAGTGCCTCATAAGGTAAAGAGAAACTGGCCAGTCTGACATGAGATTTGCATGACTCGTTAACGAATCCTCTGCACCTTGGTACTTCGATTCTTAAAAAGTATTAAATAGATTCCTTCCTACTCTCCACTATCTTCCTGGGTATTGAAGTTAGACTCACCAGTCTGTAATTCCCCTGCCCTCTGTGATCCCTGCTTTAAAAAGGTCAGTCTATTTGTCCCTTCCCAGTCTTTTGAGACCGCACCTACGCTCCATGGCTTCTCAAAACTAATAGCCAGTTACTCTGTTATTAACTCAGCTGGTTCCTTGAGGACTAAGATAAATCTCATCGGGCCCTGCTGTCCTTCTTGAACAAGTTTTATCCATCCATGACCGTATTCCAGTCAGCTGAACTATCCTAAATTTCAGTTATCCCAATGAGACGATTGTGTGTGCATACTGGGACTTCCAGTTCTTCCTGCTTATTCCCCAATAGCTGAGCTGGATAAGCAGCTGAATGCCCCACTACTTTTCCCTCTTGCAACTCGATTAAGATTCACAGTATTTCCTCTTCTCAGGCCTTTATCCAGATGAGTGGTTCTCAACCTTTTTAGATTCAAGGAACTGTGCCCGCCCACCCCCCAATAGATTCAAGACACCACTTGGAAAATCCCAGCTTGTAGTTTTCACCCATTTTTGACTAAAGAAAAATAATAGAGCAAGTATTCAATTGCAAAAAAATGGCCACAACAGGTCCGAATGTTTTTAACTCTATAGATTCCTATTTGAAATCTCTGGATTGATTGCACCTAACAAAGCTAACATGGCGTGGCATCCCACGTCACCCTTGGAAAGGATCTCAAAGCACCCCAGGGTGCCATGGCATCCTGGTTGAGGTACACTGACCTGGATCATCTTGCACTTTACTTACCTTTGGATTTTTTGTCTCCACCCCATGTTGAACCTAGTTGAAAGCCCTCCCCCCTAGTTTAGCAAAGATGCTTTCCCCCTGTCCCCTTTTGTAAGGGTGGATCCTCTTTGTGATCTGCAATCCTTTGTGGAACACCATCCCTACACGACGTCCTGTAGAAAGAGTTAAGAGCAAATTATGGCTGAAGGTTGGGTGGGGGCCATGCTTTTTCCTAGAGTCTTAAGATTTAGCAGGACAGAGCACTAGGATACTTAACTAGAAAGATACAGCTGCAGTAGCAAGGGGCTGGATTCAGATAACCTAAGAGATGTGTCCCATTTGACTCTTACCGTTGAATATCTCTTTCAGGGCCTTTGAGTGCGAGTTAGAATTGGTCTCCACGGGAATTCGGCAGCTGAAGTGTCTCTCTCAGGTGTTTGATGATGCCATTGTGAGAGAGGAGAGGTAAATGAAAATTAGACACGTTTATCCCCACTGCCCAACTCTTGCTGTCCAGAGGGATAGTCCTGATAAACAGTTCACCACTTCCCATCCAGAGTCAGTGATGCTGCTAAATATAAACTAAATGATCCCGGCAGTTCATACTGAAGATGAGCGAGAGCACCAGAAGCATCTCAGCTGCAATGTAATGCGGCCTTTCTGTTTTAAAACCATCTATGTCTAGAAATCTGAAGTCTGGCTTGCAGTTACTGTAAAGCCTATAATACAAATTCTTACGTGCTTCCAACTGTGAAAACACAGACTTCTCCAAATCAGTGGAGCCAAACTCCAATTTGCCATATGGCGGGCTCCCCCCGCCAATGCAGTTGGCTTAGTAGCCTAAAGGGTTGCCAATAGGCAATCAGTAGAATCTCTCTCAAATTTCATGTAAATATGAGCCTGAACGCCACCTGGGAATTTGCAAGAGAAAGCACTTGAGCCGACTTAAATAATACTGAAAACAATGTATTTAAAAGTATTCGGATCCCAACAATGCCCGAGATTAATTTGGTTTGTGAAGTGCATGACTGGTTATGGTTGGTATTGCAATTTCCCCTTCGTTAGGGATTTCTCAGGCATGGGAAAGAAAACTGTAAGTGAAGACTGTGGCTTCAGTACTTCACCACATGGCAGGGCAACCTGCCGTCAAGGTACACGGTGTCCCGATTCACTCTAACTTACGTTGTCTAAGTAGCTTTCAAGTTTAATGACCCTTTAAACACTCAGGGCAAAATTCCTTTTTTTGGAGATCATCAAATTAGTGAAAGGCTAAGCAAATGTTCTTGTAACTGTTGTCCAAATCCAAAAAGATAGATGCTGTACTCTACGAGAGCCCTTCTTGCTCTGATCAAGTGTGGGCAAAAGTAGCCAAAATTCCCAAAGGTCCTATATCAATTTAATGATCATAACCATTTGAAGTTCAATAAACCCTCATTCCTAATATTCTTCCATCTGTTAGTGATATGACAGTTTCTCTCATTCGTAACTGAAGATAGTGCCAGCCAGGTAAAGTTGTTCTTCAGCTTGCTTTGAGTATGCTTGCTTCACTTGCATGCATCTGAATGAATGGAGGAAAACTGCTGTTTTGGGCGAGAAGGACAAACCATCCCTTCTTTCCTTACGTTCACCAGCGCTGGGTCTCTCCCTCGGCTGCAGTGATCTACCATGCAGCCATCGACCCCAATCAGCCTCTGGTAGATTGGAGGCCACATCAGAACTTCAGTTTGACTTCTGTGCAAAACGGCTGTTTTTCTCACCGAAGCCCAGAAAATATTCTGGTTACTAATATTTTGTCACGTGACTTCAGTTCTCACCGGTTACTAACTAAGACTGTACAGCATGACAGAACAAAACGTTACCGTGACTTGCCTACTTTAATTGTGCGTTCTTCACCCTTCTTAATATCTCACTGTTACGACAAAGCTACTTGGGGGACAGTAGTTGACATCTGTATTGCTGGCATTAGAGGCAGCAATTCCACCTAGGTGGATGTAAAGCAGGCAACATTTCTCCACTGTAAATTTCTAAAACACGGTGTTTAGTGTCAATTCATTGAACCTTCCCGTTAATAAATTTGCTATGGGAACTCCTTAAATGCGAGAATTATCTTCACCGACAGCTGCACAGGTTTGCACTCTGGATTTTTATTTCAGGGGGAAAGAGGGTGTTAGCATCTACCACTGTGTTCCTATACCCACTCTTGCGACAAATACCGTATTGAGCTTGCATGTGCAAAATCACATGAAAAGGTGGAATTTTCATCATTTAAATTATGAGCGATTTTGCAAGCTTCCTACACCATTAAGTAGGATAGTTGCTATTACATTATAGTAATGCAGTTTACTTTAGGTATGTGCCCCAATTCTGTCCCTTACTGATTTGTAGATCATCAGTGCTTATGGGTTTAACATTTAACTTACTGAGAAAAGCTTTTGCCACCCCCTTAAACTACCTTTCCATCTCCAGTATCTGTGACTTTCTTTTCAAGTGGGGACCACTTATCCAAGGCCCCCTTCGATTTAAAGAGCAGTCTTGTATATACACTTACATTTCCCAGCTGCCTGATTCTCTGCAAAACAAGCAATGATGTAAAACCAAAGTGCACACGATCACGTGTCTCAGACATTTGTAGTCAGGAATTGGACTGCGCCCATTAGTGTTCCTGTTAATTAGCTTATTATACTGCTTGATTTGCTGCTATTGTTGGCTGTATAGCTGCAAGTAAAACCACAAAAAAAAAAAAACCTTTTCATGACTCAGTCGTACTTTCTTGTATTCAGACCCCTGTTTAATACACAAAGCATGCTTTCTTCCTTCTGTGCTGCTGCCTTCTGCCAGCTTTCCAGCAGTTGGTTGTGCAGCATATACACATTACTTAACCGTAGTAATTATTTTGTATTAACAGCCCTCCGTTTTTTTTCCCCCCTTCTCTACAGAAAACAGGCAATATCAAATTACCATCATCTAATGGCACAAAACTTGAAGTCCCTACGTCATTCTCGGAAACTCTCTCAGTCTTTCAGGAGGCGTATGAAGAGGCTCCACCAAGCAACAGGCGCTCAGACTGAGATGGCTTTACATAGTTTTAGCAACTTGTGATCGTGTGAAGGGTTAACTCAGCATGCGATTCAGAGGGTTGCCTTTTCAATGTCTTCTGTGTTTGGATTTAACTAACCAGACTTTATTAACTGTGTATCATTCCTTTCAAATCATGACAAAGCATCTCAGATCTTTCCTTTTTCGGTTTCTCTGTCCAAGCAAGCAGAGATTATATGCATTATCCTAATACAGGGCAGCCCATTATATGATACTTCCACAGTGGACAAGCAATTTGAACTTGACCTCTGCGTTTCAAAATGGGTGAGGCGTGGGGTCCCATCAGTATCCTCCAAAGCACAGCTCTGCTTCTGCAAGGCCTTGGCAAAACTATAACGCTGTTTTCATGAAGATACCTGCCTCCTATTAGAGGATGGTGTGGATGAATGTTTCCACAGAGCTTTGGGCATAAAAACACCATTGGTGCTTAAGTCTTATTTTCAAAAGTGACTTGGGTCACTGCTATCTTAGGTCCTTTTGAAAACACTGACTGACTTCAGTTTCCCTCGTTGCTAGAAACAGCTAAGAACTATGGGATTCTGTTTGAGTTACTCCAGATTGACCCTGGATCAACCAAGACTCAGTCTGGCCCCCCCTTTCATCTCAACTAGTTTGACTCTGAACTCCATGCTGGCTCCAATGCTCAATTTCTTGCATGCTGCTGCTACTACTACAACTTGGATCCTAACAGCTGACATAAATAATACTGCTCTTGCAAATTGGGAGTGCTTGTGGCTCCTGCACACAACTGAAGGCAATTTAAGTTGGTTTCAAAAGCTCAAGTAACACTAAGTCCTATTTAATTAGCAGGTAGTTTAAACAGATCTAATATTTTACCCCTTTTTTTAAACTAACAAGTTAATTTTGACAACCATCGTATACGATAGGCTGTATAAGCTAGGCAAGCTAAGCTTAGCAAAATTAACATTTTCTAACATTTTAACAAAGTGAAGGAAACTTCCATATTCTAAAATTCAGCGTCGACGCTGCTGCTTCAGGCAGCATCTTTTCCTCCCAGTATTCTCTGGGAGAAGGAGATAGACACAGTGGTGCTTATTACTTCTAAAAAATAAGATCTGTTACTGTTGTTAAATTGCAGGCTAAGCATGAATCCTGTTTCCATTTTCTGAATAATTTGAAAACACAAAATTTTAGTGAAAATGAAGCAGCCCATAGTCTAGCAACTAAATCCGAATGTGCAAGCGCTCACGTGTGCAAATCCTTTTCTTGCCCGTTGCCAAACCAGATTTCTTGAAGACGTTACTGTTTTGAAAGGGTGAGTGCATTTTGAACACCAGGCTCTAGCTCCCGTTCAAATACGGATAAAACTGGGACAACCCTTTCAGCATTTTACGGCCCACGGAAAGCTTTTATAGAAAGAAAAAGGCTAGAAGTAATAGAGCACCTGCTCTGTATCGAGTAACTTTCACTTGTATGTATTGATATATTAAAAAGAATCAACCCTTGTCAAGGTTTTCATAAGTTGTGTCTCGTTGCAAAAAGTTTTTGAAGCACCTGTCTCTTGCCCCTTGCAAAAATCCTCACCCTTCAACTTCCGCTCATCTTTCGGTTGGGAGTTAGGTGTTTATCCACGTGCTTTCATTTCTATGCTGCTTCAGATGAAGCTCTAGTTCTCTGGCAGGTACCAAGTCCAACATGCTAGCGTTCACCATTCCCGTACAATGGCATGACGGCCGTTGCAAGCAGATTGCTACGCTCGATGGCTTTCATGGGGCAGCTTACCCATACCGCTATAAAGAAAAGTCCACAAGCCTAGTCACTTAAAGGCAAAGAAGGTTTTTATTTGAGTGACTAACTTTTTATAAGATTTTAAAAACCAGCTCACATCAAAATCTAGACCAGTTGTAAAAATCTTACTCCTGTAGTTCATGTTTTAAGAAATTCATTATTATACATTTTTAAATCTTTACAAGGCAGCCATAAGAAATATAAACATTTTGTCACCATATATAACCTTCCCACTGACAAACAATATTTAAAAGTATACACTTATTAAAACTGTAGACTCAAAGACCATGTACAATTTCAAGTCTCCTCACAGGAATTGTTATAAGTAGACTTTTTTCCCCACATAAATAGAAAAATAAGTATGCATTAGGGTTGGGGTTCTGCCATGGGACTGCCATTCCTGACCCTTTGGGGATCCTATTGAAAAGCAACTATCTTCCCGTTCTTTAAAGCTTGTGATTTGTCTTACCTGCCTCAACTTGCTAATCTTCACAACTCCTTGTAGTGTTGCACTGTAACGTACTTATGTCTGTCCCTCCCCAAGATCTATCGTTAAGGAAGATGAGGTTTAATTGTCAAACTGTTCCATCTGTTCCCAAAAGCACATCTGGTTTTTAAAAGTATGTGGTAGTTTTTTAAACAAAATTAGGGGCTGCATCATCATCCCCTGCTGTAGACCTTACCCCTAAAGGTGAGTGCCAGCTCCAATAATTTCAACCCCAAAGTCCCTTTCCTTGTTCAAAGCAGAAGCTCTTGCTCTGCGCAGTGTCTGCACGCCCTCACTCCCGAGAAGCGACTCTACTGTACACTCTCCTACTAATTCCCCTTCCAAAACAGGTGCAATCTTAATTCACCTTTAAAGCTTGGGTTTTATGTCTGGTCAGCAGCTTGAATTGAAATCTTGAACCTGTTTCAGTTTTAGTTTGCAGCTCTGAGATCCCCGTCTTCATCATTCTCACTCAAGCTAAGAACAGGCCTTTTTGCTTGTTCGCAGTACAGATACAACCTGCAAGGAGGGACTGCTGGGGATCAAGCTATGCCTACCATGCTGGCTGAGATGAGAAAGCAAGCAGCCGAAGAGAAGCTCTTGATACCCGTGTATTAAGGGGATCTAACCCTGTACCAGGCTGAAGAGAAACAGTGATCCCAACTTTGTCATACCCCCTTGCCCCCCAAAAAAGGGGAAAAAAATCAATACAAATTCTATGATTTCAGTGTTCATTTTAATTCTCTGCAGTAGAAAAAAAAAAAAAAACAGAGGATGACTTTACCCCTCCATTTAAAACTATAGCCTCAGATACTGAGCGATTCATCTTACTAAATCAGATAAGAGACATCTGAAGCACCAAAAAAAATGCTGATTATTTATTACTTACCTTCCTGTGCTGTGGAAATCTTGTTCTTTAACACATTTTACTCGAAGGCTTTTAAGCGCTTCTACTGACCCTAGTTTTGTAAGAAAAGAAGCCCACAAATCTAAATTGTGGCCAAATTTAAGACAGGTGGCCATTTGAGAAGCCAATGGAACGTACAATTTTTGTTCTTTTGCTTTAAAAACATCAATGCAAGCTTCATGCTAGTAGTAGATATTTAGCTACTTCGGGTTTTTTCACTTTTCACTTGATTGGAACATTTCTTGCAAGGTAGAAGCAGCTTGCTTTTCTGAATAGCCACAGGCAAGGAACACCTTTCATGTTATCTGAGCCTTTCAAGAATGAGGTGCCTTTAAGATGAGTGTAGACGTCTTGGCCAATACTGCTTCGCAGAATCAACTGCTTAAGCTTAGGGTTTTGTTTTGCTCAATTTATTGCTTGTCCTAGCCTCCCTTGCAATTTGGAAAATAAGGTGGCCCTCGACTTTTTCCATACGGCCTTTCCCTGTCTGAACTTTCCTGTTTGAAAAGGCTGCGATGCGCAGTAAGTAGCTGGAGAACGTGTTGTTTGTAATCGCTAATGCTCTTGTTCCCACCTCGACAGATCACAATGGCAGTTGACTCGTGAACCCCAGGGAGCGAGAAGAACAGTGAATGCTGTGCAGTCCTCACACCTAACAAAATAGTATGCTGGATAGATATAAAACATGCCACAGAATTAAACGAGAATACTTTGGTCAAGCAAGATTTTGTTCCAAGAGCACTAGTATAGGCAAACATATTTTTTTGAACATTTCTTATTGAAATAATAAGCAAATTTGGATTTACATTACTACTCATGTCTGGAATATTTTGCACTCTTTTACAATGCTACCTTTTTCAAACTTATCTAACAGGACAACAAAACTGAACAAACAGCAATTGTAAAAAACGCGTATTGGTTACAAATTTGCTGTGAAAGCTGTACCAAAACGTCACATAGGGTGGCTATGAATTCAGTAAACACACGCACACAACACACACCACAGTTGTGAAGGTGTCTTTTCACAATATCTCAGGTAACAGTCCACCACTGCTATTAAATCACTGCCATTTTTTTACAGTAATAAAAAAAATGGATCCCACATCAACAGGGCAGAGAAATAAGTGCTCCCAGTCTCAGCGTTACTTGTGCATGGATCTTTAACTCCTCCTCAGAGTATTCATTTAGCATTTTACATTTCCAATGACTCCCCCTCAATTTAGCAAGCTCAAAAAGATTGATTTTCCATGCTGTTCAGTCTGGAGGGACTAAACAGCTGAAATTTAGGGAGGCCAGTGTGCATACTTGAACCCCCAAAACTTCCCTTGGTGTTCACTATATACTCAAGCCCTCTGAATTCTGAATCCAGGCCAGTTTGGGTGTCCAAACAATGCAGAGATGATGACTTCTCATAACTTGATGCAAACAAGAAGATAACCAAGCCCAACTGAAACAGACTTTTTAAAGCATTGATCCCCCATGCTGAAAGCCTCAGCAAAATTCGTTGAAGGCCTAAAGCAAATTCTAAAATTCCAGTCGACTTGTCTACATCTCTGGACCACTGCAAGGAAGATACTGTAGATAAAGTATCTTGTCAAATATTTACCTCTAAACAATTTCTTTAACAGTGAGCAAGTATTGAAGATTATACTGTTGAATTAACGGTCAGGCCTGGCCAGCGTCCGACAAAATACCTAACGACGTTGGCAAGTACAGTATCTGGGTTCCCAAATTTCTCCTGCCGTAAGATAGCTGTTTGTAGCCCTGGCTGGTTGTGAGATATTCAGACCCAAAAGTCATATTCTGTTTACATTCTTCATACTACCAGCCTGATTGAACTTCTGACACTATTTTAGAGGCAATTAGCCAAAGTTAAAACAAAAAAAGTCATCTGAAATTCAGGAACAACCAGGTTCTGACTGGTATGAAGCACTGACCTTTAACTGGACCGCTGTGAGATGGTTTGCAAAGGTGAAAGAGCAGTGATCCAAAGGTAAGCCTTTCAATCCCTGAGCAATAAGTAGTGTTGGAATTATGCAAAGGCCACATGAGTGCTAGTATCTCTCATGAAACCAAGTGAAGGGAGTTATTCTCAGCTTAATTTTAATACTGTATATAGCAATATGAGAAAGTTAATATTCTAATCACATACACAAACTAGCACTTATTTCACTGCTTTATATTATAACACTGTTAAGTTGGCATGACAGTGGCTGTAAGGAGACCCAGGTACTAAGGAAAAATTCAGGTTAAAAATACAGAGCTTTTGTGGTTACCAGTGAAAGCAGGGGACTAGACTCAATGACCTAAGAAGGTCTTTCCAGTCCTGTGTTGAAACCCATTTCCCTTAAGGATGGATGCAGTTCCGATTAGGTCCCTTTCTGGAAGTGGGTTTTCCTTACTGAAATACGTAGACGGGAGAATACACTTGGGAGACCCGTGGCTGGTAGAGGTAGACATTTAGCTAAAGCGACAATAGCTCTAAATTGCACAGCAGGCACAATAATTACCAGCAGTATACAGGCTGTATCACACACAACTGCTTAAAAATGTAATTTCAAAGTAAGCAATCAGTGTCACTTTTAGATCTTCCCAAGAGATTTCAAATTTGCCTATCAAGTCCCTCCTTGTTAAATATTATGCTCATTTACCTGTTAAACTTGGCAAATAGAAGCAAGCTGGATAACACCGTGTCCTATGGAGTCTATAAAAAAGACCTAAAACCAGCCGTGAGCCCATCGCAGCAACAGATGAATAAAATTGTTGCAAGACCAGTAAGCCAGGAACTGGCTAAATGTTTCAAGCCATTACTGGCCAGAGCTTTAGATCACTGTTGTAAAGTCCCACTTTTTACTCTATGTGCTCAGGGCATTTCTGTTGGTACCAGTTAGAACAGAGGTATCTGATAGATAAGAAGCATGGAATTAGCATCAAACATGCATCTTTGTTACTTACTTTTCTTTTTCCTAGAGCAGCGGCAGTGTGCACCAAATTCATCAATAGGATCAATCAGCCGTGGCTCCACTAAGGCGTGCAGAACCGGGCACGCTACACTAGCAGCAAAATTTAGCACAGGGAATTGGATTTTGCTCTACCTTCTACTCTGCACAGTTTCAACCTGGTCGCAGAGAATGGGAAATCAGATGAGGGAAGGTACAGACTGATCAAAAGCACACACATGGGGCAAAGACAACACAGAGTAACCATTTAAAGTGCTGTGTGTTAGTAGACCTGTTAACACTCGTTAAAGAGACATTTGTAAACTAAAAACCACACTGAGCATAGTTCCTGCAGATAGTACATTTGGCTTTTATATCCAAATGACTTGGAGCCAAAGGTGTTAAGCAAAGGGCGCAAATAAAATAGTCCCCATAATCAGTGTTTGGCTGTAATTAGCACAAGCTTGCAAAACAATGAGTTTCTTCATTTGATTTTTGTAATTCCTGTTAACTATAGCAGGGATTATTACTGATCTTTGCCTGAGCATGGATTTTGAAATCAAATTATGTTTTATGTATTTGATTTTTTTTTTTTAAAGGAAGTGTAAAGCTATCAAGTTGGGTGGCATTCCAAATAGGTGGAAACTTAACCATTGCTGCCAAATAGTAAGATGAAGGAAATAACCTATGCTGTTCTACCTGTAGAGGTGACTTCCTGCCTTCTAAGACCAGAAACACCTGTCTAAGCCTGCAAAACTCAGAGTTTTTGGTGTCTGGGGAATATAAATTTCCTCTGCAGCCTCATGGTAGCTTCCTTTAGCATTATCTGTCCATACCCTACACTTACCAATCAAGCTCTTTTGAGCTTGTTTCTGGTTTGGCTCCAAGACGAAGAACATTTCAGAACAAGCACGAAAAACACCCTGCATTGCCTGTGCAGTCTCCCAAACCTGTTTTGAATCCTCTGTTTTTCCTGAGCAGTTACAACTTTGGTACAGATATGGAAACATGCTTAAATTTGAGCCCAATCCTGAAACAACTCTAACTGAGTGAGGAGGCCCGCACTGAATTTGGAGTCATCAGCAGGTCTCGTCAGAGAGAATTTGTAAATTCTGGATTTTTGCATCTATCCAATATGCATCTGTGAAACATTCACAAGTCAGGCAAGTTGTGCCAATTACCTCCAATAGATCCTTTTAGGGGAGCCGAGAAAATCTAAATAGATTTTGCAGATCACTGGATGACAGCTACTTCTAATGGGTGCCTACAGTTTCATAGCATCTCATTTTTTTAAACCAAAATGCTGGTAGGCATTTTAAACCCTGCAGTCTATCTAATAGAATAGTTGCTTTGAAGAGGAGTGAAAAGGGAAAAATGTTGTTGAATTACATAGGCAATTGAATCGCTTCTTTTTCTGTCCGCTGTAAGATTTTGGAAAAAAAATCACTTAAAAATCAGATTGCCTTAGTTCTAGAGCCCCTCTAGCGTAGAGGTTTCTTTAGCTTACCTCCTTAGGATCCATGTGTCATACTGAAATGGTCAAACTCACCTCCTTGCTTTGAAGTAGGTCACACATACTGGTACAGTCACCAAGTTCCACGAAAACAGTTACACTTTGCACATCGCTTTTTATATAGCAATGTTAACTGGGCTTCAAACTGCAGAGGCAACAGAATTCTACCATGAATCACTGATGATTTTGTTCGTAAGTGGATTTCTCCAGCGTTTTGTTTTTACACCTAGCTACCTCACTCCAAAGGTGCGTAGATCAGAGATAGGGTTAGTGCATGTTCACCAACATGGTCAACCAAAAGAAATCTTGGGTTTAAGGCACCCAAAGAGTTTTGCTGTGCAAATCCCAATTACCCATTATTCTGCTTCACTTCTCCTCCTGTTTGTATTCCTTTTTCTCCAAAGTAAAGCAGAAGTACATACAGCCATTTGTGTTTTAAAATGTAAACCTCTCTTTGACTTAGGTGACTTATTATGCTCATTTAGGTGCAACTAATTAATTGGTATTATAGTCCTTTAAGTATCTTCCATTCGGTGAAACCAACCTGTGGCAACTGTCCCCTTATTGCACATTTTATAACATATCTTGTAACAACTTCCCCCCCCCCGCAACAAACCAAACCCAAGATGTATGTTTTTGTGATTTTGATGTTCTAAGCACTTGCGATCTTTCAGATCTGGTTTCTTGATAAGTATGGTGAGAGGAACAGATGGAAAGTTCCCAGCTTGGTTAAAGGAGGCAGATACAAGAACAGGGACGGCTCTGGAGTACCAGGTCTTCCCCCTACCTCTTACGTTGAAGCTGCCTAAGTACTATCTTCAAGGCATGCCTACAGGGTTACAGGAGCGTGCCCAAGAAATATGCCTCAAAGCTTCCTACGGCACAGACTCAAATTTATGAACTCCACCTCGAACCCACGCTATGGGGGGAAGATGCCGGTCATGGTCCTTGTCCGATTCGGGCTGGCTCTGGGCACGCTCTGGTTTGGGGTTGGATGAAGGTGGGTCGGGTTGCTGTACAGACATAGTCCTGCGTAGGTGATTCCTTTTGCGCAGAAATTCAGGCTGGGAGTGCAAGCCAAAGCTGCCTTTCCTCAAGATCATCCGGGAGTTGTTCTTCTTAGGCCGGGAATGGAGAGTGAATTCCAGCAAGGCTAAGTGGGCTGCGTAACCTTCACTGAGGAACTAAAAAAAAAAAAAAAAAAGAGTTGAGAGGATAGCGTGCATTACTGATAATTAACCAGGCTCCATACTCAGAGACAGGTTCCCAGCAAATACCTTGGAGCTTGGAAAGCATTTGGCCCACTGTGGCTGTCATACTGGCTGAAGCACGGACATTGCTAACTGGCTAGTTAGAGCCACCTCCTTTCTGGAGCAGATGCTAATGGCTGCAGGGTAACTACTTGCTCAGTCAATGGTGCGGAAAGCCAACCTGCACCCGGTGGCGAAGGGAACAAAACACCCTTCCCAGCACTGTCACTATGGTAATTAGAGGCTGATCCTGCTCTTGTTGCACTCAGTAGAATCTGACCTTTCGTGCCAAAGCATCAGAATAGGCCCAGAAGATGGTATTGCTCCTGAGGTTCAGCAGCAGAAGAGCAAGACCTCAATAAATAAAGCTCTGGAGAGGTGAAATGAAGAGCCGGGACCTCTATTAGTAAAACCACAATCCTGATCAAAAGGCATGACTCCTTGCCTTTGAATCATTTTGGCTGGAAGACCATTGTATTTAAGACAAGACTCTTTTGTATTTTTACTCCCCATTCACAGTTTCAATTTTACCATTCAGCAGTATACCGTGTATACCCCAGTTGTTGAAGAACCTGTATTTTTGGGTGCCTTTTGCCCTCCCTGCATATCCAATCTCTATCATGTCTCCTGGAGGAGACATGTAGGAGTTAGAAGTTCTGTATGGGACACCCTGCCTATGTCCAGACATCATGTCCGCGGTGCCACAAATAGCATATTCAGCTGTTCTTCATGCTGCAAAATAGCAGCGAGGGGGTGGAGGAGAGAGGAGGGCATGGGGTTTGCCCCTGGGAGATTCTGGGATCAAAAAAACCCATGCAAAAAAAGCAGAGTGGTGCATGCAGGGGCACCACATGCCACCCAAAACCAGCTGGCTGAAGCTACACTCCGGCTGCTGGTCAGGCTTCACGCAGCAGAATCGCTACTGCTGCAGCCCCAGGAGGCCCCCAGGACCTCAAGTAAAGCTGCTGGGGACAGCTCCGTGCTGGCCCCAGCCTCCCCTACCTCACCCAGGGTAACCTGCCGTGTGCTAGAGGGCATGCGACATGGGCATTCCCTGGGGACAACTAGCAGCAGCACAAGGTGTGCCACTGCTTCTTGTCCCTGGGAAAACAAATGTGCACACGTATGTGGACATGGCCCCTCAGGATCTCTCTTTCCTTGGTGTGGTATGTCATGCCCCAAAGGATACACCAAATTTGAAGGAGGAGTTACTTACTTGACACTGAGATTGGTATTTCTTTGTTGGACGCCCAACTATGTAGATCTGCGAAGGCGACAGACCCAAAACGTTGTACACAGAAATGTCCTTCATCGAGCCATAAGCAGCACAAATTTTGATGTGGCACTAAAACAAGGCAAACATTTTCATGGCAAATTCCCAAATATCAGACTCCAAGAATCTTGCAGAAGGCACTGTCTTAGTTATGGAGCAGCAGACAAGATGCTATTACTGACATAAAACTATTTCTTAGAAAGATGCATCTACCTGCCTGGCAGCAAAACTAAGTGATATACCATAAAAAAGCAAGAAAACAATAGTCTAAAACAATAGAAAGAGTCAACTGGAATCAGGACTGAAGATCAGCAGGGAATGGGTGCCTAACTTGTAATGTTTTTGAGCATCCCCCTCCATTATTATTAAAAGCTGTATGAAAGTTACTTTAAAATGATCTCTTCAGGAAAAAGGCCAATGAGACACAAAAATTTGGAAAGTTTAATTTTTCAGGTGAGCAGAAAACGTGGGCTGTGCGAAGCTTCTGTCCCTGATTCGAATCAGCAGAGATTTGGCCTGATTCGGTGGCCAAATCTCTGAATCCAAATCGAATCAGAGGACCTTTTAATCTCTCTGAATCAAATCGGAACCCTCCGAATCGATTCGGAAAGATTCGGACACAGAGACAGCTTTAAATGTTTTGAGTTGTAAATGTACATACCTCTAGGTAGTAGGTGGATCGTGAGTGCTGTGATGCTGGGGCACATGAAGTGTCCTACAGAAGCATGGGGCGCTTTGCAGCACGCTCAACAGCAGACACGGAAGTGGACCAGAAGTACTTCCGGTCCACTGGGGATAACGCTGTGGGCCCCCCCATGCCCTCTCGACATAACAATTGGTGCCTCCTGGGTCTGGGGAGGCACCTGGGGTCCCCTTGTGGTCAACTGCTAAGGCAGGAGGGCATGGGGGGGGCCCCCTGCCCACTCCCCAGAGGACCCAGAAGTGGACCAGAAGTACTGCCCCAGCATTGCAGCGTTCATAAGCCGAGCTGGTACCCCGAGGTATGCAGAAAAAACATTTAAAGCTGTGTCTATAGCCAAATGGCTGATTCTCTGAGTCAGCATCGAATCTTCAAATTCGGATTCGGCCAAATCAAATCAGGGACAGCAATCTGAATCAACGACTCAAATCACTGTCTCCAATTCAGGCTGAATCCGAATCTGAATTGATTACGGCCCACTTCGCACACCCCTCCAGAAAACCCAACAGCTCCCACCAACTTCGGCAGGAGTGCAAATCAGGCCATAATTTCTACTGAAAACCAATCCAATTTTCTACTGAAAACCAATGCTCAGTCTCCTAAAGGCAACACAATCCTAGTTTTTACCCATCTGTGCTGCTTACTGAGTCCCATCATCATTTCCTATAGCACCTAGAGACCCTTGGAGATCTCCATTCTTGCTTTGTGCCATTTGATAGGGTCACAGCAGAGGAAATGGTTTTGAGAGTGTGAATGAAGACGCCTTTACTTTCATCTTATAAATGGGAATGTGTTAGTTGCCGGTAGAAAAGGTTACCAGGCTCAGGGCATTTAATTACCAGCTACAGCAGAAGTAGACGCCTGGCAAGCTCTACCTTTCATCACCCCATCAATGTGTCTCAGCCATGAAAGAAGAGACCAGAATTCAAGGGAGGGTGTATCACTAATAAAATGTGTTCAGGATTTATTTCCTCACTACTCTCATTTAATACAGTTAACAAATGGAAGGCTGCAGGTATTAATACAGTGTAGTCATTGGCTTCTCCTAAATTAGGACAGTAAGGCATCTGCTCTAAACATATTTGATCTTGCAGTATTCAAAGGCAATGTCTTTATTTATATCTGTCATTAAAATGGGCTTGGGTAATGACTTTGATTCAAGACTTTCAAAAGGCAGTGCAAGCTTCTTGAGATCTGTGAACAGTGAAAGAAACCGAGACAGTAAAATACTGTTAACAGACTAGGATGTTTCCCCTCCAAGAGAGAAAGACACATGTGTTACCTTTGTGATAATCCACATATTGACCACATTTTTCTGGAAATTGAACTTCTAGCCACTTAGCATCCAGTTCTAAGGATATGAACAACGGGGGGTTTTATTACCTCTTGCATAAGATTCCGGAGGAAGATGGTCTTTTGTCGTAATGGGTCATGAACTAGCCCGTCTGAGAAGAAGATCATGCCTTGAGGGAAGTTGTGCTGAGACAACCACGAGACAACTCTCTGCTTTTGCATATCTGGCCGGCCCGTGATATAGATGATCAGGTACCCCAAATCCTGCCAGTGTCTTTCAAAACAAAAAAAAAAAGTGTTGTGCATGCACGGGGGGTGAAAATACCCACAACACGCGCTTTCCACACTGATTATGGAGACAATTCAGAAAAGTGGGGCACGATCACTTAAGGAGAACAGAAGCGGGGATGCCAACCATGTGGTTAACCGTCTGCAATCATGTACTAATTTCTGTTCCTTGAGGGAATCCGAGAATAGTACCAAGCAGTCTTATATGAAATATCAAAATATGTGTTTCATCCTTAGCATTCTCCTCCCCTTTCCAGTCCTATCCATTTCAACAGCAGCAGATTAATTTAATGGGGAATGATGGTATCCTTCTCTTTCCTTGACTGTGCAAGAGGTACTCAGTCTGAAACGATAGACACCACCCTTGCTGTTCAGTCTGACATTAAATATATAGGATTTTTTTTTTTTACACTCATAGTACTTCACAAAGATACAGCGATGCCCCACATTTAGGCATTATGGAAGTAAAATTCTCCTAAAAGTCTCTACCCCTTTTTGCCTGCTATAGCAGTAAACAAGAATTATTCACTCCATACACTTCCAAGCCATCTTCCCCAGAAGCAGTCTTTGCATTTTTGGTGCAAATTAGAGTGAAATCTGTGAAGCTAGCCAAAGCATTACAACATTTCCATGCAAACTGTATCAAATTGCATGTGCGTCTGAACAATATAAAAATGCTTCTGCTGGAAGCACGCCCATTCGTTCATAAATTATGTCATCAATTTCACCCTCTTCCAGCTTGATCCATTTTTGCCCAAAAGAGATGAATCAGGGATTCAACCAAAGTAATGTGTGTGTTGCTCACCTGACAACATCAACTGCCCCAGCTCTGACTTTGGGGTCGCTACCCATGATTGAGACGCTTGCAGCAAATGAGCCATCAATGCTGAACACGACGCACTCCATCCCCCGAGGAAGGACAGTCAGGTAACTCACTGCATTACTTTGGTCACCCCTAGAAATAAAAAAAACAAGGCAAACCATCAGAGCTCCGGGTGTTGCAATGGAAAACAAGATGATGTTCGACTGGATGTGAATCTGTATCTAGGTATTAAGGGTGCCACCAGTCAAACGGGACTTACCTATTCTGGAAAACAAATTAAAGATCCCCCAGCCCTTTCTTTTTATTTTTATTTTTTTAGCAGACAGGTTTTTAAGCACAAATTTGTGAAGTGTGCCGTGCTAAAACAATGAGGTTTACTGCTTCTCTCTCCTAGCACTGCCCACCTCCCTCTCCCCACACCCTGTCTTTTCTATTCTAATTTCTCTCTCCTCCTTATACTGGTTTCTGTTCGTCCTGTCACGGTATCTGAGGAAGTAAACTTTGGTTTATGAAAGTTTATGCTCTATATGCCTTACATAGGTGCATATCTACTCTGCCTTCTGGTTGGCATAAATACTATTAAAGGATTATTTTAAAAAAACCAAACAACAACACAACTGTCTGTCCATGTAGGCTTTGTCCTTTTTTTGCAACTATAAATTAAACTTTTTTTTAATTTTAAGTGGTCGCAACATATTGGATATCCAACAATTATACCTTGTGGTAGCATTTGCTGACATGAAGCCAACGGTACTGGAACAGTTGAGAATTGCCCATCCCTGTGCCCTTGTCTCTTGTGCTCACCCAGAAGAACAATGCGGATAGCCCACGCTATTGCCTTACAGGGCTTTCTGCAGCTGAAAACGTCTCATGGTGTTTGCAGGAATGCAGATCTACAACCATTAGAGATTTCACAACCCCTTTCTTTACCTTCCCCTTCCCTAAGGCTGCCATAGGAGCCTTACTGCCATCCCCCTGCGGGAAAGTTATGTCTAGTGTAAGCACAATAACTTTGCAGATAGCTTTCTCCTTGGAAACTTGTCCACATTATGTGTCAGGTCCATCTGTGACCCATTTATGGGCACGAACGAGGCAATTACTATTTCCATTGTAGGCTGAAGGATATCTAAATCTGTAGACCATGGAGCTTAGCTCCTGAATAGATCTTAATTTATTTTTAAGTAATCCCATCTTCTCATGTTGATTGATTGCCTGCTAGAGTACCATGGAGTTATATTTCCCCCTTAATTAGTAATATGTGGAGCTGGAACTTGACCTTGTGTTTGATTAGCTGCTGAGACAGGTTTTATTCCTTTTCAGTTCAATTCATCATGCCGACTTTACTTTCGAGCAGAGGTTTAATAGAATCTCCAAGCGGCTCCCCAAGTGAGCATGAAGTTTAACTCTACACTGGAATATTAAATTAAAACTTTATGTCAAAACATTTAACCGCTTTCTTATTTGAGCATAAAAACAATTAAAAGCACAACCATCCTATCGCTCTAATTAGACCAATGATTTTTATTTCACACATTTTTCTTCCTTATGCTTGACTTAACAGAGGGCTTTTCATGCAACTCTTTGAGAGCCAGGAGAGTCTATTGATTTCTCTTCAATGAACTGTTGCTTTAAGGTGCTGTGTTTTTCAATTTGAAATAAGCATGGCACTGCGTAGAGAATTAAAGTGATTCCTTCAATCAGCCTGACATCAATAGATGAACTGAACTGCTGGCTTAGAGCAAGGCAAACCCGCCACTGTTCATTTTAACAGGAAAGGTTTGTCATCAGCCTGAAGTATGTAGATCACTCCCTTCACCCCAGTGCTACAAAACAAGCAGGGTCTCTGAAGCATCCAAGCCACATGTCCTTGCTAGGGCCTTAAGAGAGATCAGAAAAGCATGCGTCGCTCAGCCCCCTTCCAATCCAGTTTGTAATCCTGATGCATTTTACAGGACTAAGCGCTAGTTCATTTAATCCCACTGAAGAGTTGTTTTACTACAGTGCCTACAGGCCCATACTGGTGCCTGTTGGGCCGGATGCTATATAAAAGGGAGTGAGACAGGACGCAAAAATTTTGCACGTTAATTGGTGAGCTAGACAAAGGATGGGGAAAAGGCACAGCTTGCTCGAGGTTGCTCAGGCATCTTGCTGCAGAGCTCGGGACTGATCCTACATCTCCCAGCTCCCATTCTGTCCATCTTAAATACATATATGAGCCTCATCACAGCAGTAACAGAGTACCTCCCAGCATCTCAGACCATTTTACAGCCAAGCCGTGGAGACACAGACTAAGTCATTTGGCCAAAGTCACAGAGGAAGCTTTAGCCACAAAACCATTCTCTCTTTCTCTACAATATCTTCCATCTGCAATGTAATTTCATACAACATGGATAAGATCCAGTAAGTGTAGGAGGCAGCTTCTCCTGCTACTGAAGACCGTGGTACAAAGTAACACCTTCATTAGGTGGATATTTGTCTACCTAGATGCTAGTCTATTAAATCTCAACCAACTCTGCCTTGGTCTAGCAGGCAAGTTAAACAGAAGATGCAGAGCAAGATTCTTCAGTTTACAAGATCATCTCACTTGCATCCATTCAAGAGTACAATTTGAATCTGCAGCTAAATCTTGTGCGTCCCTTATTACCACGTATTAATTGCAGCAACGGGCCAGGACCCCGCTGCGCTAAGCACTGTATGAACGTGGCACAAAAAGGCTTACGGTCTAAATAACCTCTCTCCTGTACATCCTCACTTCAAACAAGGGGTGGCTGCCAATGCTGTTCACAACTCCCTAACACAGACGGTCCCGGTCATCGTTCTACCTTCAACCCCACTCTCCAAGCACGTTTGCTTAGCACTGTGGATAAGTCACAATGGCTGCCTATACACATGCTCGCTGGCGAATTAGTTGGAACATTTCAGCGTCGTTGCAGCATCACATGAATTAAGCCCCCGCACTTTTTAAAATGGCTGTGGGGTACTTTATCTAAACCTCGTTGAATGAGGCTTAATACACACGACAGCAAGGCATTTTAATTAGAGTGGCTGCCCGGAAACCACTCTAAGTAAAACACCCCCACCTCTAAGCATGTGTATAGGCAGCCAATGGCTTTGCTCAGTTGTAAAACAGCACAGGTGCTAAAGGCAGTTGGTGTTTTACCGCACAACTCATTTTGTAGCAGAGAAACCCGATATTCAGATTTAAAACAAATTTACCTAACCACCATTTTGATGGGATACACGCCAACTCTAAGCCTCTTCTGTTTGGGTACGCTGTAGGATATCCTGCCACTGCTGTTGGTTATCTCGGTGTCGAAATACACCCAACTCCCCGAAGTGGGCTCAGTCATAACAAAGATATCGACCTGTAAAAAGACATGGAATCTATTCAATTTGCCAGCATAAACACATGCCATATTCATAGGTACTGCCAGCCTGGATCAAACCACTGGTCTACTTGGTCTGGAATCCAACTATAGCTAATACTAAAAGATTCAAGGAAAAGGTGCAGTAAGAAGGTACGACAATCTAGTTACAATACTAGCAAAGCTTCCTCATAAGTATGAGGATGGTTTACTTCCCAAAGCATGAAGGTACATTATATTTGTTGGCCTACATTCCTGAGCTCTGGTCCAGAAAGGACTGGTAATGTAAGAGTGAGGCTGTAGCCACGATGGTCCAGAAATTATGCTGTGGATTCTCCCTTGTAAGTGGGCTGAGCACTCTGCACTAGAGCTGTGAGAGTAACTGATTTTACAATTCACTGGGGAGGAAAGGGGAGAATCCCACTTGGTTTTGGATCAACCCAAAACATTTGCTTCAAACTTCTTGCCCAACTGAGACACTGCAAAACTACATATGGCTTTTAATAAATCTCAATTAACTTTCAAAACAAAGCAAATTTTAAAAAACCCACTGAAACAGAACTTTTTCTGAATTATTTTAATCTTTTTTTCTTTTCTTTTTTGAAACAGGAACAATTCACCAACATTTAAAAAACGGAATTTTATGGGTTGCCCTGAATTTATATTTTTGTTGGAAAAATTTGTGGCTGATAATTTTTGCATACCTATACTGTGGATTCTGAACAACACTCAGGCATGCGACTGCTCCTGTAAGAGTCCATAGGACTTATTCTCACATTTAAATGCTAAGCCTTGGCTTCTGTATTATGCCGACTTGGGGCCAGTCTGCTCTGCAACTTGCAGGATCTAGCCCCTAACTTAGGATGTTCTTGTTCATATATACCCGGGACTCTTGACCTCCATGTTACCTTGAAAACCTCAAGGAGTTTTGAACATATTCAAATACCAAAATCCTTCAAAAAGCCAGGATCCAGAACTGTTCTAGCTGAGAGATTTCCAGAACTAGAGGTGCTAAGTGCCAGAGGGAGAAATAAATGGGGTGCAATCCTGAATAGTTACAAGAGAAGTGTTATCAAAATCCATCAGTGTGTTTAGCTTTTCAACTACAACCCCTTTGCTTGGGCAAAGTAACAACTCAGACATAGATGTTCATCAGTATATTTCTCAGGCTTTTTAGGTCTTCATTGATGTCACAAAAGGAAAGTTTCATGTTGTACCCTAACTCAGGGGCGGGCAGTTATTTTGGGCAGAGTGCCACTTACTGAGTTTTGGCAAGCCATTGAGGGCCACATCACAGGCAGCCAGGGGCAGATATATATTAATTTTCTAATTTTTTTTAAGAGCCAGATAGAATGGCCTGGCAGGCCGCATCCGGCCTGCGGGCCGCATTTTGCTCACCTCTGCCCTAACTGGACCCTGTATGTCTGTCTTTCAAATACACCATTAGCACAAGGGAAGGGGAAACATCTTAAAATGTTGCTAACAACATGGGAGAATCTCACATTTCTGTGCAGACGAATCTTCAAAGGGTAAGTGGGTCTAGCCAGAAGTGAACAAGATTTCTTTCGTGACCCATGCTTTGAACTTGGTTTTATTCACTCATTCACTTCCTTCTTTTATACATTTTCTCAGTTCAAGGTAGGACCTTGGATGGCATTAAAGTAAATATCCGAGACAAACTTTTAGTTTGCGTCTGGGACTCTGAAACAAGTCTTCTAAATCAGGGACTTGCAAGGTAATGACGTAAATGCTCCTGAACCCTGTTTCTGTTGCTTTTAATTATTAAACCCGTCTGCCTCGTTTTTACCCGCATAAAATGGGGAGAATGATGTAAAGTGCTTTGAGACTCTCGAGTGCAAGATACTATGTACCAGGTGATTTTTTTGTTGTTGTTCTTTTGTTATTACATGACTTGCTTTCCCCCAGAATCAGAATGCTAATTGCTATCCTTGCAGCGGGGGTAATTTAAAACTCAAAACAACACCTACAAGGGACCTGGCATGACAGTAATGATCTTAACATTTCTTTTTAAACAACTAATCCCAGGAGTTCCTTAGGATATTTCCAATGCACAGGAGTTTGTTCATCACATTAGATAAGGAATCCCTTTCCCCATGGCTGAAATGCAGCCCTCTTTGGGACAGAAGTGTGACAGGCAAAAAACTCTCACAATTAGCAGAGGGAAAACATTATCAGAAGATAGGGCCCTATGGTCCTTCAAGCTTGTACGTCCAAATCAGGGAAGTAATAATGTGGGCTAGTTCCTTAGCTGGCAGAGAGCAGCAAAGCTCCACCAAAGTCAACAGAGCCTGCAGACGTACACCAGCAAGAACCTGGCCCAGTTATTCACATGGCACAACCCGGGCCTTTGCTATTAAGGTTTTCATTTAAAAGCTGCAAGGTGTGGCTCAGATATTCTGCTGACGGAAATCAAGGGTTTGGGTTACAGCGAAGCAAAGCACTTAAACCTGCGTGTAAGTTTTTCCCTGAATCAGACACTCTGGTTGATGGACACTTAGAAGAGCTATGTGCTGGGCCGAACACAGGCATGGGTGAACCGGGCGGCCACCCCGGGCCCAGACAAGAAGGGGGCTCAAAAAATGGTAATTTTTTTCTGTTGTCCGATTATTATTATCATTATCTCTGGGGAAGCAGGGCCTGATACTAAAAGTTCACCCGGGGCTGCCAGGAGTCTAGTTACAGTGCTGGCAATGTGGAAGATAGGATTCAATGCATCGCCACCGAACCACAGCTAAATCAACCTTCATAGACTTGTATATATGGAAACATTTCAAATAGGATATGTACAGCACCTAGCATAGTGGGGTCCCTGCCTCAACTGGGGCCTGTAGGCACAGCTATAATCATCATAATCATAGAGAAAGAGGCTTGGGAATTGCAGCCTTCTCCTTGAATGCAGAATTGAAGATTTTTAATGCAAAGCAAATACATCCTTTGACATTGTATTGTTCACTCCTACCCAGATAAATTTAATTGACATTTTGAACCCAACTTGTAAAGAATAGCTTGAATAGAAAGTAATCAAGTCCTGGAGCTTTATAACTTAAGTGTTGCTCATACTGCCAGCACTGACCCCCTTTCAGTTCCCTATTCATCACTGTACTAGAAGAATCTTATTAAATATATACGTGATCAGAATAAAGAGCAGTTGGGAAAAAAAACTAATAATGGGACCACGATAAGAATTTGCAATAAAGTTGAAGTAAATTTGTGATCGTATCCCATGTGTTATCTCAAGTAATGGGGCTGCTTTAAGAATCTTAGGACCCAAGAGAGACAAGATTCAAACGGTGATGATCTTACCAAAAGCGTAACCTTTACTCCACTTTGGCAGTTCAATTTAATAGTGACACTGGGCATGCCAAAGTCTGCAACCAGATCTCAACAGCAGCATATTCCTATGAATCATATAGATATAACAATGCAATTGTATATAGGTATAACAATGCATTTTGTGAATAAGAAATTCAGCAGCATAAGCTCTGTGGTGTTTGGAGAAATACAGAACGGTGAGTGAATTTGCCCTGTGTTAGTGTATGAATGTGCTGCTGGCAAAATGAAGTTGCAGACTTCACTGTGCCTGGTGTCAACATAAATTTAAATGTCAATTTGCCTCAGTATATACAGGGCAAATTTACTCCCTCACCAATACCTGCTGGAGTTTCATCATTTTTAGGATGAATTTACTCCATTCCCAAGTCCCTGAACCGCAGGCTCTTCATGGCTGGGTCTGAGAAGCCAACACATTTGTGTTGTTGCACTTAAGGTCTCTGCAGGAGACTTTAATTCACCTACAGAAGACCCTGTGAGCTAGCATACTATTGTGTGAAAGGCGGCAGCACAACCAAGTTTCCAAAACAGTCTTGAAAATTGAATGTTTCCTTCCACCCACCATCTCCTCTTTTGAAAGTGTACCTCCATGTCTGCCAACCAGTGGAAACTGTAGCACTTGAGCAGGTTTTTGCTACTGGACCTAAGCAAGTATTGCAATTAAATGACCCATGTTAAATTAATTTAATGAATCCATATGGTCTTTGCTACAGATGAGGGGACTCCTCATGTCCAGAGAATCAGTCCAGCAGTAACAGTGGGTATTAAAGTATCCTTCCATTTTCACAAAGTTCCTCAGCTCTGAGGAACAAGCTACAAATCTCCATTACCGCCACGGTCCTTTTGGATGTGCTTGGGGATTCCAGGAGGTTGGATCCAAATCATTACAAGGAAAAAGTAATCATTTTCTGCTCATGGGATAAAAATCTGGCCTCCCAGGAAAATCAGTAGAGCTACTAAAGAGAAGAGAGCATACGCAGCGGTGAATTTAAACAGCCCTAGTGCATGTAGGCTCAGCCTACCACACTAGCTGTGATGGCCAAGGTACTATACAAATTTGGGATGGCCAGACTATTGAGCAAATGTATTTTTAAGCTCAATGGCTCTTGGTATTTTCCATACCAGAAACTGCCAACCTATTTAGCACGCGGAGACCAACATGCTAGTGACCCACAGGGCAAGAACCCCGCTATGTAGCTGGCTTCCTAATTGAAGGCGCATTGGATGAAGGCAATCAGAAATCATAGGTGTTACACAGGGATTCAAACCAGTGAATCATGGAGGTGCATTAGGTAAAGTAAAGAAGACATCTGTAAAATATTTGAGGAAACCAAGAGAAGGGACCTGGCTTGCCTGAGGTGTCTTAAACAGCAATGAGAACAAAAATCAGGCTTATTTTATGTAAGCCAGTTATTAAGGGGGATTATTTAAGTGCAGCTAGATTCCAAAGCAGGCTGCCCAAGGTGAGAGTGCAAGCAGAAAACCGTTCAGAAAACCTATTAATTTATTTCCAGCCGACGACTGCATTCAGTTCAGCTGCACTGTGGCCAGGCTGTCGGGAATGGGGCTGGGAATGCTATCTGTTGCTTCTAAATAATTCTGCTACTGACACTTTCCCCCATGGCAAAGAAATACTATTTATGTCATCGCATATTACACATGGAAGGCTCATCACTCATTTAAGAAAACAATTGCAGATCGTTCCTTCAGGGCTTTTTTTCATGGTATTAAGCTGCACACATGTCTACAGGGAATAGCTTTTTCTTTGTACAACCTGTTGCTACAACTGTAGCTTTGTCAGAAATTGCAATTATATTGTCACAGGCATTTCTTACCAAGTAAGACTGCATGAATCGTGACACCGAAATATGAAAGAGCCGCTGTACTTTTCGGTGATTCAACTAAAGTGTAAAAAATCCAGCCATTACCACTCACGAGGAAGGTAGCCCTGCATTATCTAAGTATACAAACCAATACAGTGGCATTTTTCAGCTGTGGATCTGAAGCATTTACAGAGGTAACAGGGGAAGCATAATTTTACAGATGGAGAAACGGGGACAGAAAAGTAAACCATCTTACTTTAACCCCAAACTCAAATGGCAAAGCTGTGTCTAAAACCCTGCCTCCCAACACCCATTCTTGCATCCTCACTGCTACATCCCTCATGACCTTTATTTCATGACTAACTGTAAGGCGACATATATAAATTGAACACTTTTGTCCAAAAACTTCATTGCCCTGCCAATGCAAGCTAAAGGAGAAACTACATTAGGTTGCTCTCTTAAGAGGCTGTCTTGTCCGTTGGCCAGTCGCTAGAGGGCATTGTGTGCATGAAACACATGCTGCATCGAGCCTAACATTTTATGTCAAATGTGCATCTCATTACTGCTTTGGTGCTAAATTCATCTTCAGGCTTTCGAGCTTAAAAGATGCTGTAACCCCCTAACTGCCCAAATCCCTCTTCCTTTATCTAGGTGTCGAACCCAGGGGATACACATTTTTCTTCCATGATTTGTCCACGCTACAAAATTTACTTCCTTTCTTCTTGCTTAGTAGGTTAATTATGTCCCGAGTAGGTGGTGCAAGAGCAATCACTTCAGGCTGTGGTCAGTGTTAACCAGACGCAATGTCTGGGAGAAAACAAGATAAATGATGGGTGGTAAAGGTCAGATATTTGAGAAGTCCAATGACGGCATGCTCACTAGAAGGGCTGAGGGGTAGCCTAAAAATGTACCGATCCCCATCACTGTGGAACTATCCATGGTACTATGTACAGCAAAGCGTGTGCTGAACTCACCTAACCTCTCCATCAACATTCCCTTGGAGAAAGTGATGAATAAGACTCAAGTTTTACCTTTTCGCCTGTTAAAGCCACCATATCCAGGGGTCCATACATAAAGCGCCCAACCAGGACCTGGGGACCATCTTCTGCTGCAATGACATCATTTGCTCTGTGATTGGCGGTTACATTCTGAAACGAGAACAGGTGGTTTGCGACTCCCTGTTTCTTCCACCTGCAGTTGAATAAGATGTGCTTCACAGTAGCAAAATGATTGTGTGGTTGGTATTAAATTATTAAGATCAGGGATCATGTGGATGCACAGGAAGCGGTTGCAAACACTCTGGGACACTGATTAGATAGACAAGTCAATGGGCAGCAAATGGTATACCATTAACCCCATTATACCATGGGGAAATGAAGCACAGAGATCGTGAATGGGATTTGCAGAAGCACCTAAATCATTCATAGGGAATACAAGGCCCATGGACTTACAATCAGACCCAGACACCCCTTGTCACAAGCTGGCATTTGCAAAAGCACAAGGTCACACAAGGAGTCTCTAGCAGAGGCTAGAACTGAAACCATGTCTTTTGAATAATGTACAGCCTCTCTTCCTTCCCAGCATTTCGTTATTATTTATTGGTGTAGTAGCATCAGAGGCTCCAAGATGCTGCAGATCCATGTGATGCTGTATTTAATTACTGAACATAATTAAGCATCAGCTGCTTTCATGGCATGAATGACCTTTTCCCCTTCAAGTATTCAAGTTTGCACCTTTACTAAGCCCTTCACAGTAATCTAGAAACTAATTCACACAGCACCCTGGGAGGGAGACATGTAATGTGAACCTCTTTGTACCTTAAATTAAGCTTAAAACTGGGACAAGTGACAAGGTCACTAGATACCAAGGTTGAAATTCCACCTGTAACCTGGCTGCGAGGTAGCAGACAATATGTGAATTGCTTAAGCTTTTGCCCTTGAAAAGCAAGATAAAAAAAATGATACCCAGATGTCACAGCTCCCTCCTGAAAACGTAAGAATAGTGAGACAGCATCTGCAGGGTGAAAAGGCCCTCTTTGCATAGGGCCTCGACTAGTGCCTAGGAAAGTACAAAGGAGGACCTCTCTCCTGGATCAGAAGGCAAGCATTCTGCAGCAGGAAAGGCAGAAAGATGGCAGTCATCAATACCTTCACACTCTCAACCCACCGACAACAAATGTTGTTGCAAGTACAAATTTCCTAGCACCACACACTGTTTGCCCCTGAGATATTTTTGTTTTTCAGTTTTCTTGGAGTCTGTCATTAGGTATCAATCACACTTTGGTTAAAAGAGCTGGGTGCCATGTAAGTGGTTTTCAAATCAAATCTGTAACCAGCCTGGTAGGAGTGATACATACTCTCAGCTTGACGTGTGTCCTCTTGCGTAACCATTTCTCCCGTGGATTGGATGGACTTAATGTTGCCGGGTCCGAGCTGTCATTTTCCTTGACATTCACATTTTCATACCTCATCACCTGAAATGAGATTTGTGTTAGAACCTGGGGCTGTAACAAATTGCATTGTTGTGTTTGCTGCAGAAGGGGAGGGAGTGTACAGTACAGCATCTGCTCACTCGCACTGTCTGTAGATAATAGGGTATAAATCTGAGAGATGCGCAGGTCAGGGTGTTCAGTAATATTAGCATGCCTAGACAGTATACTCATGTGTATTGTCAGGGAAGCAGAGGGATTTTATGTATCTAGGTAATGACACCAGCACTAGTGCTTTCTATTCCCAATGAAGCAAATCTAGTCCTGTTTTTAGACTCAAAGGCTTCTGAACTGCAGAGTGCCAAAAATCAATGGTGGGCGGGCTACACAGGGAATGGGGAAAGTTGCAGCTTCTTCCATATTGGGTGCATGTCACAATAGAAAAACAATATGTAAAGATGTCCCCTTCCATCCTCGCACAAAAGAAGGGAAGATGGTCATAGTCTAGCTGAAACTAGCTTGTGACCCCTTATGGAGAACGCAGGGCCCAAGGTAACTGGATTAAGATAACTGACCTTCAGAAATAAAAAGGGAATAAAAGATCACTCTGATCCGATCTGAGGCTGATATTTAATTTTCATGTCAGCTAAATGGCTAAGTCTTCTAGTGGGTTTAGAAAATCTCAGCAAAAGTCTATTACTTTAGCAGACATGAAGAATAGCACTGTTTTCATAGGAAACTTCCTCAGTTTGATCCCGGTATCCTGCTTATAATTCTCTATTCCTTGCAACTCAGTCGACCACAGTCTCCCAGCCTTTAGCTTGTAACCAGTCAGTCTGGTATTAAAATATGAGTGTTCTGCAACAAACCCTAAGAAATGAAAACCACTGCAAGTCCATCCATCCTAGCATGCCAATGTCTTCCCTTCAAGAATGGCTAGGCTAGGGGAGTAAAGCTCGTAGGTGCTCAGACACTACCAAGATGGGCAACTCTAGGAAACCCTCAGGGTTTCCATAGACATGCAACTACACTATGCAGAAGCATCCTACAAAAAAGAACTCAACCAGTTAAATGAATATTTTACTTAAAACCATGGTTCAGAAGTGAATCCCATAAAAAAAAATTAAAAAAAAAAAATCAATATTTACAGTCTTTGAAGCTTTCTTTTTTTGGCTGCACGAAGAAAGGAAAACTTCCACCCACTGTAAGGAGTCAGTGCCCTTTCTCCCCTCCAAATCTGCTAAATCTTTAGTGACCATTCTTTAAAGATCATTGTAGGTCATTCCATCATGGTACTTTGAGCCTTCAAATGCTTTCTCCGAGATGTAACCTGAAATGCATTCAGCAACTGCTAGGTACACAAACAGTTAATGCCCTCATTGACTGCAGCAGGAGCCGAGTTCTGGCCATGCCCAGTGTACTGAGCTTCTACTGAGTTGGAAGAACAGCTACTTTTTACGTTCAGCTTGGCCCCATCTCCCTTTCACATGTATTAGGGCAACGCCCACCGGTTACAACAGAGACTGAGGCTCCTGGTACTGCAAAGTCCCTGCCCTGAAAAGCTTATAGCATAAACAAGAAAGGCCGAGGAAGAGTCACCCCAGGTTGAGAGACTGGAAGTGGAGATAAGAACATGAAAGGCCATTTAGGCACCTGAGGTTGCAGAGCACCCAGTTGACTTGGGGCCACATTGATCAAAGTTTTCATTAAAAGTGCAGCGAAGTTCCCAGTGGGATTTACAAGAGCATGAAGGGGCTGGTCCAGGGTCACACAGGGAAGCTCTGATAAACCTGGGAAGTAAATCTGCATCTTCCAGGCTCTAGTTCAGTTCTTTAGCCACGGGGCCAGCCTTCCGCTCCAACCCAGGTTAAGCTGCTATGTACTCCTAATATCTGTTCAAGACTCGGCATTTATTCCAATAGATAGGTTCCTTCCAGATGTCACTGTGTATCCATGAACTCAGCAGGAACTCAACAGTTAGCAGAACAGTTAATTAAACCCATTAATTGTCCTCTGTGTTTTGCTTCACCACGTTTGGAAAGAAGAGGCTCTTTTTAGAAGTGAAAAAGGTTGATCCATTTTGGTATGTCTCTCTCAGGTTTAGGTTAAATGGAAACATTAGTGCTGTGCATGCAGACTTGTCAAGGGCTCAGGCTTTTTCTCAAGCTAGCTAGCGGTATTGTCCATTCGGCACAGGGAGCTCTTGCCACCCAGAGCGGCTGGATGGAAGGAGGGAGGTTTAGCCACGGGACTTCCAGTCTTGGGAGCTGCTGAGTGGCTGGTCAGATGACAGAGATGCAGCCGGCCAAGGGTTATCAGAGCTGGTTTTGATGGTGGGGAGAGGCTAGGAAGCACCCTGTGGAATTAAGATGTAGAAAGCAGGGAAAGGCAGGAAATGAGAAAACTTTCCAAATCATTTCCTCAAGGATGGGCACTGTACAGCTTGCCTGCATTATGTTCCTTGCCACTTGTCAGGCAGTAGCAGTTTCTTCATCCCCTTGATGTGAAAACACCGTCCGCCCAGCTTATTCCAAACTAACCCACTTGTGATCTTTTTTGGAGGATTTTTGCTGACCTTCAGGAGGCCTCATTCAAATGCCACTAAATTGTTGTCACACTTGGCGAGCCTTTTAGCTTAACCAATTTCTCCAGAGGCAAGAGAGCCCTGTATTATCCCCAAGTCACTCAGCCCAGCTGTCTGAACACCAGTTTCACGAAGCACTGAGATCCATTAATGTGTCATCAAAAGAGAAAAGAAAAATCAATTCTGAGCAGACAGTTCACACAACACCTCTAAATACTACAGGACAGTTTAACAGGGGACTGCTAAGAAGTAGTTCTTCCTTAAATGCTTTAATTTTGGTTTTCTTGCTCCCTCCACTGTGTTTACTGTTTCCCCTCCTCCAAGCATGGTACTTACAATCTGGCATTTAGGGGGGGGGGGGGGAAAAATCATGTTATTGTATCTGTTTCAATTGTCACTAATGCCCTGATTCAGGAAAGCACTTTCTTTAGACACAAGTCCTATTGACTTCAATGAGTATTAATAATAAGCCTAAAGCTAAACATAGGCTCAAATGCAGACCTGAATATGGCCCTCGTTCAGAAAAGCCCTCTTGGTTTCAGTGTAATCTTTTTATTACTATTATTATTGTCCTGAATTAGAAAAAAAAAAAGGTCAGAAAGATCAAATTTTTTAGGATACAGAATTTGGGGGGCCTCATGGAGCCATGCAGAGCACTGAGACCTGAGCTGCATGGGCCGACAGGAACAGAGGAAGACGGTCCAAGCTGTTTCAGCTTCTGTCAAAACTTTTGGCAGCATGGGGGTACGGCCCTTTAGCTGCAGGATTTTCTGATGGAAAAAAGGGACCATTTCCAGCCAGCTATTTTTCTGCAATGAGCCCACCATTGTTCACAGAGCGCCCCCCCAATCGTGCAAGCATGAATTCGGTCGGTCCTTAATTATAGTACTCTGTCATACAGGTATGTTTTCTCAAAAAACACCCTGCAGATTAAATTCCTGGTTTTACCCTTTTTGCCTATTTTTAAAGAAGCCAACTGACACGAATTCATCTTTTCTTAATGAAAAAACGTGCTTTTCACCCCCTACACTTATAAATATCAGCTTTCAGCTCTTAATGTTCCTGGTAGAGTTAATATCATCCACCAGCTCTTTTTGGATACAAATGGGGAAGCCTGGCCACAGAAAACAAGGGATTTCCTCAGGGTGTGGGAAAAAATGAAAAAACTGGAACCGAGCTCTCCTTACTTCCTCCCTGTGCTCTAGCTATGAGACCACCCTTCCCTTTTAACAAAGAACAAGTGCATCTTACTCAGGAGGCTGGAGTGTGAGCGTGCGATGGATCAAATTACCTGTCTCAAAATGAATGCCACCACATCAGTTGATTCCCAGTAGCTGGCATGGAAGAGATGGGGCAAAGCCACTGTTGGAAATGCCGTTAGCACATCTGGACAGTACAAGGCATAATCTATTCGCTTGGCTCCCCACCATTTGGCAGTAACTGTAAAATGACAAACAGGCACCACATTTCTAATGGACACCTTGTTCAGGGCTAATAATTTACAGAGTGGTTCCCAAACTCTGGACTGAGGACCATGAGTAGTCTGCAAGGCCACGGTAAATGGTCTGCAGCTGGTCTGCACTTCACCCTGCCACTCCTTACCCTTTTCTAATTCATAGGTTAACAAACCTGAATGGTAGCCAGGAGAAATTTTGAGGACTGATGACAGCTTCTTGATCCAGAAAAAGTTTGGGAACCAGAACATTTAATAACCATCAATTCGATCCACGGAAGTCCAACAGACCAATATAATGATCCAGGATATGTGCTGATGACTTGATAACCATCTATGACATATTACTGGATCTAATCATATAGCATATGCCCCCCAAATAAGACACGCACCTTGTTCTGGGAAGGTAGCACGGACGGGGGGAATCTTCCCTGCCATGGCACTGGCTCAGCCAGGGCTCAGCCCTCCAGTTGCACAGAGCAGGGGCAAAGTCCTGCCATCAGTGTCACCACCTGACCCTACTGCCAGCCTAACAGCTACTGCCAATTCAGAAGCAGCTGTGGGAAGTTAAACCGGTTGCTGTAGCAGGAGGAGGGGGAATAATGCCGACAATGGGACTCCTCTACTGCTCCATATGGCAGGAGGGTTCAGCCCTGCTTGGTGTGGAAATCCCTTTTCTTGCTTAAAATGCTCACATTAATTTTGGATAGGTAATTTTCAGGAAAAAAAGGTTCCGTGGTATGTGAATAATGACATTATTCACATTTGGAATGTGCTTATAATATCTCTTCATTTTTATTATCAACTTAGAAATTATCATAAGTGCTATTATGCTTTTCATATAAACCATCACCCTAATTTCATTGCCTTACCTGAGCAAAACAAGAAAAAAAATATATAATTAAATGCATGGAAGAAGTTAAGTTTCACTAATTAAAATGACCACAACACGAGCATTTCATAGTATTACTAGTGCACCAGGCAAGAGAAGACTTCCTCTGCAAAATAAAATTCCAACAGCCCTGACACGGAGGGAGGACCGAAGTCAGCGCAGAAATAAAGGGTGCCAAGTCTCACTCACTGTTGGTGACGTTTGCCGACGGCAAGCTCTCTGTTGACCCTGAGATTTCGCTGTTTGTGCTGACCAGGCTGGACCGTCTTGCCTTTCCTTGGGACTGACTCAGTGTGTTTGGTGACTCTGGGCTCTCCGGAGAGAAGGGCAAGTTTGAAGAGCCGCTCTCAAGAAACAGAGCGCTGTGGTTCTGGATGGTGTCAGCTGGATGTTTTATTAAAAAAAAAAAAATATATATATATATATCACAGTAAGAGAAGATCAGCATTATTTTCAAAAGGGTTTCAAAGCCAAAGGGTTTTTGCCTGAATAAGGACTGATTTCTGGTGCAATTTGCTCCTTGGGAGATGGCCCACACAAAGCAAGAAACCTACCTGAAGGAAGGTATTCCACTGAAATTCAACAGCAATTGGGGTCCTTATGCCAAGATTTTCCAAAGTGAAGTAGGAGTTGGGAAGGCAAAACTCCTGGCCCACGTTAAGGGGCCCAGTTGTTAGAAGGTGGATGTTCAGGCTCACTTAAAATCATTATTTATGTTTTAAAATCTTGACTCAACTCCTCGAGTCCCTGTTGAAAATCTCTATCTAATTTCTTAAGGCATACATGAGACTTGAGTGCTGCAGAGACTTCTGCAATATATTGACCATCATACTCAGTAGAATAAAGCACGTAAATACTTCGCTTAAGTGCTGCACACGTCATTTAGATAAAATGCTATGCAACTCCCTATATATTCATGCTCAGTTCTGGGGGGGTTTTAACCCTTACTACTATAGGATGTTCATCTCCAATTGGAGTTTTAAAATTTATTAAATGACAAGTCTCCTCCAACAGAATAAAAAACCAGCCCTAGTTATTAAATGAATGGTCATTCAGTGGTTGTGAAAGATTGATGCCAGCATCCTTCTTCAGACTGCATTTTCTGACTAATCTCAGACACTCAGTGATTTATTGCATTAACACCCATGATGCTCCCCCAAACACTTCTGACTCTTCTATGAAAAATTAATCACTGCAACTAAAAGGAAGCCATATGGAAGTAAGCAGGCTTAAGGAATATTCTCTGCATGTAAGATCATGAACAAGCAGTTTTTTTGCTAACCTATTCTGACTGGCTAGTGGATAAAGTTACATTTGCAACCTATGTGCTACTAGTAAAAGGCCTTTCCACAGCAGCAGAATTGCTACCTTAAGAAAAGCTATGTTTCTTTCAATATAAGACACTCTGTTTAATTGCTGTGCTTGACAGTAGCACAGCACGTCATTCCAGATGTGGAGATTAAAAAAAAAAAAAAAAAAGGCCTGTAGTAGACATCCACCTCCTTGATTTGTACACCTTGGTGCATATTTTTGCAAACTTAAACAGAGAGAAGCAGTAGCAGGACTGCTCCAAAAAATGACTGTTGGCTTTCCAGGCCTATAGAAATCAGTGGAAGTTCTGTCACTGACTTTAGTTAAGCCACCATTTCACCCAGTTTTCCAAGACTTAATCAATCTGCTCACAGAAAATATATCTGAAACCTCAACTTTCTGCTTGTTATCAGAACTGATTAAGATGGACAGAGTTAATTGTGAAGAAATCACAGCCTACCTGAAGCCGTTTCAGAGATTTGGGGTTATTTTGATTTAAGCTCAAACATCTCAACCAGAGATGGCACATGAATCTCTGATGCAATTGACCCAGGGAAAGCAATTAAATTCTAGCACAAAATAATAGGAGATGAGCTTTGAAGAGAATATGTTCAATTGTGGTTTCCATGGGAACATAGTGTTTTGAGTTTGCTTTAATGAAAATTGCTATGAATCCTTCTTACAAAGAAATTTTGCTAAAGCATAAAGGCAGCAGTATCTGCGTGTGGTTACGGGAAGACTACGGCATGGGAAAAGATGAAAGATAATTCTGTGGTTATTACTGTCCGGTTAAGTCACCCTGTTGAATCCTATATAAAGGCGTCTTCTAATGGAATACCTCCAACACAACAGGAGGATCTCACGGGAAACTAAAATTAGTTTATCAAACCTTGTTCCCCTGACAAGTAAATATAACCACCTTACTGAAGTGGAAGCAGAGACACAGAATAAGCGAAAGGCCTGTGTTACAACACTTACCGTGTGCCTCTGGGCCCCTCTAGACAGTCAGGTAAAGGCATGAAAGGATCTGATGTGCAATCCATATAATCACACCTCCTACCGTGCCACATGTGCATGGCAGGCAGCATGATCGTGGGCTCCCACGTCAGATCCTATCAGACCTTATGATCAGTGCGGGGGGAGCCCAGGTTTGTGATCCTGTACACCAGCATACCAGTAGCAAGCTCCTGTGCCTGTGAGTCCTGCAGCTGTTGAGACTCCCAGCAGTGGCAGCACCCCACTGGCAGGACTCCCAGCCGCGGCAGCCCATGGAGGGCTGCTGCAGCTCAGCCTCATCAGCTGTGGGACTTGCAGCTGGGGCAGCCTGTGGGTCTGCCAGGACCCCCAGCTGCGGGAGCAAGCGATGCACCCCAGTGCCTGGGAGCCCCATCAGCTGACGAGACTCCCAGCCATGGAGGCATAGCTATGCTACACACTCAAATTAACCTGGATAGAAACCAGATATAAAGGTACTACACATTTTCCAGCTCTGACTTTATAGCGGGTTGGACCTTTTTAAGGTGCAAGAGTTAATTTGCATGGGTAGCCAACCTAAATTAATTGTGCAATTAATTAGGTAATTCCATAATATACGCAATAAATAGAGGGGGCCTCTGACTCACTTGTTCTGTGACACTGTCTCTTCAATATGTTGAACACTTAAAAAACGCCATGACTTAGTGGCTTCTGAAAATAAAGGTATAAATTATTTGGCCCAGCTTCACTCACAGCACCCAGCATTGCACCCTACAGTATAAAAAGTAAGGAACACAGGAACTGCCAGGCTGTCTCAGATCAACAGTCCCTCTCGACCAGCATCTGTCAGTACCGCATGCTCCAGAAGCCAGCGTAAAGAAAACGGCAGCAGGCAGTTTTGCCTCCAGGAAAAGATTCCTCGAATTAGAGCTTGGTGGAAATTGCCAAGTCACCCAAACCAAAACCTTGCGTTTGTTAAATGAACCTCCTGATTTCAATTCAAGAAAACAAACCAACGTTGTCTAAACATCCCACCGTTTGAATGAAGAATTCTGCCTGTTGAGCTGAAATAACTTTAGTGTGAACTAAAATTTCAATACAAAAGTCTTAAACCATTTTTTAAACGGTTGAAATCAAATTGATGCATTTCAAATCACTGAAACAAAAATTTGGCCAGAACTATATCTTTTTTTGAACTCGGATGACAGTTTCTCAAAAAACTGAACTTCACTTATCCCATTTTTAGGTAAGAAATATTTCAAAGTCTCAAACTTTGTAGTTGAGTATTCATTGGCTGGCTGATCACCAGACACACCAGATTTTCAAGCATCTGAAACCAGTTTATTTTGTAATACTCCTATCTCGACTCTTGTGAATTGGGGAGCTGTTTTCCCACTGAAGGCATCTGAACGCCAACACCAAAGGATATTTTTCAGTTCTCTGCTATTTCTTAGAGGGACTTTATCTTAAGATAAGAGGACAGACAAATTTGTAGGGCTTGCCTCGTCAAATTGTGAAGCAAAAGATTGCAGGGAAACAAAGAAGAGAGATTTAACTATGTATATAGCATCCACTTTTCAAAACCCCCTATTGGATCAAGCTTCTCTTCTGACACATCACTGGAAGATTCATGAAATGTATTGTAATGTTTTATCACATCAGCTAAAAGCATGACAATCTTTCAATCCCTGGGTTAAAGAAGAGAGACAGGTAGTCAAAATGCTAATGATGTCAGGGCAGAGTGTGCCGAGCCATAGATATGCTAATGTAGGAGAAAAGGTGGGTAAAGAATAGCAAGAAGACTGCTATGCCAAACACTGGCTCCTGGAGGTCTAGAAGCAACTCACCAAGAATGGACAAGGAAAGTAAGGTGTCCACGTTTTGGGGGAAACAAAAGATAGACATGTATGGAGTTTTTAGGAGAGATCTGTTCAGTTCCTGAAATTAAGACCATATGTAATGAGAAAACAGAGCAAGAGAGTGGAGATCTTTGCTAGCATAAGCTTATCTGCTAGAGCCAGACAGCATAAAACATACCTCTAGTTTGAACTGCAAGCTTCTTACAAGTGAAAACACTATGCTGGAGAACAGTTTGAGGGTCGTTTTAATTGAGTAGTAAAGGCAAATGGTGAGATGAGAATCCGTGTATGCTATATGAAGGCTAAACAGTCAACAGGGTTTTCTAGAGAGCCCATTGCTCAAAAGCTGTATGCATTAAACAGGCAAAAGTCAGGTAACTTAATGCCCCGATAACAGTAATTTTTCTTCTTTAAAATAAAAAATGCTAGCACCCATCACAGGGCAGGCATCCCTTCATCTCTAAGCCGACTGCAGAATAAGCAGCAAAGCAAGGCGGGGGGAGAGAAGGAACACACTTTTATTGTTTGTCACAAGACATGTTTTGTGATAAATCTGATGCTTGTCACAAAGCTGAATCTCAAACACAACCGTTACAAAAGCAGCAGTGATTATAAAATGCCAAGTTGGCAGCAGCTGATGGTGCCTGTCTGTAATAAAAGGTCAAATTACAGTGGTTATTTCTCTTGATCTGGAAAAGAAAAACACCACACACTTTCCTGATATGCTGTAGAAGAGTAATTGCTGGAAAATACTGCCTGTACATTGTTGCCCTAGCTCTTTCCATTCAGGTCAGCAGTAGTATTTTCTCACTGACTTCAGCAGAAGGAAAGGTAGTCTGTGATGACCACCGCTATTCAGGCAAGATACCATTTTTTTCCGTGGAATTCAGACTATAAGATGACATTCGATAGAAATCAATCCAAACCAAAATTTTGATCGACACTTTGCAGCATGGCTCATATTTAATATTAAATGTTACTAACAGTTTTAAAAAAATCATGTCTGTCTATCTCAGGGGTGGGCAATTATTTTGGGTGGAGGGCCGCTTACTGAGTTTTGGCAAGCCATCAAGGGCCACATAACAGGCAGCCAGAGGCAGATAAATATTAATTTTCTAAAATTTTTAGGGGCACCACAGGCCGAATAGAGTGGCCTGGCGGGGTGCATCTGGCCCGCGGGCTGCATTTTGCCCACTCCTGGTCTATCTGAACATGTGCTACTATTACCACTTGCTATAAGTAGCACTAATAATCTCTTTCAGCATCTTCCTGTGGCTGAAAGGTGAAAGAAACATTCCCTTTCCTAGTATTTTGTAAATGATGAAGCACTTTGTCTGTAGTCTCCTTCACTCTCTCAGGTTTGCTTAGGTCCTCCTCATAGCAACAAAAGAGGAGGAAAAAAAAATAGGACCAGATTCTATTCGAATCTCTGAAAAACAGGCGAGGCTGAAGTTGGGTTTGTCCTCCCTTCCTCCTCCTCCTTGCTGCTTTTTTGTGAGTCAATCTTAAGGATTAGGTAATGATGCATTATACAAGCTGATGCATTAATGGATTTTCAAAGGCTTCAACAGGTTTGCATTTCCAGCGGCTTGTACCTAAGTCCACTTAGCTGCCTTATAGGTGGAAGAGAACCTGGTCCTTTGGCCTTATTGGCAAGAGGTCGTTTTAGAGGGGCTGGAAGGGCTTGTTAGGTTGTAGACACACACCCTGTAATTGGGAGGCAGGTGATAGAGAAGCTCCCATTGTAGACGTTACATTAGCCCCTTATACCAGGACTACCGCTTCCCCACCATACTCCTACACACGCAGAGAGCTCTCTCAGCATCTTGTCTCATTGAAACTGCACTCAATAAATCAGCAGCCTAACAAGGTAATCACGTACGTAGGAGGAACTGTATTGACAGAAGATGTGGTTGCAGTCAAATAATCAACAGGAAGATGAATAGTTCTGTAAAGGCAAACTAAGCCTCCATGACTGGCAAATTCAATGGCCAAGAGAAGCCTTCCTTGCCATTTAATGCAAAGAGACCCCCTTACTTTACAGAAACCGAGTATGTTCTTTGCGTGTTGCTCATGAGACAATGGCTTCCTACAGGAATCACAAAGGGGCCTTAGGAGGGGATCGATTTGGGCAGAGATTCGACATGCACATAATAGTCGCTATAAACCAGCATCACAAAATGGACTGTGTGACCCTCTGAGTGGACTTAGGGATGAAAACCTGACGTCAACCGAAGGGAACATGAAGAAACCAAAACCTTTCTCCAGGCCTTTCCCTTTGCTGCTATCCAACACCGACTGGGAAAAGCAAATCTGACAAACAGAACTGAAAGCTACACAGTAAGCCCTTCAAACACAGCAACGAGATCATAAACTTTTGACAGTCATTTGGTTAGAAATGAAAGACAACTGCAAGGACTGTGTTCAGCATGTGCGCCAGCTTGTATTGCCTACGTGGTTCCTGTGAATCACATCATCATGAAGTTTCTCTCCGATAGCAGCCATCTGAATTTGGCTTTGAGACTCATCACCTCTTGTACCTAAAGGCACCTTTAAGAGTGCCATTTACACACTTAAAAATGCCTGTTGTAAACTACTTTACACTGCTTCTGACATAATGGACAGAGAAGTTCTGGAGACAAGTCTTTTCAAGTAGGATAAGATGGTTTGGATCAGAACATAACCAACTTGATATCCACTTAATGAGGTTTCATCACATCTCATCATCATCACAGGAGCATACCATGAAGCCTTTTATGTGTTCCAGACTTGTACTGTATGCATACAAGCTAGTCTGTCCCTTACAGGAAAATACTATGTAATCAACAGAATGGCTCTTTATGAATATAGAACATCTCTTTCCAAAAAGGATCCCAAAGCATGTTAATTGTGTTTCATTTTTAAACAGGAGAATGTCATTCTCCCCTGAAATGCCACCTACTCAGGGTTTAAAAGCATATGCTGGAGGCATTTTCTGTAACCTCCCACAATACCTGGGTTGGCAAACTTTCACGATAATGAGAGTTCAGGATTTCTGGTTCAAAATCACTGTCTTTATGAGGATATTTTGGGAGAGGGGTTCGCTCTGCCCTCAATTATCCACCCTAACCAAGTCTGCTCAAACTTGAGACCAAATGGGATCACGACAGAAGCTGGCAAAGCTGAATCAATGTAACAGGCTCACATTTGAGACCAGACCTCCAGAAATATTCGCTGGAACAGAACTTTAATGAAGGCTTGACTTGTACTTTCTGTAAGAGGCAATGACATCCTCTCACCTAGATATCTAAGAACATGTTTTGCATGAACAAGCATTTAGTAAAATGGTGACATGCTAGTATTTGTGTACATCACGAAAACATGTTGGAGCTGGAATAGGCAGACATAGATGGCACTGGAACTAAAGATCTGGTCCTTTATATTAGTCAGCTTAATAAAACTTTGGCATTAAACTTTTGTGTATGCTGGATAAATCTATGCCAGCTTCCAATGAAAAGCAAATGGGTGTTGATAGAGAAAGAGATAAATAATGAATAAAGAGATGCCTTTGAAAAGGGAATGGGATGAGAGCAGACAGTAACTCAAACTCCCTTCAGTGTCCTGTACTAAGCAATGAGCTAAAACCAACTGCACACAGTGGGAAAAGAGTTATCAGCGACTCTAAGGCCCTCTCTACACATTACATGTATCGTGCAATTACCAGGTTCATTGTGCAATTAATTTAGACCAGCTACACATCCAAATTAACAATCATGCCATAAATTGGTCCAACCAGCTATAAAACTATTACTGGAAAACGTATAAATGTTATAGCTGGGTGCTATCCACCTTTCATTTGCACCTGTAGTAGCAGGGTCTGCAGCTGACTGGGCTCCCAGGTACACCATAGGCAGCTAGGGCTGGGACAGGAGCTCAACTTTGTCGACTCAGGCCCCACACCTCAAATGACAGCAGTTTATATATGCACACTCCAGAGAAGCATGGAGAGACTCGTGATTTCACATCACTCCAGAGCATCCACATTCCCCAACTTAGGGACTGTCAAAATACCAAGTGACTAAATGCTTTGAAATAATAGCAAGCTATTCATCACAGAGGAGTGGAGCCCTCATCTGTATCTATGATTTATATCCACTGAGGATCTTCCCCTGGGAAATCAACCTACATTTGCTAAAGGGAAAGTATTTGTAGATCTTCCTTTTGGTCAAAACTCTGGCCAGCTCTACAACTGACCTGTAGTAACTTATTTCCAAATGTTCCCACTTTGTGTATTTAGGGGAATGAATTAAAAACCAGAGCTAGAACCTACCAGAGGGACCTCAATTATTAGCCTTTTGCAAAGAGGTAAAACTATTTGATTCCCTTCTCACTGAATCAAGAGTTATACAGGCCTTTACTGCAGTTTGCCCTTTTGTTGGTAGAAAGAAAACTGCCATTTCAAATGCATAAAACTTCTAGGGATCTAATACTGAGGTTCTCCATAGATTTAGTCAAGGTTGAATGTATTTAGCTAATAATACCTATCTGACTTCATTGGCAGGAGAGCCGGGATTTAACTGATGTAAAGAGACATTATATCTATTAAAGCCTGACTGACACTAAAATTGATCTACCACGTAGCCATTTCTGTTCTCTTACTATTCAAGGATTGTGTGTGCCAAATAATCAGTAATGGATAGACGTCCATGTCCTGTATTAGCCCTGTTCTTTTGCATTGATAAGTAAAGTCTAGCCTGATCATTCAGTTAATCTGAAGCGTTCTGCACGCATATGTTTGGGCGGTAAGATGACATAACTTCAGATTTACTGAAGGGTCACGGGCTTCAAATCTTACAGCTTATTTGAACCTTGGGACACCGCATATTTTTAAGCAAGGAGACTGAAGTTGGATCTATAGCCCAGTCACCGAATGAAAAAAATAAGTTCCCTTTGGTTGGTATTCTCCTGAATTCAACAGATGCAAAACACTGCCATTTTACTACATTCACTTCCAACCTCTAGCCAGGAGTCCCCAGAGGCTTGAGAAATATCCTAGTGGGGCTCAAATTTATGCTTGCAGCTGAGAGAGAGAAGGGGGGAGGGAAGGGGAGACAGAGAGAGAACTGTAGAAGGGATTAATCCAGTTTTTGCACCACGTTATCAGGATGCTCATGAACTCTATGATACCTTCCCACTCCTTTGGTATTGAATTCTTGAGAAAGGAACCCAATTTCACCAACTGGCTGCTTTTACTTTGTTTTGGGTTCAGGGGGCATATCCAATCCACCCAAGATAGCTCGTGGCAAACTTGCAAAATCCTGCATTTTTATCTGTGCCAATCTTTCTAGAGGCAAGTGGGGTGACCTGCCTGTGACTGACCTAGGGAAATGACATCTGTAAAACCTCGGCGCATCTAGGCAAGGCATAACTAAATCATGGACTTAACTAGATTGCTGTTGTGCCTAGATGAGTCCTTTCAGAAAATATATTGCAGTATCCAGGCAAAGTGTCTTATAAACATGGCTTAGCAAGGACCATGTCAATAAGGCCTTACATGTTCTTTCCTGCTCCGATAAACTATCTACAGGGTACTGAGGCTAATGTTGATTCTCTGCTTGAATCTGCCTGCTATGAAGTCACTGAGGGTTGCATAGGAATCAAGTCAGGGTAAAAATGGAATCCAATCAACCTTTTTCTGCTGAATTAAAATGTGCTCGGTAAAATCATTGCTGAAGGCAATCAGGACTCATAGCAGAGATGCTATCTTTTATCAGACCAACAAGATTTTTGCAAAAAAAAGAAATTCTTTAATTGCAAGCTTTTGGGCACAAACACTCTTCATCAGGCATTGGAGAAAAGAATTTTTTTTGCAAAAATCTTGTGGGTCTAATAAAAGATAGCATCTCTACTACGAGTCCTAATTGCCTTTTCCTCCAGACCAATACAGCTACAACCTGGATACCTGAAATCATTGCTTACACTTTCTCATCCCTTCTATTAAACAAGCAACCTGAAGTCATTTGGAGGCTGAGTCAAATCCCACTGAATTCAAGAGAGATCGTCTTGAACTGTTTTGTTTTTTTTAAGGGAAAGAGATCCATTTACCAAATCAACCCCATTATAGATCCTAAGCTGGAGAAGAGATGCCTCAGCTCCCGCAACAATCCACAGAGAGGGGTTGGTCAGTGGCAGAAAGCAGAAAAGCATTTAAGAAGCCAACAGTGCCAGTTCAAAGCATCCCTCTTGGTTTCTAGCTGTTGAGTAACCCCATGTCTTTTCCTGCTCTACGTCCTCTGACTCCTCCTCAGCATGTTGGCAGCATCTGTCTTTAAAATCCTCTCGAACAGAGTTGCTGAATGAGAAAATGCAGAACACCAGGGAGAGGGGGCAATGAAAACCAAGCCACAGGATATGTAAAATGCTTATGGTACCTAAATGGTGCGATCTTCCATTCCCCAGAGGGTATCTCTGGTACCGCGGGACATTAAATGGAGACAAGAGGTGGAAGTTTTTCTCCAGCAGTGGCTCTAGTCTGCAGGCAGAGGGGTCGGCAGAATGAAAAAAACTGTACACTTGGCTGCAAGCTGGGCGGACTTGACATACTGAAATGAGAGAGAGAAAGAAATAATTCAGTATCGCTTCCTTAGCAACTGCTCATGTCTCTTGAGATATCCAAGCTGGAGGTAGGGTTAAATATATAGTCCTTGTACAGTCTTCTGCAAATAATAGCCCAAACTGCCCACACAGTCAAAAAAGAGGCAAGATTCTTCCGATTACATTATTTTCTATTTCTCCATAAAAAAAGCTATCTGCATGGCAAGGTAGCTTTACAGAGGGATCACAGCCTGAGAATGAGGCAGTCATGCTAAGGCTAAGACCAGCCTTTGAAACAAATGGAAACCAGGAAGTCAATAAAGTTTTAAAGCCTGCTAAATACATTATTGAACGTCACAGCTGCAAAAAACAAGGCATTGTGTCTTTTGAATATTTCAAGGCAAAATGGTTTGATGGGGCCATTAAGCTGGGAGGACTGAAATACAGATGAAAGCAAGAGCAGGTAGGTGAGAAAAAAGCACAGCAAAATCGGAAGTCAATTTGTGGAAGCTAATGCATAAAAATGAGATTGTGCATATTACAACCCAAGACCCAAGCGTGTATGAAGTTTGCTAGAGAGAGACAGCTACTGAGCCACTCAGTCTGCAACGCATTTACAACTGTAAATGGATTTTGGGGGGTTGGCGGGAATGGCGGGGGAGGAGGGGGTAGTAGAAATCACCTGCTTGCTCAGCTAATGAAGCGCTCTATCAGTCCAGTCTCCAGCTTCAAGATAGAGACATCTCTTGTATTCAAATGGGTGATCATACAGGCCTTTGGGGGTCCACGAACCAGTTGGTACAGTTATTTCCCATCTAACCAAACCACATTTGGATCCCTGAGCCTCTCCAGGTTAGCAGATCAATCCATTATGGTCTAATTACACTAACAGACTTGGTGCATTATAGCAGCACATGCATGTTACAACAGTCGACAACATTCGTTAACTGCAGGAGTAAAGAATTGATTAGAATACTTATAACAGATGTTTGGGAATATTATGCCTGCTCCCAGTGAACTCAGTACAAGTAGGATCAGTCCCTTAATGTTTTCCAACCTGCTGCATGATATAATCATCTCAAAAAATGTCTTCCGTTAGAGTCTGCTATTGGTGTCTTTCACTGATCATACAGAACTGATGCTGTTCCTTAAAATAGACTTGTTTGTACAACATCCTACTTCAGTGTTGTTTAGAAGTACCGGTGATGCAAACCCACACGGAGAAAAATTAATTTAATAGTACCCTCTATTGCCGCAGTACATCACCATCCCTAAGGGACGTAACCTCACAAGCCCCCTAGCTAAGGCAGCGCTGTTGTTCTTATTGTACAGCTGAGAACCAAAGCACAGAGAAACAAAATCACGTGGCCAAGGTGACCTTAGGCCTGCTAAGTCCCATATTAGCATCCTAGCCAGTGGCACTGAATCTTCTGCATATTAAAACCCCATCTTATAACAGAAAGCAGAAAGCATGATTTGGCATTCTTCCTCCCAGTCTCAGATACATTTTTCCATCTAGCCCCAAACAAATAAGGGAGGGGAACTAGGATGCCACATTTTGGGAACAGACTTTTCTCTGCTTGTGGCTGGAGAGGGGAAGGCCATCTGCCCAATACACTTGAGAACCTGCATGGCAGAGGATGGTTAAGCTCAAACCCTATGTGCTGCAAGGCTATCTAATGGAGTTTGTCTTTGCAGCCCTTTCCACAAGATAGCATCCTCCAATTACAGGAGCAGCAAGCCACTTCAGTTCACTGTCTTCTCAAAAGGTGACAGTCCACGTGTTTAGCCAGAAGCTAGACAGAAAGGGATGTACTTTGGGTTAGCTGCTGCATATTCGCCTCAGCTGCAATCTTAACTGCACGCGCTCTTTGTAGGAGGAATGAAAGAACTAAGCCACTGCTGCTAGAAGGGAACTGCAAAGCCAAATCATGCAGACTGCAATTATGACAGGCATTTAGGGCCAAATTTTTGTGCCAATAATGTCAAATAGTACCAAATTCTGGCCCTCAAAGAATCCCCAACTGCATTTAAGACAATGGCACAGAAACAGACAGACAATCGCACTTATTTAGAGCAATCACTGGTGTATACAGGCAGGATGCTCTGCCAGGAACAGCACAGCAGACTGTTCAGACATTTCCAGTGATCTCATCATCAGTTCTCACGGTAATAAGAGAAACTTTTCTGTGGCATTGCCAAGTGTCTGCTAAAGATACCCATACCTCAAGGTATAGGGAGGTATTCATCTGTCAGCACACGAGTTGCTAGACATAAGCTTGAGGATCGTCCCAAACTGTGGCACAGGTGCCAAGAACATTTCTGAAATCTGATCTAGTTCCCAAGTTGGGCAACACTGAGTTTTACTTGGAAAGACCAAAAAAAAAAAGAATCTGGTCCAGTTCGAGCTAAAACAGCCAAACCGCATACAACCTCAAATCAACCGTCAAAGCGTTATATTGGCATCCAGCCTTTGCTTAGACATTTGGAAGTGATTATAGCCTCAAAAGACAGCAGTGTGCCCAGCTTATCTGTGCATAAGTCAGGAAGGTACTAGTCACCCCACAGCTGCATCGCTGTTTGGAACTGCTGCGACTTTATGAGATGCATTGCATTGCACATGCAGAAGCAGAAGAGTGGTCGCTACTGAAAACCTTGCCAAGACCAAGGAGCACGGGAGTGTCAGGGCAGAGCGATTCCTTCATATGGAACAAATGTAGATGAAACATAGGTGTTCAGTTCCCCCTCCCTTTTTATGCACTCTCTCTAATGGGTAGCAAAACCATCAGATCAAACCCTGCCCTTGCGAGGTGTCAAGTCATGAAGATACGAATCCTAATGCTTTCCTGAGAAAATGCTGCGGCACTGCCCTTGCATGGTGGGGAAACCCGTAGTTGATCTGGTTCTGGTGAGGGGTGAGCTTGTCCCTTATTGTGAGCTGCACTATATGCTGCCTTCCACGTTGCCTGACTCACTCAGGGGGTGGCATAACACCTGTTTCATTCGGTAGGTTTCTTGTCATGCTAAATGAAAAGCGTGGGTGTTTGGGGGCCTTTCACTTACTCTTTGGTCCCTCCTCAGACCCTCCTACTGCAGTTTTGTAACATGTGTAGAGTATGATCTGTGGCTAATACCACGCTTCCAGCTGTGGGGTGTCCAAACTCTGCTCTGATGTTTGCTGGATAGTGCTTATTTTGGCAAGAATGTTTGAGTGTCAGGTAATTAAGCACACACGACTGCAAAGAGAGAAAAAAACCTGGGAATTAAAATCAGAAGGGCTTCCTGAAGGCAACATATAATCTTTTCCCCTTTACCACTTGCATCTGAATACGAATTACTCATCGTCCCTTGTCCTTTCTCGTGGCAAGGGTAGGAACAGACGTGTGGATTCTGACATGACCTCACATCTCTGCATGGGACCGTTTCAAATACTATCTCTTTACATCACGTCATTCATCGATTCATAGACATTAGGGCTGGAAGGGACCTCGGAAGATCATCGAGTCCAGCCCCCTGCCCCAGGGGCAGGAAGTCAGCTGGGGTCATAGGATCCCAGCAAGATAAGCATCCAAATGTCTCTTGAAGACATTCAAAGTAAGTGTTTGAACCACCTCTGGTGGCAGTCTATTCCAGGCCTTGGGGGCTCGGACTGTAAAGTTCTTCCTTATGTCCAGCCTGAAATGGTCATGGAGGAGTTGGTGACCGTTCAACCTTTTCATATTTTGTAGCACACCACAAATATGCACAGGACGGCACAAAGACACAAAACGCCCCACCGGACATTGTCTTCCGTAGGATCTGGATACAGTCTCCCATATACTCTGATCGATGGCAGAAGGTCTTTGGAAGAGCAAGGATTCAAATTCAGAAATTCCCATGCATAGAATACTTATTTTACACCATATTCCAAACCACCGTCCTGCCAAGGTTTTGCAAGACCAAACCTGGGCTGACAAGGGAATATGTTCTCCCACGACCCGCACTGGGTGCTAGCAATGCAGCAGGGTGCAGTATGTAAGAGAAGAGCGAGCAAAACTAGGTAAAGCCTCACGGATACTTCGGGTGGTTTATTAAAGCTCTGTTTTGTTCTTTAGCACTTGCCAGAAGATGTGAAAACCGATCATCAGCGTGTTGGCATTTCAACACGGCAGCAATTAATTCTTTGAGAAGCAAGTATAATACACTTGCAGAGACCAAGTGGGCTGAAATACATCGTATAAAGGTGAAGCGTGGTGCGGCATTATAATTAAACCTGTATTTTGGCTAGTCTAGAACTTTGCTGGGTGTATTTACAGATTGAGCCATTATACAGCAGAGCAGTAATCGGATATTACCTCAGTAAACTGAGCTTCTCCCTCTTGTGGGTTACATATTGGTTTAGTCTTTCATTCCCACCATGCTTAATATGAGCTGCCTGCGTTAGCAATAAAGGAATAGCTGAAGGTAATTAAATCAGCTCATAATTGTGCTTTCTAATACTTGCTGTACATGAGCAAATTTATAACACGTCAATACCCAGGCACAGGAGCCCCTTAGAAAGATGGTTTCTGAGACAATAAATACAAGCGTACCTCTGAAAAGAAACTGCTCTTGTTCTGCAAAAAAAGGCCTCTATGTGACAAATGAATAGCTTCCGCTCAATTCATATTGTAAGCAGCACAAATCAATAATGGATTTTTGTGCGTATTGAAACGGGCGTTATTCAGACCCAAAAGATCATGCCAATTTCCCAGCACAAAGGGATCTCCTGCAAATTCCAAGGTATTTCTATCCCTTAATGTTTGAACTTTGAGGAAAAAGCATTTTGTAAGAATAACTCTTAGGTTTACAGCAGTACATGTTATGGCAATGGTCCATACTTGGGGTGCTCAACCTCTGGCCTGCAGGCCAAAACCAGCCCACAGGGCTCCCCATGGGACAGGAAATCTGGTGGCAGGGGAGCAGTGGCAATTAATACCATCAACCTCCCCCTCTTCCAAATTCCCAAGCCCTGTATGGCCAAATCGGGACCAGATCATGCCCCTTTCCCTCTGCATGGCTGGATCAGGGCTAAGCTCCCCCCCCCCCATCTTCTCTTCACACAGCCATAAGGGGCCCTGCCACCCCTGCCAAGGTGCTGGATCAAGCTGGGTCCAGCCCACGGACAGACCAAACACTGCCCATCAGGTCCACTGAGCAAAAGGCAGACCAATTATGCCCATGTGGCACAGACTCTAATGGAAGATCGAGCCTCTCATTGAAGGAACTGGTCATAAAAAGTAAATACAAGAGGTAATGCTGGTCTCAAGTTGTTAACTTAACTGTACATGATTGATCTTTATGCAAGTAAGCAGAGTCCCATGAAAATTCATGGATTTGTTTCCCAGGTGCTGGTGGGGAATTTTTCCCATTCACATACACACGCACAAATGTATTTCAACATTCAAGTGCAAACTATGTCAAAGACCTCATGTAAAATTTAGTCAAATTCACAAGGATTCATGTTGAATCAAGCAAAGACAAATCACTTAAATTCTAAACACTCCTATGAGAAACCAGGAATCGGACCAGACTTACTTGCAGCCTTGTGCAGAATTTCCTTAATTTCAAACTTGTAAAGAAATGGTCATGGCAGCTTGACTCAGCTCTGACCGCACCTTTTAGTGTATTTGGACACATAAATGTCTAATATGACCTCACTTACCTATCTGAACCCAAGAAGAGTACTGATGTGTGTAAAAAGGCCTACCGTGCCTTGTAAATACCCACATAGCATTACAGAGTCATACAAACATTTCCATATGCTACAAATGTCAAACAACTCTTCTTGTCACGTTGCATGGAGAAGCATACAAACACCTCCCAAAGCAATCCCTCTTGCAAAAACCACTCTGTACCTGAGTACAGTTAAGATAAACGCACATATGCGCCTTTTCAAATCACGCGTCTCCCCTTGAGATGAAACATGAATTTCAGCTTTCAGGATGAAACACACTTTGTGAGTTTACTTTACAGAATCATTCACTGTAGGCTCTATGGCTAGAGACAGACGTTACATGCAAACTGGTTTAAGTCATCAGAAACTGGTTTAAAGCTGTAACAGAAGAGGAATTCAGTGCACATAAAACAGTTTCAAAATGGTTGACATTGGTTTAAGATAAACCTGGTTGAATGTAGTATCAGACTTAACTGATTTGGGTCAAACGATTTCTGAAACTTCTATCCCAGACCCCATTTCTGGTTCCAGATAAATCACAGTCCCCCAGTATGCTTTGCAGCCCTGGGCTGTGCTGTGCTGTGCTGTCTGCTTCAGCAGAGAAGGGTTGGGTGGGGTGAGGCAGGGACTACCACCCCAAGCGAAACCCAGCTGGCATCTGTGGCCAGGGAAGGGGGGTTAACCCCTCCTTCCCCTAAGTACAGAGCTCCCCTGCCCTGCTAAATTTACTGATAGCTACAACTGTGGACTACAAATCCCAAAGGCACCTGGAAGCAGGAAGAGGAAGTGATAAGCAACCCTGCAGAGTCCTGCTGATGTGATTCTGAACTGAAACCCCAGAGACCTCAGGGGCAGCAGGAAGCAGAAGCCATGCTGGCTATGTGCCAGAGACCCATGCTGTAGTGCCTCCCTCCCCCCTGACATGTGGCTGCATTTCCTGAATCAAAAGTCAATGTCTGTCTAGGTGTTTCTCAGTTTAATCTCTGCAGCTTAGGCTAACCTGCAAAGACTGAATTGATTCAGCCTTAGGCTTTTTGACTGTCTGTACTTAGCCTATGAGCAAAAGTGTCAACGTCTGCCAGGAAATATCATGTCATCAGTACTGCCATTTTGCTCTAGTCACCCAAAATAATTCACAGACCTACTGAAAATGGTAATGAAAAGGAACCAGAGGCCTTCTAGTCCATCCACCTGCTGAAGATGCAATCAATTTATAGCTAGCTGCCACTGGATAATCAGCTTATTTCTGTGAATACCAACGAGATGCTTTGTATTCGCATACCTCTACAGGGTGAATTCTGATTCATTGAATGCACCTTGTTAAATTGTGTATTATAGCTCCAAGGAGTGATCCAGACATAAGTAACTGTATGTATTTATAGGATGTCAGTGCTTGGTAAGCATTAGAAAAAGCCATAGGTAAAAGGTATTAATCTTGTGAAGAAATCTTTAAGACATAATAACAAATTGCAGTGCAATTTGAAAGTCAGCCATCACACACACAATTTCTGCTAATCTCTTCAACAGCTCTGTGACACGATCAATAAGGCTAGCTTTGCAGTACAGTGAATGTAAATTCCATTCTCATGCAACAGTTTTGTAACTAAATACAAAGTTACAAATGAAGAAAATAAGTGAACTCATTACCAGGGGTATGTGCTGCATGCATTTAATGATTTTCCCCCATAATAGCTTCAAGGCCTGAATGGAAGCTCATTGAATTATAGGAAAAGACTACTAAAGATCTCACATCCGATCCTTAGGCTATTTTAAATGACTATGGGGAAAGATAAAATACATCGCTCATTTGCATTAGTCTTGCATATCACAGAGGTCAAAGTATATTACCTTGCAAGCTTCTTCAAATGGCATTATTTAAAGGGGCACAAGATGGACCCTCCAATGGAGGAGACAGGCAAGGGGCTTGAAGCCTGGGACTTCTCAGCAATGCATTGATTCTCACTTGCTATGCAGGTCCACGCATGCTTTCCCACTTCACAGCATGAAGATGCCATGGTATCAAAATAGGGGTTTGTCTGCACAGCTGTGGATTGCATACTCCATTCACCCAAGTCTGTACACATACTCCAAACTAAAAACACATCGGCAAGGCTGATCCAGGCTTGTCCTACGTGCCCATTATTAAACACTTATCGCCTCCGGTGGACCTGAGAGCAGCCTCACTAGCCAACTTCAGGGTTTGAAACGTGCCTGAGGATTGCAATAGGTGGCAGAAGCTGCCTGGATTTACCCCTACAGACATATAGAGTAGCCCATGGGGACCCTGGGAAGAGGATGTGGCATGAGCTCTTCCCACCAGTATACCAGTGGACTTGCACTAACTTAAACTACAGAAGCCCCTCATGACACAGCAACCATCTCTCATTTTTCATGGATCTCTCTGTCCCTGCTGGCCCCCACACAACCGCTGGTGTAACCTTGAAACATGCTTACCATCCAGGCCAGGCAGAACAGTACTTCTCATGGCCAGCACCAGTCCAAGCGGGGATCCAAAGAGGAAGAAGTCAGAAACTTCAAACTCAAACCGTCCCAGGTTGACTTCCGAGAGACTGGAGATACTCGCAGGAGCAAAGTCTGCATCATCCTTCAGCACGCTTGAGTGGATGCTGGACAAGAAAAAATACAGTTTTAGCAACAATGAGCCAGGGATCTTTTTCAGTCTCACTGGACAGAGTGGTAATGTACAGAGAGGCTGATTAGAGAACTCCAGTCCCTATCTATGTGCCCAGAGTGCTTTAAACACAAGCACTGATAAAGCATAGCAACCCTACGATCACGGTAGTTCCCCACTTGCTCTGTTAGTTATTCAATGCCTCACCTTAAGCAGATGCATGGTAAATTCACCAGCCTGAAAAGCCAGTAATTCCCTATAGTTATACTTCATTTTGATGGCCACCCAGCACTTGTAGTGCTTTGGCCTCCTTGATGATGTGCCTCTCTAGTTATATTACACAATAATTGAATGAGTACTACATGATTCAGGACTATGGAGGTTTTTTTCCTCCTCCCATAATCATAGCCACAAGAAGGAATCCACAAAAACCCTCTACTGAAAAATTTAACAGACTCAAGTTGTGTCTGAATAGGACTCAAGCAGTCACTGAATACATGGGCGTACTGGGTGACAAATTAATTCTGCCAGGAATTTTCGCCCCACATCGCAGCTACCTATATTGTACCAGTGAAAACAGGCAAAATATATGTCCAGCTTTTTATCTGTAAAGGGATTTACAAATTAAGTGTTAATCCGCAAACCACTGAGGTTTGAGACAGGTAGATTTGATCCCTTCCTTAAAGAGAATGGTTTCTCCCCTGACTGGCTCCTTGTTTTGCTATTCACATCTCTGCAAAGCTAGTACTGAATGCCTCCAGATCACAGTGTTCATGTTATACACCTGCTTTGCACTAGTATAAGTATATAAGGTATGAGCCCAGGAGAACGAGGCACACAGAGGCCAAGCACTGGATTATAAGACATATTAGGCATCTGGATCTACATGGAGATGTAGGTGCTTGTTAGGGCCGTGCAAAGCTTTGGTAGCTGACTCGATTTGGAGGAGTTTCAGCCCGATTCGGGAACCGAATCTCCAAATCTGAATTGAATCAGGAGACCAATTAAAAGCTCCGAATTGATTTGAAGCATCCAAAATGATTTGGAAAAAGCTTCAAAAAAGATTTGTCCGCTTCGGAGATTCAGCCATAAACTAAACAGGCAGTTGACACGGCTGCCTCCAGCTGGTAAGTCTGCTGGGGTTGGGGAGGGAGGAGGGAAGGGCTGTGGGGGAGGGAGGGATTGGGGACGGGTCTAGGGACAAGCTGCCCAGCTGAGGCGGGGGGGCATTACTTGGGGAGGGGGCAGGGGGGGCGCGGGATGTGGGTTTGGCAGCACTGGGAGCGGGAGCTCTGCCCTGCTGCTGCTTGCAAGGGCGCTGCACGCTGCCTGGGAGCTGGGGCAGCTCCACGTGTCAGCCAGAGCCCAGCAGCACTCAGCCCCAGGGGCCCCAGCTCTCCAGCAGCGTGCCACACCTGCTGAGCCACGCTGCACACGTGCCATGGGGTAGCTGCCATGCGGGTGCCAGTTGGGGGGAGCGCAATCCTTGCCACTCCCCACTGTGCGGGGGGCTCTGCCACAAGTACCCAGAGGCCCTGATCCCACTTCTGCGTCTAGTGAGTGCGGGACTTTATTTTATTTAAATTTTTTTTAATGTGATGGGAGGCTGGGGCCGGGCAGGGCAGCCATGGGGGCTTCTCCCGTGGCTCCCCCCACCCAGGGAGAGGCAGGCACAGCTGGAGCAGCCGTGGGAGAACCTGCAGCCACCCGCCTGTGCCTGCTTCTGTGCCACCCGTGGGAGAACCGGCAGCCACCCGCCTGTGCCTGCTTCTGTGCCACCCGTGGGAGAACCTGCAGCCACCCGGCTGTGCCTGCTTCTCCCCAGCTGATCGGAATCACCAAATCTTTCCGAATCAGCGCCGAATCTTCTGAAGCAGATTCAGCCAAATTGATTCATATTCAGTGATCCAAATCTCCGAATCGAATCACTGTCCTCCAAATTGGCTGAATCCCAATCAAATACTTCCCTATTCGCACAGGCCTAGTGCTTGTTACCTTTTAAAAAAAAGGTAACATGCATTGTGGGTTGGTCTATGCTACTAATTCTGGTGCCAAAGCTCTGTCGCCTTAGGGTGTGAAAAGATCACAGCCATTAGTTCGCGTACCTTTGCCAGCCACCTGCCCCCCTGCTGCTAGATGCAGCTCTGCTGACAGAAGGGAGCTTCTGTTCAGGGAATTGTCACTACGCTACAAGTTAGCACAAGACAGCCCTGCCAAAGCGTAGGGAATGAGCCAATTTCCATGCTTAGGTGCCCTTGTCACCTCACAGTCCAAAACTGGGAAAGCATCTCTACATAAAGAGATCATTTTTAAGGACTGAACTGATATATGTAGAAAACTAAAACTTTTCTTAAATCACTGGAGAGAGAGGGACTTTTTCACACATTTTACTACAGAATACATAATCTCCCTCTCTCTCGCTTCCTGCATTTCCAGCTACGCCCGTGCTACTCTCTAATAGATTAGCATAAACCTGGTGAGAAATCAGGGTGAGGCATAACATGTTTAAGTTTGTTTTTAAGCTAAAATATAGTTTTGCTTAAAATCTAGTGGTTTTTAGTAACAAAAAAATAGATAACTGAAAACTAAAAAGCTAAAGATGCGAGGAGGATTGTGTCATTTCTTAAGTTCTTTTGTTATTCCCTGAACGCACATTTCTTTAACACTGCATCTCTTAATTGTATGTTGTCACAAACTCCTTCTGAACTGCATTAGCTAGCTTAATCAAATTTGGTAAAAATAGTAGAAAAGATCATTCTGTATTACTTGGCCACCTTATATTTTAAAAGAAGCTACTTCTGTGGGCTTCAATAGGTGTCCTGCAAATTCTATAACATTCCCTTTTCCTCTTCCTCTGAGTTAAGCCATCTGTAGAAAAAGCTTGTCCACTTCTGATGAACAAAGGCTGAAAATCAAAACCTTATTAGTGGAACACAGGCATATACTGTAACTTCATCCTGATTTGTTTTCAGATAAAAGGATGGGTTTTGCCTTTCTTTCCCAGAGACATAAGTAACCTATAGGGAGGATTTAATTCATTTTGCTACTAGACTGCAAACATCTTTTCCCCAGAACAAGTGACAACAAAATACCAATATTCTGATGCTTAAATTTGTAAGTGAGAGATCAAGAGCCCAAACTTGAAAAACTAGTTTTAGTCACCAGAGAGTCTGTTATAAAGTGGGCCGAATGCCGCGCTCACCTTAAAGAGCCCGAGAGTTTCTTTCCAGTACAGAAAAAGAGCCCTAGGTGAAGGACATGAAATCTGGACAAATTCTGTGATATCCAAGGGCTTGTTTTGTTGTGGGGAAGGTACTTGAAACCCTCCTGTCCTAATAGTGACAAAGGGAGTAGGCAATAGGCAATAGGGAGAGCCCCCCGCATGCACACATCATACTGATTTGAAAGCCAAAAGAGAATAAATCAATGAACCCCCCAAAAAAGGAACACACTGACTGCAACCACAGAGCTAGAATAAAATTACCTTGAGCTATTACTGACAAAAGAGGCAGGCTGGAGTACAGCGTGGTGGCAACTTTGCACTGTACCCGAGTGCCCACAGAACTGAAACTTGGGAGCACAAATCAGGGTTTCTCTCTCTCTCTATTGGCATCACTCCCAAGGAAATACAGAAAGAAAAAACAGAAAGAAAACAAAATAATAATAAAGCACAAAAGGATACAGACATAAAAGCAAACAGTCCACTACCTGGGAGGAGACACACAGACAAAGGAAGTGAGGAACCTTTCATGCTATGTAAATATATGTAGTTGAAAAGCTTTCCTACATTTCAAGGAAGCTAATTAAGAATACTGTTTTGATTTATTTATTGCTTGAATCTTGAAACCCAGTTGTTAAAATGTCCATGAAAATTCAGCATAACAGAAGTATGAACAGCATATACACCACGGGGTGTGCCAAAAGCAGTTAAAATAATTCCCTGGGGAACAATGCAAAGTGTAAGAAAGGTAAGAGTTGTCTTTGCAAAAGTGGTGGGAGAAGGGGAGGGGGCAAAACAACCAGACTCTCTCATCTGGGAAGCATGTGTTTTTGGACTTGTAAGAGTTGAATTTAAAAAAAAAAAAACAACCTGATTCTTCACCTTCAAGAGTCATATAATTCAACAAAAAATGGAATTTCAAATTGCGAGTGGGTCCAGACAACAGCAAAACTAAAGTCATTATGTACCTTTTTTTTTTTTTTTTTGATGAGTCTGAAAAGGTTTCAACCAAGTCTACATAAACAAACGCGGAGGGTGCTGCTCCTCTGGCATTAACAGTCTGCATTCAATCGCACTCTTATTGCCTCTACTCAATCATCAAAGAATAGTTACCTAGACAGGAAAGCGTGATGCTGGGTTATAGTATCACAGTCATAGGTGGATGAGTCACTCTGTTTCCGTGGCAACGGTTGCCTTGGTTCCTCATCCTCCATAATTCCCGAGATGTCAATATTGCTTTTGCTTAGGCGTTTGCTGCCACCCAGATTGGAGTCCTCTGCTAAGAGGGGATTATCCTTCAAAGGACGAACAAAGCAAAAAGAAGATTTATGCGGTGACCAAAATAAAACAGAGCTAATATGGAGCAGTTGCATTCATGCATTTGATCTTACATGATCCAAGAAATGGTGGAATTGTTAACTTTCCTCTCTACAAGGGGAGGAAAATAAGGGAACTGTGAAAGGAACAAGGGTCTGATCATCTTTTTGTTGTCTCACCTAGAAACAAGGGCAGAGAATGGAAAGCAGAAGCAACTATAGGACGGCAACAGGCCCGACAGGAAGCCCGAATCCAATTGACTTCAATAGTTTGTAGAGCACTCTATAAATACTTAATCAAACTCATAAGGAGCCCAATCCAACTGAACATAGCACAAATGATATATAATGTGCGTCAGCAGATCAGCATTCCCTGCCTCCCAGATGTGGGACCTGATTGTGAAAGATGCTGAACATCTGTAGATCCTAAGATAAAGCCAGTCCTTTACACAGGACTGGAAAATAATTCAATTGCTCATGTTTCTCACCCTTTCCAGGTTCTGCCAGCAGCCTCCAACCCTTGCCCTGGACTTGGTTACAATGGGCAATGTATTACTTGTAAACAAATCCATGATGGTCAAAGCAAACGTATATGGGCCAAACCCACCAGTGCACGTGTGACATTTGCCTGTGTAAGGCCTGAAAGGATTTGGTCCCAAGTTAGTATTGCATCCAAATCATTTGTAACCTATTTTATGCTTGGTTTCTGCAAACAAGGAGCACATGAGAAAGTGCCCAAACATCTATTTTAATAGAATTACAAGCATGCAAAAAGCAGTATAGTGCACTGAGAAAACCTTCTAAGACAATGAACCTCTTGTAATTGTCTAATTATCAGTTCTCACCCATATCCTGTTAGCTCATATAATGCAGTGTTAGCATTCATGGGCTGATACGATACAACCAACATTATCATCTTAATAACTCCTGCAAAAGATTGGTTTTGTGTCAGCATGCTTATAGAAACAATTGGTACAACAGCTGGAAATCACTACCAATCAGAGCAACATGCAGTTGGGATTCTCAAAAAGTTTTTTTTTCTTTATTACTACATCTCCCAGTAACAAGTAACAAAATAAAGACAATGCCAAATATCCTGTTAAAGTTCTTTGAAGACTCAGGGCCCTTCTGACTTAACACTGAAGCTATGCGTAATGCAACAGCTAGCCTCATCCCTCAGAGCCTGCGTGGAGTAGCTGCTACTGATAATGAGCACGAGGGCCTTCAAAGCAGGGGCTGGAGATCTGAAAGGGTCATATAGGAGCAGACGGCTCCGAATACTGATGAAGGGAGAGCTCGCTGCGGTTGGAAGCAGGCACTGCTTTGGCAGATGCAATGTTAAAACAAAAAAGTCCTTGTCTAGCATGAGCAGAGAACACCACGGATCCCATTTGAATGTATACCATGGGCGGCACAAAATAAACCTGCAGTCTCATATGGGGACTCTTATTATCTCATCAGTATTTTTAATAGCTTTTCTTAGCAGGGTAGTGAGTTTCCAAAATCAAAATTCCCCACTGCCAATATGTTCCCCAGCAGAATTCCTTTAGCAGCAGTCATTCTGAAAAGCAGAGGGGAATATCACTTCTTTTCCTGTTCAGACACCATCATGATCTCAAATTAATTCCCAAATCTAAGTAACTGGCCTAATAACTTTGGTGAACTGTCACTGTTCTGTAGCTTGGTCACAAGTAGCTGCACTGTGAATGAACATCTACATTGTGATTTTCTTCAGTGCGATTTCCACAAATATTCGGCGATCATTGCTTATAATCCAGGCTTGATAGTCCAGAAAACAGTGTCAGCATTGCCAACTCTCAGGATTTATCACAAACCTGGCCCGTGGTTTGAGTTAGAGTTAATCAGGGGCCAGGTAGATGTGCAATTAAGGGCATAATGGCTTCTGATGTGCAATCCCCACACATGCATAGCAGGAGGGGTGACTGCATCGAGCATCAGATCCCATCTCGCCACATTGCCCATCCAAGAGAAGTCCAGGATCCTGATCCTGGGATCCCTCTACAGGGGCAATATGGCAAGCTTCCATGGCTGAGAGCTCAGAGCAGCTGATTAAGCAACTAGTGGTTAATCACGTCTTAAGTGTAACGTGTGCCAGGGCCTCAGATATAGATGGTGGTGTCAGGTGACTATTACAAAACATTAACTTTAATTTAAAACAACAAAAGCCAAAAGCTCCATGAGCTTCTAAACCATCTGGACTCGAGAGAGTCTTGAAAGCAAGGACCCCAGAAGGTACAGAAGCTGCAAAATCTCAAAATTATTATTTTTTTAAATCTCCCCACTTTTTTTTTTTTTTTTTCTTTTTCAGGATGATTCAATGCATGGTTCTGAAAAAGACCAAATACAAAATGCTTGCTCCCATCTAAACCCATGTGTAGACAATTTTGTGTGGTATTGCTGAAGTAGCTAGAGAGAATGCTCTGCAAAGGAACAACCTGCAGCAGTGGCAGGTAAAATCATCTTAATCATTTGAAAATGAGCAGCTTTTCCTATCTTCCTACTGGGCTTCCATTCTCCTTGCACCAGGACTTCTTCAGCATTACTGGGCCATCTCTGCAAAATGACTTTTTGCACAGCTTGACAAATTTTAGAGCTCTACTGAAAGTATTGCCTACAGAGTGCAATGCAGTGCTGTGGAGACAGCTGGGCTGTTCAGGGCTAGCTGTGGTAGTGATAGCCTCACAGATGCATTATTAATGTTGTACTCTGCCCAGGGAAGCAGGATATATTAGCCTGGATGAGTGTCACGCTGTATGTCCACAATACCTCTGGTACCTGAGCTAGCTCATGCACTGCGCCATGCAGAGGTACCCTGAGTGGAAAACACCCAGACTTCCTTCTTCTACTGCGTTGCTACAAATAAAATGGAAGTTGGCATTTCAATTGCACACATTTGATACTGGGCATTTCATTCTTCTCCGAGATGTGGTAGGGTGCTTGTGCTCTTTTTATGCAGAAAAAAAACACCATATTGCCTGCAGAAAAAAACCCTCCTTCAAATAAGTATCAGTTAGTTTTAGATTAGATTTTACATGAGTGAAACTCCACTTACAGAGCACACACATGTCCGATGAGGTTCTGGAGGGGGGGTTGCATGGCAGGGATCAGTAGTTCTGAAAGGGAAAGGGATTAACTATTCTTCCCCTAGTGAAGTCTGCCAGCTGCTGGCTAATGACTGCACTGGAGGGAAGGGTTCAAACTCTACCCCTGTACCGCATAAAAACTATTCTTTCCTGACCCAGTTTTCTGACACATGGCTCTCTCCAGCATCCTCTTTGGGACACAGTGGGATCATACATGGAAGCGCTTCTAAAATTTCTTACTCATTTCTCACCCTAAGGTCTTCAGCATCCTAGCTGGTTCAAACAGAGAACTGCTCCTTTTGAAAAAACTTGCCATTTAAGTAGACAAACTGATAAAAGGCTGGATAAAAAGTGAAACCGCTCTTGTTCTATTGAGGGGAAACTGAGGCACAGAGGGAGTAAGAGACTTGCCCAACATCACACAGGAAGCCTGTGGACTAATTGGAATTTAAATCTTGAGCCACAAAGAAAACGCGTGCGCAGCTAAAGCGTGCACAGCGCTCTCCGCTTTGCACTGTGCCACTGCAGCATTTCAAAGTCCCCCATAAAACCGAGGTAACATTATACAGGCCCAGGAAAAGACTTCCCTCAGCCAGTGTGGTCAGGCCTAACTTACTGTAAACTGCTATGCAAGTTCCTTGCTGTCAAGTTATGTCAGACACGCAACCCTATAGAGCAAAGCCTGCAGTTTACCTCTAGTGTAAGCTTGCCCATGCCGCTAATTGGCCTCAATGCTGCCCTGCAATAATGACCATGAGGACCAGTTAGACCATCTACCTTTCCAGTAATGACTCCGTCTGCTGAGAATAGTTAGTTAGTAAGGCAGCTAAGGTAACTACCTTTCTAAAAGGGAAAGGCAGGACACATGCCTGCCTTCTTCCTGCAGCCGCACAGCCGGAGTGGAGTGGAGCAGAGCAGGGGGTGGATGCGGGCTGCCCGGCATGGGATCAAAGCGCCCTGCTTTGCTGCCTTTCCCTGGGAGCCCCACACAGGATGCGCACTCCCTGCCCACTTGGCGGCAGCAGGGGGTACAACTCTGCACCACCGCTGCCCCCGCTGCTACCAGGTGCTTGCCATGGCAGTGTGGCCAGCACAGGGCCCCTTGGGCATAGCAGCAGGGTGGGGAGCCCCAAGCCCACAGTGGGCAGCCTGCATGTCCCCACCCTGCGCACACAGCTGGGGGGAGGACATGTGCCCCCGCCCCATACTCCCTGCCCCCTGGACAAGCCACCCGTGGCTCCGTCCTGCTCCACACCCTGGCACCATGCACCTCCTTGGCTGGGCATTGCCTCCAGCCCCTGCCCCACTCCCTCCCTCACTGTGGGAGCCTCAATTGGCTCCCCTGCCCCCCCCCATAGACTTACCTGCAGGCAGCTGCTCTCCATGCTTCCTAGCCATGTGCGTGGGCACACAGCCACATGGGACACCCCCCGTGTCCCACTCCCAGAAGCCCTAAGCAGGCTGGAACTCTGCCAGCCTGCAAGGGGAAACCTGCCACTTCCCGCATATCCTCACGAGTCCAAGGCAAATGCTGTCCTGAAGTCACGCAGCCCAGGACCGGGACTTTAAGTTCCCATGCTGGGACTGCCCCATCCAATTAGGGATGGGTGGTCCTCCTAAGGGGGGAGTAGGGGCAGTCAGTGCCAATGACAGGTCTTTGTCCAGCCAATGCCCTGGCAACAAAACTGAGACCAATTTCAATTCACAAATGAGAGCAAACAGCCATTAGATGGGAAAGGCTTTCAGTCACAATTGACCTAGGTCAGGCATTCACCAGTTGCCAGAGGGTGAAAGGATCTATTACCTAGTAATTGATCCACCCAAGCCATCCAGTCCTGTGAAACAACAATAACTTCTCTGGTCACTTTTGTGGCAGTATCACTATCAATTTGTGCAGAACCACTGCCAGTGGAAGCACATAACAGTCACTGACACTTGAGAAACCCTATACATGGTACAAAAATGGTTATGTACAATAAGACTAAGATAAAGGTGATGTGGTTCATAGAATCATAGGAAAAATAGGGCTGGAAGAGACCTCAGGAGGTCACATCTAGTCCAACCCCCTGCCCAAAGCAGGACCAGCCCCAACTAGATCACCCCAGCCAAGGCTTTGTCCAGCCAGGCCTTAAAAACCTCCAAGGATGGAGATTCCACCACTCTCTGGGTAACCTGTTCCAGTGCTTCACTACCCTCCTAGTGAGAAAGTTTTTCCTATATCCAACCTAAACTTCCTTTGCTGCAACTTGAGACCATTGCTGCTTGTTCTGTCATCTGCCACCACTGGGAACAGTCCAGCTCCATCCTCTTCTGAACCCCCTTCAGGGAGTTGAAGGCTGCTATTAAATCCCCTTTCAGTCTTCTCTTCTCCAGACTAAATAAATTCAGTTCCCTCAGCCTCTCCTCATATGTCATGTCCACCAGCCCCGAACCATTTTTGTTGCCCTCCGCTGGACTCTCTCCAATTTGTCCACATCTTTTGTGTAGTGGGGAGCCCAAAAGTGGACACAGCACTCCAGATGTGGCCTCACCAGTGCTGAATAGAGGGAAATGATCACTTCCTTCAGTCTGCTGGCAACGCACCTACCAATGCAGCCCAATATGCTGTTAGCCTTCTTTGCAACAAGGACACACTGTTGGCTCATATTCAGCTTATTGTCCACTCTAACCCCCAGGTCCTTTTCTGCAGACCTGCTGCTTAGCTAGTCGGAGTCCCAAGCCTGTACTGGTGCATGGGACTGTTCTGTCCCAAGTGCAGGACTTCGCACTTGTCCTGTTAAACCTCATGACATTTGTTTTGGTCCAATCCTCCAATTTGTCTAGGTCGCTCTGAATCCTAGCCCTACCCTCCAGCATATCTACTACTCCCCCCAGCTTGGTGTCATCTGGGAACTTGCTTAGGGTGCACTCTATGCCATCTTCCAGATTGTTAATGAAGATATTGAACTGGCTTCAGGACCAACCTCTGGGGCACTCCACTTGATACCGGCTGACAACTAGACCTTGAGCCATTGATCACTACCTGTTGAGCCAGATGATCCAGCTAGCTTTCTATCCACCTTACCATCCATTCATCCAACACATACTTCCTTAGTTTCAATTTAGGTACAAGTTAGCAGCATCCTAATCCAGGGCTGATTCTTAATCCTATGCAACATGGCCAATTTGTGTTTTCAAAGATGAGTCAAGCAGCACTGCTGAAGTTTAAATCTCGTTGGTTTAAACACCTCGAGTCACATTCAGGGTCAGTTGTCTCTGGTATGCTGCACAGGAACACTAGGCCAATTTGTCACAGTTATTTTAACAGTACCCGGAAGCAGCACTGAGAAATAAATAAAACAATGGCTAGAAAAAGAAATCAGAAAACATCTCATATTAGAAGAAAGCTGTTGAGACTCCTGACAATATTATTTATTTCCATTTAAAAGATTCAAAAACCCACTGGCCAAAGCTGTGGGCACCATAAGAAGCCATTAACAATTCAACTGAATCTCGGCATCATTCAAATGATCAGTTCAATGGAAGCTCAGCTAGCCACCTATGAACTTGTCTGCCTCTTCATCCTTGTAAGAATCAAACCCTTAGCCATCTCCAGTAACCCTATCAAACAAATGTCCGCTTCTACAAGACCTTGAATCCTGCAAAATGCTCTTTTGCCCGCAGCAGCAAAAAAAGAGCATCATTCTTCTCTTCTGTGAGGCAACGTATCTTAGGGAGCAGGAATTTGTACAGGAATTTGGAGACAAGGGCTAGATTTATGGGCCAGCTCTATGACTGGCCTGGGTCATTTAGGGTGCCTGCAGACATGTTGCGAGGCTGCTCTGATGTTGGAGCAGACTCGATTTATCACGGCTGCTGGAGTGTGGTAATTACGGCACTCCAGCCAGCCTCTGCATCTTGTGCATCAGCATCCCCGTGCCTCAAAATGGTGCCAGGGATGCTTTAATTAAAGCTCGTCGAACGAGCTTTAGCTCTAGCGCCTCCACTGCTCTTTTGAAGCACAGGGATGCTGATGCATGAAATGCTGCAGCGCTTTAATTTGAGCGGCTCTCAGCATCACTGTAATTAAAGCATCCTCCCCCTCCCCCGGAGCATGTATAAAAGGTGCTCTTAGTCTCTAGCTGTAAAATGGGGATAATCAATACTGACCTCCTTTATTAAGTACTTCCAGATGCATATTGCTACATACTCTGTAGCAGGGGTGGGCAAAATGTGGCCCACCAGGCCATTGTATCTGGCCTGCGGGGCCCCTAAAAAATTTAGAAAATTAATATTATCTGCCCTGAGCTACCTGTCATGCGACCCGCAATGGCTTGCCAAAACTCAGTAAGCGGCCCTCCACACAAAATAATTGCCCGCCCCTGCTCTGTAGGCATTAATACTGTTAGCCTGGTCAGAGCAGAATGCCACTTACTGTATTTCCCTAGATTTCCGCAGTGTGCAAACAACTCCTCAAATACTGCTTTCACTAGTCTTATCCACGTAAGAGTAGAGAACACAAATTTCTCTCTGTGTATGATGAAAATTCATACTGTAATTCTCCTCTGAGTTATTCTGTGTGCACTAGGACTCAAAAGATGAGAGAAATGAAGATGGTATATGTTAGCGCTGCTGCAGGGGAATTTTGTCACTATTTCTATTATAATTCCCTATTTACATTTCCATAACACATTAACACCCCCTCTCTCAATAAAAGTTGCTAGAGCTTACGGCTGTGAGCCATTCAGAGAATATAACGTGCAGTGCGTTACCCATCTAACTTATTACTATAAAACATTGGAAATGGCTGGTGTATGAAGGGAGCTATATAAACCTAATTTATTCTATTTTTAGAGTTCTTAACTAGACCATAAAATGCTTCTCTGGGTTCTGGTTTAGAGTACAGGATTCCCAGCCTCATATGCAATTAGTTTCATCCTGCAAATGCCTCTATACTTGGCAACTAAAATAATTCTATTTTACTTATTTCTCCTGCTCTCTCAAGCTCCTCCCCCAACATCAGCTGTCTTTATACCATGATCCTTGGTAGTGACTGAAGGTCACTAACTCTTATTCTACCCAGGCCAACAGACCACCATCAGCAACAGCTGTTGGCCAAGTGATAACGATACCACTGGGAACAATTTCCTCGATTTTGAGAGGTGATGAAGAACACACAATGGCTTCTGAGCTTATTTCTGGACTGCGCTAGAAGTTAAATGGTAAGCCAGCTGGCAAGGTTTGCCAACACTGCTTTCAGTGGTCTGAGACTGGCCTGTTTTGCAAGCGAAATACAGGTGAAAAAGACCATCTGCCCTCACTAGCAAGCTCAGGTGGCCAAGTTGCAGACCAGCACCTTATTCCTTAGACCCTAGCCTGGCTGCTGTGCACAACACCTCTCCAACAATTTGCACTCCTAAGATCAGACTCCTGCAGTTGCTTTGAGGCAGGCCTTTATGAAGCCCCAGGCAGAACTGGCTGCAGGACCATGACTGCATTTCCTGACCTGAGCTTTCTGTGATATGTCTCATACTGGGATGCTTAAGGGCTGGACATTGGAAATCTAAAAAAACGGAACCAACATGGTGGTTCATTATAGGACTACATACTGTCTTGCCAGTACTTGGACAACATCTGGTTTCTTTAAAAAAAAAAGTCATTCTGATCTTCTTTAATACTCTTCACGCCTGGTTCTCAAAATGCTGAACAAAGATGCTTAGCATCATTACTTCCATTTTAGAGGTATTGAGAACGTAACACAAAAGGACGTGCCCCTGGTAACAAAGCCAGCCAGGTCTTTGAATCCTGGCTTCACTCCCTCATGTCCTGATGCTTAAGTAGATTTATTTTAAAAGGATTATTTGAATTCATCCTAGACCTTTCCCTCCTCCCCCACCCTGCTGCATATGCGTACAATTATGCCATTTGAATATTAATCTTTAAAAGCACCCTGATAATTCTGCTGCTTCTCTCACAAACTACTTTTCTGAGCAGATTTTCCATCTCCAAAAATATCAGAATTTCATATTCTTCATTAGAACAGGGTCCAACAAGAGGCATCAAGGTGCACTTCATGGTTTGTTCACCCACTCCTCCAGAGACTGGCATTCCTCGGTCTAATCCTTCTCATGAGCCATTAAAAGAGACTCTTGAACATGTCTTAAAGCTGCATTAGCCTCCAGCAGCATTAAGAAATTCCAGATGCTATGGGGAAGAATTAAAAGCAGCAGATTTTAACAGCAGACAGTCTGCAGACATGTGAACTTTGAGGCAAAGTTGGGGGCAAAAATCTTGAGCAGATGGCACACTGGGTCAGCTGTGAACAAATGAGCAGGGCATTGAGCATTGAAAGGCAGGAAGGTAAAAAAAAAGCATGAGAAAAAAATGTCCCATCTGATTCAGGGATAAACTGGCCACTTGTAGAGGAGAACTAAATAGCTTCTGGGAGTTGGTTTTAAAGAGTTACAGACATATGATACACATCAGGAGAGTTGGATTTGCCAAGGCTTAACCCATTTGTATCCATGGCTTATTATGGGAAGAAGATAGCTTTAAACCCGCAGTTAGATACCAAAAAAGTGCTCTGTTTCTCCCCCACCCCAAAGATGTGGCAGGGAAGCCATTGCTTACAGCCTGGGAACATGATGAAACACAGGAGTAAGGCCTGGTCCTCTACCAAAGAATTGTCACTGGGAATTAAAAGCGGAAATGTTTGCTAGCAATGCACTTCACCATGCCTTTGTACTTGTTCTTGCAAGCAGCTGCTTTATCTGCTTTATCTTTAGATACACCCTGGGACATTTACCTGTGGGTTTTTTCTTACCTGTATGCTGCTGATGCTCCCTCTCCTGCTACTGTTCTGACTCTCGCCGGCTGCACTGGCACTATAGCAAATGGCATCGAACCCCAAAATTCCTCCAATGCAGTCACCAATGAGGCAGACCTGTAGAAATGAGAGGTTACATGGGACGTACTCGAAGGTATTTTCCAGCTATAATTCCTATAAATCCAATAGCAGCCTGGAAGCAATTATGGCTCCCTGACCCTGACCACCTGAATGCATTAGCCTTGAAAGAGAGAGAGCAGCTTGGGGGCTACTCAAAATCATACCACAGGTGCCGAGGATCCACTGGTTCCAGTTCCAGTAGGTACTGGCATGGTGTCACCTTGCCATGTCTCTCCTCTCCCCCACACCCCAGGTGTTCCTTATGCCAAGGGCTGCTGGCACAGGGACTCTTTCCACCAACTTTATACCGGCAAAGATCTCCCTTCATCAGACAAAAATCCTTCCTGGATACTTACGGCCAGAATCCAGTCCAAAGGGTTTGGATCTCCAGGGAATCTGGCCCAACGATCTAACATACCCTTTAGATTCATATGAGCTGTTCACTTCTTCCCAAATGCATAAAGGGGGCTAAAAAAGATCGTTGGAAAAATGAAAATATGCTGCTGTTCATTGGTCAAAGCCCGGGAGCAAAAAATGGCAAGAGAGGGTTGCAGTGGGGAGGATGCATCACCCTGGCATGTAAAGGTGTAGGGCATTTTTACACATGCTCCTGGAGTGGGAGGAAAAGGGAGGGCACTTTAATTAGTATGGCTCCAAGGGACACGCTAATTAAAGCAGCATCTCATGTATCAGCATCCCCATGCTTCAAAATGGTGGTGGAGGTGCTTTAACTAGCTTGTCAAACAAGCTTCAGTTAAAGTGCCGCCACTGCCATTTGAAAGTGTGGGGATGCCAATATATGAGACACGGAGGCTGGCTGGAGCGCTTTAATTAGCACACGAACTAAATCGAGCCTGCTCCCACACGCTGTAATTACAGCACATTGGAGCAGCCACCCCGCACATGTACAGGCACCTTTAGTATTCAGATCAAAGTCTTTGGATGGAGTTTGAAACGTCTGGGGAAAGGAAACTCATTAGTGTGGGGCCAGGAAAACCTCCATTTCTCACTGTAGTCCAACACGTGGCAGCGAGGCTGTTCTAGCAAGTTGCCATCAAAAGGCAAACACTGAAAAATGCAGGCAAGTCCTCCTTTAGGGCATCTTCTACTTCCATAACAATTCCCAGTCCCAAAGCCTTAAATAGCATTCACTTCTATGACGTTCAGCATACTAACAACATTTTAATAGTCACTTTTGACTCAAAACACTATCCCCATCAATGTTTCATAAGGTCCCTTCCAGCTTTGTGTGAATCTGTGAATGTCTGCAGCAAAGACCTGAACAATTTCAGGCTACATTTAATCCTATCTCTAAGTTCACTTTTCCGTATGTGGAGGATAAATGACATATAGTCCCCATGATAATGTTGTTTTTGTTGCCTCGGGTTGGTCTCAGTTTTCATTTTGAGGGAGGTGTAGGGGCTCAGAGTAAGATCGGAGACCAGCTGTGTGGGTCGCTGTATACAACATAGCAAGAGGGAGTTCTCTGCTGAGGGCAGTTTGCAACGTAAATAGGTTGGACAGAGAAATGGTGGAAGAGGAAACAACCCAGAGAGGCAGAGGTGAGAAAAGGTCAGAAAGCAGGTGAGTGGGATCATCTGGAATACATCAAGGCCCCAGACTCCCAGTCCAGTGCTACTAGGTCGTATTTTTTCACTAAAAGACTAGTGTAATGAATGCAAAAAATCTAGAATGCTTGGTTCCAAAATGAGAATGACAGTGTAGAAAATGTCACTTTTTCCCTTTAAGAAAACCAGCTCTTCTCCTGATTATGGGGAAATATGCAGAGCATGTCCGCTCTCCCAGATGAAATATTAATATGTGCTTTGCAAAAAAAAATAAAAGGGGGGGGTGGTTCTTTATGCCTTTTCTGTGGCTTTGGCATAAAGAAAAACAAACCTCATAACATTAAATTTCTACTGGAAAAAAAGATCTGTTTTTATAATTATCTCTGTAACTGGCATAATTTTTCTTTGCATAATTTCACCTTTCATAATGTCCCATCATTGTGGCTGGGTTATTTTTATGTTCCAAGCAAGAACCGTTTACTATGGATATTAAACTCGCTACAAACCAAATTTTAGTTTAAAAGGCTCCAATATGCCACAGCATAATCCTATTATGGTTATGAAAAAAATTATTTGTTTGTGTAATAAGACGTATGCTTTCCTCAGAAGATTACACTGTATCTTCATATTAAAAATCTTTTCTGAAATATCCCCGTACTTCAGACAACTGTATCTATTTAGCGCTTCGGAAGGACACAGCACAAAACAAATCTGAGCACCTAACGCTGGGTAATGAGTTTATCCTCCATGAAGCTGGGAATATTACCCTTTTGAAGCTAGGGGGCTTTGGCACACACAATTGTGCTACAAAGTCCATGACAGCTTTTCAATCAAGTTCGTGGGAATCTGGATCAAGCCCAGAGGAAGTGATTTTACCCCTGATCACAACGGTGGCAGGACCGAGAACTGAACCCTGCTTGCCCAAGACCCAGCATAACGTCTCAGGCTGCAGTTTTATTGTCATTGTGACGAGCGGGAGTATATCAGCACAATTGATTCCCTACAGCCCGATACAGGAAATCTTTCCATCTCCATCACCTGCAGGCTGGGCCACAACCAGGGCTCCTAGGCACTGCACTCATAGACAGTATGGTAAGCACTCAGGAATCAGACTGGCTGGGAGAAAAAGTATTAGCATTTTCTATTAACTACCTAAGTTCACATCTGACAGATGCTGCTCTGATTTCAGAAAGCATCTAACTCGCCCTGGGCACTTAACGGGCAGTTTTGCACACAGTTATTTCCATGCTAACGTTTCATCATTGCATTCTCAGTGTCATCTCCACATCAGCGACTTGATGCACTTGACACAAATCAGGAACGGCCTAAAATTATGGCAAACCGGCTTTGCCTGAAGCATTTGTCTTGGATGCAACAGCAGACTGTCCTACCTGTCCATTAAAACCAGCCCCATCCGCAGACTTGAGAAATTCGTTGTAAACTTGGTTGGCTCTGCTAATCACCATGGCAACTGCATCTTGGTACTGAGGGGATGAAATGGCCAGCAAGGGCAAGGCAGCCAGTGGGATATGGTCTTCACTACTGCTGAGGCAGTTTTCATCATAGCTGTAGGGATTGAGACTAAAGAAGAAGACAGCGCGATCAGAAAAATGCAACAAAAGGAAGCACATAGCATTCTCCACCAACGTCAGCATTTGAACAGAAGTGGTCTGGGCTATTCAGGTTCAACACAAAATGATACAAAAATGGAACAATGCCACGCTAAAAAACCCATACATTAAAAAAAAACAACCCCAAAACCTAGGGTTTCTTGTGTTGGTAAAGCTACCTTAGATTATTAGAGCAGAGGGCACTGCTACAAATCTAAATTTACTCTTCCCCCACTCACACTTCTTTTCATTACAGAATAAAGCAAATAAAATCAAAGGTAGCAAACAAATTACCCTGTTTCATGTATTAAAATACCGTTGCCTTCAAAATAAGTGGCTCTGACTGACATCATTGAAAGAAGAATACTATTTTTAGAGACGAAACCTTGCATCAAGTTTGTGTAAACAATTTTAACTGAAATCTTAGATTTTAGACCAAATGTTGCCTGACAACAGCCCTTTAAAAGAGATAGAACAAAACCAGCCTGTTATTGAGCAAGGATATAAAAGGAGTTTTAAAAACGAACAGCTTATTGCCATATTGAAAGACATGCCAACTAGCATTATAGCAAACCAACATTTAGATTTCCTAAATACTGGTTTTCCACCATTTAAGATTTCAGCCCTGCAAGTCTCCCAGTACTAACCTGTCATTAATGCCTTGGGTGATTTTTGTTTTTTGTTGGTTTGGTTTGGGGGTTTTTTAGGGTGAAGGAGAAAACCACAACCAGAATGCAAAACCTGTATGTCATATCACCTTATGCCAGATTCTCTCAATGCAAATTAATGCACCTTTAGAGACTAGAATGAGGCCAAAAGAACTTTGAAAATTAAGCTGGATTTCATCCAAGGCTGCAGGGGTGAAAGATAAATACATAAGAACGGTACTTTGCATTTACCCTCCCAAGATCTCAGAGCATTTTAATTAAAAAACAAGGCAGCTAAACAGTGTTATACAGATGGAAAAACAAGCACAGGGCTACCGGGTCAGGTTTTCAAAAGAGCTCAGGGCCAAATGTTTAAGTGTAGGCATCTAAAACTAAAGGCGTGTGATCTAGCTGCTCAGCCACCACAGCCTGATTGCTTAACCGAATGTGGCAAAGAGAAATGGAACAAAAGGAAGTTCTGCATCCAGGAAAGGGGAGGCTTGAGCTAACAGTCAAGATGAGAAAGCAACCAGATCTCCAACTAGAGGAAGCCGTAGGGCAGAGTCTACTTAAAGATGCCCGTAACTTTTTCCTGTAACCGATTGAAATACATTAGCTGGCCAGCTACTGTTGTGGCTCCTTTAGTACATTCATTTTTAGAGCACTGCAGAGTCTAAGTGAGGGGAATTTAAATGGCACAATTACTCACAAACCTCCCAGATGCTTTTAAATCTGCAACTCTAAATCCTATTCTCCCACTCTAATAGTCCCCTCTCATGCTAGGTTGACCTGGGTTGCTGTCTCCCTTTAAGCCAGTGGCTCTCAAACTCTTTAGATGTAAGGCACCTACCCAGCTGGAAAATGCCAGCTCTTAACTTTCTTTTTTACTATTGTAAAATAATAGAGCAGTTCCAATGCAAAAGAACTCAAAGACCCAACAGGTCAGAATATTTTTGACACTATATAAGTATAAATAAATAAATAATAAAGATAGATAGATAGATAGATAGATAGATAGATAGATAGATAGATAGATAGATAGATAGATAGATAGATAGATAGATATGGTTCCAACCCCTGGGATGCGGGGGTCATATTTTTTTTTTATATTTTTTTTCTTTTTTTTTCTTTTTTTTACTTTGATTCCTGTTTGAAACCTCTGGGTTTATCTTGTGAATCAGGTGTAGGTGTTGGCATGCCTAACTGCTAATACTGCTTGGCACCCTTAAAAAGATCTCATGGCTCATAACTGAGAACCTCTGTTTAAGGATCTGTAATAACACAACTCTGCACTACAACTCCTCTCACCTGTCGGTCTCAAAGTGCATAATCGCCATTAAGCATGCCTCCTCCTGGCCCTTGGGGTTCAGTACAGTTTTACAACTGGTATGATTTTGCCCTACACAAGTATGATTTTGCCCTGGTAGGAAGGGCTTCTAAATAGATATATAAGGATTGCCAGGCTGGCTCAGATTTGAAGTCCAGCACCATCCATTCAAGAGCAGTCAAGAGAACGTTTCCACACCCTGTAGTAGGTTGGTACCTGGTCGAACAGAAGTACCATTACTCCCTAAAGCCTACGGTCCCTGACCCAGGCCAGGACTGCACTCTGCACAGGTGCAGAACAAGGCAACTCTCCCTGCCCCAAGGAACTTCCAGCGACGCTGCAGTAAGCAACAAACCATGTTGCGTTTCCGAAACAGATCCATCATCAGTACGTACTCCCGTTGCATTTGCCCCAAAGATCAGCAACAGGCAAACGGAGTGGGGAGATGGAAACAAAATGAGACCCAACAGCAGCAGCTTCCCAAACACGACTATCACCACCTCTGCACTTCGCTTGCTCGCTGCTTTCCTGTCTTCCTGACTCATATCTTCATGGATTCTCCTTAGCATCAGGTCTCCATGTGCTTCTCTGTGCCTAGTACCATGGGGTCCATACTCCAGTAGGGGTTTTTAGGTGCTATCATATTCAAAAGTATGCAGTTTGACATAAGACTGGGGCTTTGGCCCTGTCAACACCTGTGTGCTAAAGACATGGCAGCATCATTTAGAAGAACAGAACTACCTATAAACACTTAAATACCATGGTCAGTCTGCAGTCTTGCTTCAAGCCTCACTGAAAATTTCCACGCTTGGCCTGTGCTAAGGCACTTGAGTGACAGATATTTTGCATCTTAAGAAGGACAACAGCTTTTATGTCCGGGAGCTCTGTTGCTTTGCCAGGCTGCATCAATTTATCAATTAACATGGCTTCACCCTGCCAGCTGATTAGACCATCCAAATGCAAAGCAGGCAGAGATCTCTGAATATAAATTGATAACCAAAAAATAAAGGAAAAATAAAACTGAAACTTAAAAACATATTAAATAAAAGGCCCTGTTGGCCAGAATGATTGACAAATGATACCATTACAAGGAAAATGTGTTTCGAAAGCATGATTTACATGTTTGCTTCTGAATAATATTGTTTGTTATACAGAAAGAGCAAGATGCAAATCAAATTCACAAGAGAAATACCCACAGCTGAGCACATTCAAAAAATAAGTAGCCAGCAACATAAATGTTCAGGAGTGGTTAAAGGAATCTGGATCAGGCTGGTACTGAGCAATTAATTACCTGGTAAATTAATCACAAATAATTAGCTGGCTTAGAAAAACAAGAGCTTATTTTTCTTTTATTGTAGGGGCTAAAGCAGGGGAGACTTGTGCTGCTGCTGGAAAGGGGAGGGTGGGGGAAAGCAAGCAGCACTTCAAGAAATTATGATGAAACAGAAGATAGGCAGGATGCCAGGGGACAAACCCAAAGCCTTGTTAACTTGGTGCACTGGCAACAGGCTGGAAGAGACTCTTCCAAGCCCCACACACTGGGGTGGTAAAAAAGGAGCAAGCAACTGGCTGGAGGAATCACTTTGCTCTTCTGCAAGTGCCATCGGCTCATTAAAAGCCAAGTGATACTATGCCCACATTAGCAGCCTTTGCAGGAGATATTGGACTGAATCAAGGGGGTGAGCGCAGAGAGAGAACAGATGTTCAAGATCTAGCAGAGGACAGATAAAGAAACCATTTTCTACTCTAGCTGCCATGGGTCACAATTCCCCACTGGCCCCTTCTCACTGACTACCAGGAAGGAGTCCTGAGGTTTGAAACAGGTATGTAAAAGAGAAAAAAGAGGAAAAACCATGCGCTAACCCTTGTGCTAACCCTTTTGGGATTACGGCTGCACATGGGACATGCTGAAGTTGGTGGTGTTGTCTCCTTGTGTGCAGAGCTCATCAGCTCCATCGGGAGTGGGGAAAGAGAGGAAAGGACTGAGGTAGGTCAATGCCTTTAAAAACTGGCCCCTAGTTAGTTTGTTCCCCTTTTAAAAATGGAAGGAAGTGGGTGAATGGAGCCTGGGGCAGGACTCAGACTTTTACACTGCGGGTTTTACTTACATGTTGTAAAACCCAGAACACATGTTAATTGAGAAACAGGAAGGTGGGGGGGGATTCAACCCTGGGAGCTGGGTGAATCGGTGCAGGCTGTGAATACTTAATACTTCAAAGGGATCAGTTCACAAATTAAATAGGTCTGGAGCTTGATCACTCACTTCACCCAGAAATAAATGGGGAAAAGGGGCTGAGTGCTCCAGCTCGGAGCCAGCAAAGCAATTAGGTGAGCTATTTGTCTGCTTCCTTTCCTGCTGAAAGCACTCAGCCCATTTGGGGCCAGAGCACTCAAAACTTGTCAGGTTCAAGGCCCTACCCTGGTGGAAATTAATAGCAATTACCTTCAAGTCGGTGAAGTAATCTTAGTATGACACAGAAGAAGCAAAGTAGCCAGGGGCTGCAATAGGAAGGTTTTAGTTTTTTGCTGCCTTTTCTTTTAAAACAGGAGTTACTTAACCAATTGCAACCATATTCTAGCTGTAGCATCAGCCCACACACCACAAATGAATGTGTCCACTGATGATCCGATGGCTGTCTTAAAATCATAGAAAAGTAGGGGTGGAAGGGACCTCCAGAGGTTATCTAATCCAGCCCCCACCCTGAGGCAGGAACTTCCCTATCAAAACCATCCTGAGTGAATCCACAAAGTAGGATGGTTGTAAAATGCCAGTACATACAACTGCAGGAGTTAAAAATAGGCAACTCATTAAACATGCCTTACAACCCAAAGCACTCAGGGGTCTGTAGGAAAGCTGGAACAAGCCAAATCAGAGGTGCTATTTTTAGCACCCTGGGTCCATTAATGCCAGGTAAAGATCTGGTGTTCATGGAAAGTGAAGCATCAGCTGTTCACCGTGCAGCAACCACACACGCACGCATACAAAATTAGAGAAAGAAGCTCTTCTTAGAGGGTTTTTTAACTTGCGCTTTGAAAAGGACCGGTCAACTCCTATTGTCACTTAGCATCTTTTAGAGAAAAGGGAGAAATGGAAAATTAATCCTGAACACGCTGTAAATTAAGTTAATTACTTAGACAACTAAGACTCTTTCAGAATGACAAATGCTGGTCCATCAGACATGCTGTTATTTTACTAAGCACTGTTATGTTTTTCCTATTGTTGCCTTCCTTTCCTTTGAGAACTGAGGTCCCTTTTCAGAAAGGCTCACTTGGGCAGCATCCAGTACGTTTCAGGAATCGTGTTTATAAGGAAATTTCAAAGCAGTTCATACTTGTCAGGCATGATATTTTTAATAGAATATGTCCATCCTGAATAGGCTTGTGACTTAAATCAGCACTGGAAAGCACTGAGAGTTGCAACACCAAAAACACAAGGAGGCTCTTCTCTAGTTCACTCAGTACAGAGGTAGCGTAAACAGGGTTACACATGCGAGGGAAAGAAACTGCAGTTCAGAAAACTTTGGATAAAGTAGCTTCCTAGAGTCTTTACTCTAATGAATGCAAGTCTTCATACAAGTATCTTAGCATTTTATTCCTTATGGATCTGATCCTGCTCCTTTTGAGGTCGATAGAAAAATTTCAGCTGACTCCAGTGATGCCAAATACACCCAATACTTCGTTAAGTGCTTCTGCTACTGAATTATGTGTATAAACAATTTTCCAAATATCAGAGCTGATGCATTCATTGGACCTTGCCTTCATTTCAGTTTTACTGCTAATTGAGGATTGTTGCTGGTCCTAAAATGTCTAGGATTATCCTGGGTACCCCTGTATCCCAGGGGTTGGAACCATGTCGGTACCAGTGCCACACAACCAGTCGAGCATTGCCGTGAAAAGCATCCCATTGGCTGGCTGGGTTTCCTTGGTGGTGATGTTTTTGACACCGCATGGTGATATTCAGTGTCAAGGCATCCACCTTTTCTTCCTCCTCTGCACGCTATGCAGAGACAAACATTTCCACTGATCTAAGCCAGCTGTGCATCATGAGTGTCAAGTTAAGTAAACTTGGAGAAAACATCTTTAAGTGATGATTCTGCCACTTCTACAAGATTGAGGTAACCGCTAAGAACATCCCAATGTCATGTTTATATACTCTCAGGTCTACAACTGCACGATGCAGTAGGGACCTTGCTGCTTAAATTTCCATTTAAAAATCAACCACCAGTACATCTTCCTGGTCTATAGATTCCTTGCATATTGAATCTCAATTATTTTGATATAGCACGTTCTCTCACCTACAACATGCCCTGAAAAAGATGCGCCCCTTGGTTTTGAAAGACAGAATGAAGAAAATACTGGCAAGCAGCAGTAAGTGAAAGTGTTGGGAGCCCCAGCTGCAGCACCATAGCCGTACTTTCACTCTTCCCCAGCCGAAAGAAACTGCTATTACCATATTTCCTATCTTATAATGCACACCCCAATTTTCAGCAGCTGAATTTTGGAGGAAAAAAAGGCATGTGCTGTATGCAAGAAAAGTATGGTATGGGCCAAGCTAGCTCATAATACCTTTGTAACTGTTTCTTTGTCTGTACCCTGAGCATTGAATCAGTGCATCTGATCTAATAGGATGATTTGATGGGGTTGCTTTACTTCACTTTGCTCGCAAACCACTTATTATTTTTTATAAAGTGGAAAAAATAGGATGGCTCCATTCTTAAAGGCACATTGGTGGCATCTACACTTCAAACACTGGCACGACAGAAAGTGACTGTGACTGGTGGAAACGGTCGCTAGAAAGCATACTGACAGCAGTTTGCACCATTGCGCAGCCAAGTGACAGAGGGAATGTTTCACTTCGAATCACAGAAGTCTTTTCTCCTATTCCTTCTCTAACCACCTCTAACTACAGCAAAGTGGAGGGAAAGGCAGATTTTCAAGTCGCAAGCAAAATCTTATTAGTAATTTAGTTCAGGAAGCATATTTCTGTAGAGGCCCTTTTTCTTTGATATAAAATGAATGAAGCCTCTTCATAAAATACTGAAGAGTATCATCAGCCAGCTACGCTCAGAGATGAAAACAATGCTAGGCTCAAAAAGGAACACAAACAACATGTTTTCAGACTAAAGGGGTGGATAAGCTCTCGGACAGGAATGATGGGCTGCTAATCAGGCACTAGGCTAGCATTTGGGAGGCCCAGATTCAAGGTCCTGCCATGCTCCAAACTTCCCAAGTGTTCTTGAACTTAGGACCAGATTCAAATCAACCGGTTTATACAGATCTTAGGTGGATTATGGGTGCCCAGGTGACAATCCCTCTCCAGCAGGTGCAAAACTGCTGATGTACCTAGGCTTATGAAGCCCCTCCAGTTTTTCCTGAAAAGATCAATGCCAGTGATTCTCAACCAGAGTACTACGGCACCTTGGGGTTCCTTGAGATCCTTTCAAGGGTGCCACAGGGTACCCTGCAATGTTAGCACTGTAAGATGTGCAAACATTATTCACAAGATAAACCCAGACATTTTAACTAGCGATTCATACTGTTAAGAACGTGCTGACTTGTGCTCGTTCTGAGCTCTGCAACAGAAGTATTGCTTTATTGTTGTCGTAGCAAAAAACCCAAAAAACCCACAAGTGAAAATGAAGAGCTGGCATTTTCCAAGGGATGCCTTGAGTCTAAAAAGGTTGACAACCGCTGATTTATGCATTTAGACTTTGGCTACTGAGTATGCTCAAACAAGCCATTTAGATGCTCATCTCCCACCTGATGTCCAGCTGCAATCTAAATCAGCGCAGGGAGGCACCTCAAGTCCATCTGCATCCCCTGTTCCTTATGTAAGGAGAGACCACGCCTAGCAAATGGTTCAAGGCAATCTGCATCATCACAGATCCTCATAGGAGGTGAGAGGCTTTACACCAGCTATGAACCGACTGCCCAGCGGAGTTTTCCATCGATTGACTCCTCTGTGAAATCTATGAAATATGAACTTTCATTTCTACCCAGGAGAACTTTTACAGTTTTTTCTCTGACACTTGATGAAGGGGTGTTTGTGCCCGAAATCTTGTACCAAAAATCTTGTTGTCTACTAAAAGATATCATCTCTACTAGGAGTCCTGATTGCCTTTAGCAACTGTTTGGCATGGACAGTGTGCATGCAGTGGACACATCCCTACACCTAGCATTTCCCACTGGCTGGCTGTAGGTGCCTCCCTTCAGCAAACCCAAGTGATCTGGATCACTTCCAGTCTGACCATCCACTGCATAGGAAGGCTGGGCACTTTTGCAATGTCATACTGGAGTCACCTATAGGTTCAAATTGGACTTACCCCTTAGTCTGTCTGCACCTCTGCTTCTTCACCTGTAAAGAACAGGATGACTTCTTTTAACTCAAAGCACAGGGGTGTTATAGGGAACCCAGGCAGAAGAGTGAGGCACTAACACTGTGATGGACGCTGTGAGCATCACAACTGAGAAGGGAACGCCAGCATGGTACAAGGCGAATTGTGACCTGCTCTCCAAACAGCGACAATTCATTCATAGTTTGCCATTAAAAAACACTCCTAGGGAAATAACAGTTGTGGCTCACCTGCAGAGGAAGAAATTCCTATCCCTGCCATTAAACAGAGAAATTGTTCTGCTTTGAATGTCTAACAATAGTTTCATTTATTTGGGGGGGGGGGGGGTTACTTTTTAGCAGATACAGTTTTACCGAACAGGTGCCTAACATAGGAAGCAGAACAATTGCACGTACAAACGGAGAGGCTGTTCGGATTCAACAAATTTATCTGGGGTAATAAATACCATCTCCCATGAGCCTGTCTGCACTCTCTCTAACCTACTGTCCTTCTCAAAAGCCTGAGAGAATACAGAGGCAACGTGCCTAGAAAACCAATACAGCTTAACTCTGCAGGAACAAGGGGGAATGATGCTTCTGAAGTTAATACTGCTTCCCTTTGTATTGATCCTTTCACTCCTCAACATGCTTAATATAGGGAACAGTGCAGTCTAATGCCAGCCTTGGTCAATGTTGTCGCTGCGTTGCACATGTAAAGCGACGGCTTCGGGACTGTTTTAGGATCCTACGGGACTCAAAGCCCGGGTCCAATTCAGCAAAGCACTTAAGCATTTTGAGCTAAACCATGTGCTTTTAAGGTATAAGACCTGACAGATTGAAACCAGCCACTCAAAGAACAACTAGAAACCACTTCATGCCAAGATTAGACCACTGCGGTATCATAATTTGCCCCCCATCTTTACATTTAAACATTGCTCTAGTTACAATTCTATTGAGTCTGGGAACTCTGCGCTGATGTCTTGGTGTATATTGCTGAGATTAATCCATCAGAAAACATTATGGTTTATCTACATTATAACATTTGTCTTTCAGAAGAAGGGACAAAAAGATTACCCATGAGGATAGCTAGAGTAACAACGTTCTACCTTTGTCTGTCCTCACTGGTGAAGGTTGGAGATGGATGTCACCAGAGACCAGTCATGCATTATAAAAAATATACAGGTCGTATATATAGTCTCTTTCTGATTTATATGACAGGTGTGTGAAACTGAAAGTGATTGTAATAGATGGAACCAGAGTACTCTAAATAACCTTGAACATGTAACAGCTTCTGAGTCTCAGGTAATACAAGGTCCAGAATCTAAAACTTTTCTTTTACACCAATATTTGCAAGCAGGAGCTCTTGGACTGCCTATATGCATCAAAACTAAAAATCCAAACAGAATTCCTGCAGGTGCAGATGCACAGCATAACACCCATACGCCCAGCACAATTCAAAACCTGCCTTTGATTTTTGAGTGCAAGGCAAAGCAAGTCATCTGTCAACTTGGCCACGTAGTCTTCCTCACATTGTCAATATGAAGGCTGGTGTTCTTGAAGTTCAGATCTCACACCGCTAGTAGATCCGTCATCTAAGCTCACCCTAGCTGTAACGCCACAGTACTCACAGCACCTCCTTCCTTACAATTTGCTAAACAAGATGTTTACCCACCAGTCGCACTCCATAATTGCATGCTCGAGCTCTAGCTGGGAGAGCTCCAGGTGTGAAAGCCGCACAAGCTTGAGACCAATCCATCCTGGTGACGGCCCCAAGCGGGTACGTGCCTGGCTTCTCCAAGCTTTAACATGACTGATGGGATCAGGCCAGACGGAGACATGCTGCACGAAGTCGTTCAGACTTCTAGCTCAGCTCTTCTCACTACCGTTAAACACTTCTGGTGTCCTGAACCCTGCTGAAAGGAAGTCCAAACAAGAAGCTCCAGAAGCACTGTGGTGCCCAAATATTTTCTTCTGCAATTGCTTCAGTGTCTTTCCCTATTCTGCTTCCTGATGGCTGTATCTCAGTTTTGCCAGCTGTAGAAACTGAGGCAATACTGATCTCAGCTGAGGCCCATTAATGCAGGAGCAGGCAAAAGCAGGCCCACCAGGCACTTTCATCTGGCCTGTGGTACCCACCAATGAATTGTGCCCTGCCCAGCCCTTCTGCCCATGAGGGTGGGAGCGAGGCACCCACGCATATGCACACCTATTGCCCCTTGCTCCCACCCTCATGAGCAGGAGGGCCCAACCCCACCAGCACACAGCTGCCCCCGCTGCATCCAAACGCATGGTAACCTGCTTGACTTCCCTGGCATCCAGCTTGCGCTGGGAAGCAGGTAGGGAAGCTGTGGGGGCGGTGGAGCTCCAGCTGGGCGGAAGTGTGGAGAGCAGCGCAGAGCCCGTGGCCGGGGGCGGTGAGAGCATGGAGCTCAGGTGGGCAGGGTGTGGGGGAAGATGGGGAGTATGGGAATCCCCCCACACACTGCCCCATATGGCACGCAGCCCCCACTGCCGGCAGTTGCAGCAGGCGGCGGGCACTCAGGGCTCTAGTGCGTGGTGCAGGTGCAGACACTGGCCAGCACCACACATAGGGGTGAGGAGTGCAGCCTGCCCGGCCTGCCTCTATTGCAGGCGCTCTGCGTAGCGTGCCTGCAGCTCCTGCACTTGCACCAGGGGAAGCCCTACACTGGAGTCAGCTGCCTTCCCTGCCTCCTGCTGCGCAGGTCCCCGGATTGCACCAGGAGTGGAGGGAGCGCCGCCCCCTGCTTCCCCGTGGAGTCCAGTATGGGGCTTCCCCGGGTGAGTGTGAGATCTGCAGGCACGCTGCATGGAGCCCCTGTGATACGAGGCAGCTGGGCAGGCTGCACTCCTCCCACCCCCGAGCCACGCAGCGCTGGCTGGAGCCACACCGCGCTGGGCATGAGCACCCTGACACCCCCTGCCTGCTGCTTTTGCTGCCAATGGGGGCTGCGCGCCATGTGGGGGGTCCGCACATGCCCCACAAACCCCACACACCCACACCCTACCCCCACAACCCCCACTGACATATACACACTCCCAACATACCCTATGCCCCCCATACACAGCCACACCTCCTCGCGACCTCCCACACATACACACACATGCACCCCCACACACACGCCCCCACCCAATGTACAAGAATAAGACTTAGTTTTGATCTATTATGCAATCACCTCTATATACACTACACAAACACAATTCATGACAAAAATATTTTTTGTAATAAAATTAAAATGTTATAGTACGTGTTTGACTTTTGGTGTACGATTTGGTTTTTTTCTGGTTCTAAGATGGCAGCCCCCTCCCATCCTCCCCCCCAGGCAGAGGAGGCAAGGACTTCTGGTGGCAAAGGACAGGGGTTAGGGGGCAGAACTTCCAGTCCCACTATGGCAATCGGGGGCAATGGTCCAGGGGTGGAGCTACCCATGTGGTCCTCAACAGCTCGCCAAAATGTGTTAAATGGCCCTCCAGCTGAAATAATTGCCCACCCCTGCATTCATGGCTCGTGCCATAAAAAACTAGGTGACATCCTCACCAGAAACTGCTCCTTGGCAAACAAATGCACAGATTTGCACAACAAGGATATTTCATGCATACATGCATTATTCAGAGCTGCAAGATCTGTAGCTGGCCAAACACAACTACCTCTTAATAGCAGTAACCGATAAAAATGCGGGTCTACCAAATGGCTGAAAACTCATAAAAAGAAACAAATGAGGCAGGAAGCTTGACTCCCTCCTTACTGTCATCCATCCAGCTCCATTGAGTCTGGTGCCATTAATTCTTGATTTACACCAATGTGAGAAGGGAAAGCCAGGCCCACAAGTTATGCCTTTTTCTTCTCTGCAGTCCTAAATGCATTACTGAGCTACTGTTTAAAACAGTCAAGCCAATGAATACGCTCTTAAACGTGTACTGCTAAGGAAGAATGCAATGGCTACTGTCATTTGTCTGCAGAGAAAGCATGCGACTGAATTTTAGCCTAGGCTAAGGCACACAACTGCATGTTCACACAGCACAGGGGAGGATTTCGTTAATGAATGCCAGCATCCAGGGAGGCAAGAGATAATACCAAAGGGACTCTGTTGTGAGGGTGTCCATTTTCCCTTCAGCATTTTGCTAACTTCTCATTACTGCTAGCAACGATAAAGTCTGTAGCCATGTAGCTGAAGTTGTTACAAGAATCTGAAGATGTGAATTGAAAAAACCTATTGTCTGATATTTGGAAAGAGCTGTTTTAATTAAAAGTGGCTTACAGCCCACTGTGACCTCATGCAATTTGCTTTAAAGGAAGATATTTTTTCTTATATCTTGGTCGGATTCTTCCAACAGGTCCATTTCTCCAAATCAAAATAGGTTTTTACCCAGGGGAAAACTGAGCTGGCATCTTCCAAGGGGTGGCCTCAAGTCTAAAAAGGTTGAGGACTACTGCCTTAAGCACAATGAAGGAGCGATGGATTTTTTTTCGTAGTAGTGTTTGGCATTTATTTATAAATCACTGCAGCTCTATCGTTCCCAGCCACTTACAATTCTTTTCTCGTTCTTCAGTTCTAATTTGCCTGAAATAAAGCCGTTCCAGCCAATGCTCAGACTAGCACCGACATCATGGAGCCTTACACCAGGCTCCTCCCACCATTTGGGAAAAGTTTCTCTTAAACCTTTCTAAGATATGGAGGAAACAACTCTTCCCCTTCAAAAATCAAATTCCTGTTCTAGAAAGCTAGGGCCCTGTCCTGCAAACACCCACATGAGTGCATGCTTGTGTTTGGAATCAGGGCCTAATACAATGGGATTATAACCGGTACCAAATATTACAACTTCATTACGTTAATCACCTTCTTCCATATTCTTAAGCCTCAAGACATATCACTTTATAAAACCACTACCACCACCAAGAGAACGGCTCTGCAAGGGTTTAATTCAGCTTCCACAAAAACCAATGGGTGCCTATAGACATGCTCATTCACGTTCTAATTAAAACACTCCACCATCGCCTCATCATCACATGTATTAAGCCCCCCATGCATTTCAAATTGGCTGCAAGGCTGCTTTATCTAAACCTCATTGAAAGAGCTTTAAAAGAAGCATCCCGCATCCAATTTTGAAACACGCAGGGGCTTAATATATGTGATGGTGAGCCGTCTTAATTAGAGCAGCTGGCCAGGAATTGCTCTAATTAAAATGCCCCCCACGAGCACTTGTACAGGCAGCCAATGAGAGTCCTCCACCATAGATTTCCATAGCAGAAAAAAGAGCTCCAACTCTGGATCTCCCAATATACTAAAGCCTCCCTCAGTGTAAAGCTTAGAATCACAGAAAACGAGGGTTGGAAGGGACCTCAAGAGGTCACATCTAGTCTATCCCTCTGCTCAAAGCAGGACCAACTAGATCATCCCACTTTGTCTAGCCAGGTTTTGAAAACTTCCAAGGATGGAGTTTCCCCCACCTCTGGGTAACCTGTTCCAGTGTGTTACTACCATCCTACTGATAACGTTCTTCCTAATATCTAACCTAAACCTCCCTTGCTGCAACTTGAGACCATTGCTCCTTCTTCTATCATCTGCCACCACTGAGACCAGTCCAGCTCCATGCTCTTGCAAACCCCTCTTCAGGTAGCTGAAGGCTGCAATCAAGTCCCCTCTCAGTCTCCTCTTCATCCAGCAGAGCATCCACCTTCCCTTTCATCAGTGGAAAATGGAACTCACTTCTAGGAGACATGAGACAGACCATATCACCACTGTCCAAATTCAGATGTCACATCAGTCAAGCGCTTAAGGAGGTGACCAGGTCCTATTGACTTCTGAGGCTTTTGACCGAGCCTTTATTTTTCCCAGAATATCATGGATACATGATAAGCCCACACAACATATAAGTAAGAAAACTAACATCAAAACACTACGGACTGTTTTATCTAAAGGCTGGGGTTTGGGCAGAGTGGAAAAAAATTCATATTTTGAAGACTAAGGAGAGTACAGTGTCAGACTAGGTGAGTAATTAAAGATATTACTTTGACAGGGTGGGTTCATGGCAGCTATGTGCAATATATCTGGCTTGGGTCCCAGGCCACTTAGAGCCATAGGCATCTATACATGAGAGATACAAGGCAAGAAAAGCTGACGAGTGACCTTTAGCTGGAAACAGAACCACCATAAAAATCAGTTTGCAGCAGGAGTTTGTAACAAAGCACCTAATGACTCACATTATTGCCATTATTTTTACCTTTCATTTAAAAGCACTTATTGGTTCACATCTCCAAGCTCAGAGAATAAACGATACAGGATGATGTGGGAAACAGCTCTGTGGGAATAAATACATTACATAATATGCTGAATTTAAAGCAAAGCTAAGGCCTATTGATTGACAAGTCGGAACAGGTGTACTCAATTCAGCTGTCAGTCTTCCTTGTTTGTACTTTAAAAAAGGCTTCCAGTTATTTTAAAACTAGGAAAAAAACAAAACCAAACCAAAAAAAACAGCATTAGAAAGACAAGTCAGCTTTTCAATGACCGTTTCTTCAAAGGCCTTATAAGTCTTGGACCAAACACTGATTATTTACATGACCAAGAATTCCTACATTTCAGCAGAGCTTTTGAAGGTGTGTTTTGAGCCAATTTATATGACCCTAGATGTTTGATGTTCTACTACAGTAAGTTGGACCAGATCCTTCAATTGGTATCACATAGGAAAAATTATGCCTATTTGCATCAACTTCACCTCTGGCTCATTGTTACCATTCATTTTTTATATGCATTTAGCTCCAGTCCCAGGCCAAGGTTCCCGTTGGGCCCAAAGATGAACAAACAGGACAAAAGGAAATCCATCAACAACAAAGTTTATAATGAGTGGATGGCACTTACACAAGAAAGCTAAATAGCTGTAAAGCAATGTGCAGCTTGTTGCAAAGCCACCATAGAAAGAAAGTCCATTATATGTCTGGCTGCAATACTGAAACTGTCCTAAAAGGTCTCCAATGCATCATACAATAAACAAAACATGCATCAGGAAGGGAGATGGCAATATTTCCACTAATCCAGTCCAGTTACCAGTAACATCCCTTCAAGACAGGACAAAGATCTTTGGAGGTTTATCGTTCCCCAAAGGGGAATGATATGCCATAAATTCGATGGCAGAGTAGTTACCAACTATCAGCTCACTGTATGTAATGCTAGTTTAACAACAACGTGGAGTTCAATTTGCATGCAGGAGAGGATCGAATGGACCTGTGCTGAGGACGCTTGTTGGGTTTTTATTTAATTAGAGCACTGTTACAGTACATTGCACAACAGATGACTTTTCTGCCGGATATCCCTTTCAACAGGGTTGCCACATGACAAAGATTCTTGGCAGAACAGTGCCCATGGCTTGAGTTACGAAAAACTCAGTTCATAGATTTCATAGACATTAGGGCTGGAAGGGACCTCGGAAGATCATTGAATCCAGCCCCCCGCCCAAAGGGCAGGACGTCAGCTGGGGTCATAGGATCCCAGCAAGATAAGCATCCAGTTTCATCTTGAAGGTGTTCAATGAAGGCGCTTGAACAACCTCCGGTGGCAGGCTGTTCCAGACCTTGGGGGCTCGGACAGTAAAGAAATTCTTCCTTATGTCCAGCCTGAAACGGTCTTGTAGTAGTTTGTGACCATTCGTCCTCGTCATCCCTTGGGGCACTCTGGTGAACAAACGTTCCCCCAGATACTGGTGGTCACCCCTGATAAACTTGTAGGTGGCCATCAGATCACCCCTGAGCCTGCGCTTTTCCAGGCTAAAGAGCCCCAGGGCTCTCAGCCTGTCATCGTAGGGTCTGCTTCCCTGACCCCTGATCATGCGCGTGGCTCTTCTCTGGACTCTCTCAAGCTTCTCCACATCCTTTTTGAATTGTGGAGCCCAAAACTGGATGCAGTACTCCAGCTGCGGCCTCACTAAGGCCGAGTACAGGGGGAGAATGACGTCCCGGGATTTGCTTGAGAAGCATCTATGGATGCAAGCCAGCGTTTTGGTCGCTTTACTAGCCGCAGCATCGCATTGCAGGCTCACGGTCATCTTGTGGTCAATGATGACCCCCAAGTCTCTTTCTTCCATAGTGCTAACCAACATAGCACTGCCGAGCCTATAAGGATGCTGCGGGTTTTTCTTCCCAAGGTGGAGAACCTTGCATTTATCGGCGTTGAACACCATCAGATTCTCATCCGCCCACTTGCTGAGCCTGTCCAGGTCAGCCTGGATCACCCTCCTGTCTTCTGGCGTGGATGCTTTGCCCCAAAGTTTGGTGTCATCGGCGAACTTGGCCAGTCCGCTTCTGACTCCAGTGTCCACATCGTTAATGAAGATGTTGAACAGTATGGGTCCAAGGACAGAGCCCTGGGGGACCCCACTGGTCACAGGACACCACGATGAGTGACTTCCATCAATTACTACCCTCTGGGTCCGACCCCAGAGCCAATTTTCCAGCCAGTGGATCGTGGGGGACCCAAGGCGACAATTGGCCAGTTTCTCCAAGAGACGATCATGGGACACCAGATTGAAGGCTTTTTTGAAGTCAAGATATATGACATCAATCTCATCTCCCTTGTCCAGGTGATAGGTCACCTGGTCGTAGAAGGAAATGAGATTGGTCAAGCAAGACCTACCCGCAACAAACCCGTGCTGGCTATCCCTTAAGATGTTGGCGTCAGCCAGTCCATTAAGGATGGCCTCCTTAATAAACTTTTCTAAGATCTTCCCCGGGATAGAAGTCAGGCTGATGGGCCTATAGTTAGCCGGATCCACTTTCCTCCCTTCTTGAAGATAGGCACCACGTTGGCCTTCTTCCAGTCTTCGGGCACTACACCAGAGCGCCAAGAGTTTTCAAAGATCCGTGCTAGAGGCTGGGCTATGATGCTCGCCAGCTCCTTGAGTACCCTGGGGTGAAGATTGTCAGGGCCGGCTGACTTGAAGGTATCCAGCTTCTCAAGATGTTCCTTCACAAAGTCAGCATTAATGGAGGGCAGGGGATCACCCTCACCCGGACTTCCCGGCCCTGTAGCAGGCACGGGCGTCCCATGGGGCTGATGAAAGACCGACGCAAAGTACCTATTTAATAGGTTGGCTTTTTCCTGGGCGTCAGTTGTCAGTTGCCCCATCTGGTTCAGCAGGGGTCCAGTGTTGCCCCTGCTTTTCCTCCGGCTCCCCACATATCTGAAAAAGGACTTTTTATTGTCCTTGATGCTCAAAGCTAGCTGGAGTTCAGTTGCAGCCTTGGCTTTCCTGGTCTGCTCCCTACAGTTATCTTGGGATGCAGACTGCAGCATTGCCGGGGAATGTCAGGACTGCAGTCATTTATAAAAAGCAACCTACACTACTGTGCAGGAAAAAAATATTGCTCCTTCAATGCAGTTAAGGGCTTGAAATGTATCCCGTCTCTTTATTGTGTTACTGGCTCCTAAGCTTTCATAGCACACTCCTCAGCCAAGAGCAGATTAAAAATCGTTACCATTTTATCCTCATAATAAACCTCAGGGAACTTTTATAAGGCATGAAAAAAAGACTTAGAGATGTCTACATCCATTTGCCAACTGCAATAAAGTCTCTGAATCTTATTAAAGGGAATAAATTATGAGAGTGGAAAAAAAAATATCTAGAACTCAGTTGGTGGAAAGAAAAATCTTTCAGGCAAGGGAAAAATCCATAGTTCCTAGCTTTGGTTAAAGACTAGAAATAACTTCAAATTAACATGGTTTAGAAATCCGAGGTTATTAAAGGCATGTAATGGCATTCAACCTTACACTGGACTTCGATATACCGTGCTTGCAGTGTAATCAAAGTACTATCACTGGCTTTTTTGAACGCACTCTCCAAAAGGATATTCTCTTCACCTGGATCCAGTATAGATTCTGTTCATGGCTTGGGTAATACTTGTAACAGAGTGTACAACTTGGGGCACTGGACTCCTAAAGAAAAGAGCTTACATTGAATGCTTGTGTTCAAGTGAAGAGTACCCATCAGAGGGCCTCAACATGCTTTAAAAAACATACAACTAAGGCAGCTGTGATGGTGGGTCTTTTTTTTTAAGCACTTGTTTTCATAATATCTAAATGCTGCATAAGTAAAATTACCTCCGCAAAAAAAAGGCAACAGCAAAATTCAAAGAGTATTAATACTGAAGTCTCCTTAGATTATGTTTGAGATTTCTCTCTACTTTTTTTTTTGTTGTTTTAATCATTGCAGTCATTGTGAGAAATCCTTATAAAAAGTAAGACTCCCGCAGCTGGTTAAAAATGGCTAGACTCTAATCCTCTAATCACTCTACTCCACTCCTCTCTAGAGACCACTGTACCAAGAAACCCCTCTCTGCTTTTCATGTGGTTCACCCTGGGTTTTACAAGCTGCACGGGGTTTCCCAGCACAGTTCCCATGCAACTGGTGAGTCCTGCCACACCATAAACATGCACACCCCTAGTCTTTGCACCTTAAATTGCATTACTGCATTGTCAAATGAGCACTCAACTATGAGATAGTGATGTCTAACTGTGGTTTCCTGGATCAAATGCACACTTTGGGGAGCCATCAGAATAGTTCCCTGACTTGCAAGACATTTCCTGTTAGGTAAAAAAGGAAACATGGCTACCTATTAAACATCAAATTCCTTTAAGAAAAAAGAGAGGGATCTAATGATATTTCAAGGTTTCATGTGTGCTGTTAGCAGTAAGAGATGCATCAGACAGGTAGAGTTGCAATATATATATTACATCTTGGATGGTGTTATATATATCACCATCCAAGCTGCTGCCAGACAAATGAGGACCTCTAGGAATGGTCTGTCTCTATCTCTATCTAGATAGATAGAGAGAGAGAGAGAGAGACCATTCCTAGAGACCTCATTTGTCTGGCAGCAGCTTGGATGGTCAGACTACATTTCTGAACTTCAAAACTTCAAGTGTCACCTGCAAAACCTCCTCAAACCTTACCTTCTTTTTCCCAGCCCCACTCATATTACAGTGCCTCTCTACAGACTGCCCCAACATAAATGCAAGGCAACTTTTTAATCTGCCAAGGCCCAAATGCAGGTTCGAAGACAACCGTTCCAAACAAGATGCACAGGAAAGTCAGTCATGCAAGCAATTAAAACTGGCGTAGAATCCATCGCTTTAGCATAAATGGTCTTTTTGGCACGCTCAAGTTCTACATTTCTCTGCTTCTGATGTAAGCAATTTTCAGAAAGGTAAGGGGATGTCTATATACATACATTTTTGTTAAATGTGGGAGGGGGGCGGAAGGGAAGGATGTTGTCTTTTGAAATGAGGAACCGTTGAATATATAGCAAGGCTCACTTTTCAAACATTGCCTAGATCTTCCACAGAGAAACGTTTCTGAGTTCTACAGGCACATTAAATCAGTAGTTTCTACAAATGAAAACCCATATGCAAATATTCAAGAAAATCAACAGAGGGACTAATTATTTAAATATTTAGGAAAGAGCGGCTGAAGGCCAGCTTGGGACGTTAATACAGCAATGAACACAAAATGAATGTGGACTTGGCGCTCAGCAGTGGTATTATCAATATCATACACAAGAATGTGGAAAAGGCATGCAGCTTTTCTCTGGCTGGTTGCTCTTTAATGAGGTTTAGGACCATAATCCAACTAGTTGATTACTGTAAAATAATCCAAAATCCATCTAAATCACTATTTAAACATGGACGCGCTTCATAAGAACTAAGTTGAATGACTTTACAGTGTATGGTCAGTGCAAAAAATGGAATGCCCATTGACATCAAGTTGTCAGGTACTCTGTTAGTTGGAAGACAAGTCTGGTTTAGTTGAAGCAGCAAGACAACAGATTGATTCAATTAGAATCAAGAGCTAATGGAGCAAGAAGCATAAGGGAAATGGAGGAGCCACCTGCCCATACAAAGCAACAGCAAGAGCCTTAATCAGCACCCCTGCCCTCTGTAATAACACAGCAATTACTAGATCATCTGCAGCTGGAATCCCAGACAAAATCACCTGCGGGACACGCGTGGTGGGGTTGGAGAATGAGACCCTCAAACATCAGGAAGTTGCCAGGTGAGTGATGCTTGTACAACTTCAGCTTCTCACCCTGTGTATGTAGTATCTCCTTTTTCTGGGCTTTTATCAAGTTTTCTGCTTATACAGATGGATATTTATTAAGACGACCCTTGTAGGATCAGCATTTCCATCTTATTAGATGACTGTATCTTAAATCACATACTCTTTGGTGGGGGAGGGGGGGAAGGAATAAGCGCCACTCACCCTTTTAAGCCTTTGGTAGAGCAAACCATTGGGTGAGATGAAGTTGGAAGCACTTCCTGTCGAATTGTATTCACTTCCATTCTCTAAGGAACTCTTACAGAACCAGGTGATAAAAAAGGAGCCTAAAATTGTTAATGTTTATGGCAGGGGTGGGCAATTATTTTGAGCGGAGGGCCGCTTACCCCATTTTGGCAGGCTGTTGAGGGCCGCATGGGTAGCCCCGCCTCTTGATAGGTGCCCCACCCCTTGACAGGCACCCCGCCCCCTGGTCACCATCTTGGGACCAATGTTCCACCAATTCAGAGCACCAGTTCTTTGCAAATCCAGAGGGAAACAACAAAGTAAATATCCAGCTGCTTAGTAGGGTGTGCAAAACAGGCTGTATTCGATTTAGATTCAGCCCAAATTAGGGACAGTGATTCTTTCAATTTATTGATTCAATTCACTGCCTGGTACCTAGATTTAATTCGATTTGCTGCCTGGTACCTAAGGTATGTAGAAAAAACATTTAAAGCTGTATCTATGTCCGAATCGCCAAATCTCTCCGAATCGTTCTGGAGGGCTCCAATTCAATTCAGAGAGATTAAAGGGTCTCCTGATTCTATGCAGATTCAGAGATTTGGCCACCGAATCAGGCCAAATCGAATCAGCGACCAAAGCTTCGCACAGCCCTATTGCTTAGTTGCTCACACACATCTTAGAAAATATACTTAAGTGTGCTAAAAAGGCCTTATAAATTGTCAAACTCCTATCTCCTATATCATCTCTTTTTTCAGGGGTTTTACTGTGCTACAGTCTGAGTTGGAAGCTGCTCATCTGTGCTTTGCCAAGACTAGCAAAAATGGCAGGAAAACCATTAATGAAGCATGCATATTTTCCATGGAATGTCGCAAGAAATGTAGAGCCCAGTTCTCCTTCCCTGCACCTTTGAAGAAGACATTCATGCCCATCCACAGCGAGTGGAGAACACTGATGGTCTAACTCAGTAGCATTCTTAAATGCAATTGGCAGTGATTTAAATAGCAAAGTGTAAGACAATGGAGAATCCAGTCCAAACAGGGTGTTTCGGATGGGCTAGATCAGTGATCCACAAACTATGGCTTGTGGGCAACTTGTAGGGTTGCCAACTCTGACTGAAGCTATTCTGGGAGATGGTTTTTTCTCCCCCAACATGGTGTGATGCCATTCATTGAATTTATTTTCTTAAAACATCCTATTAAAATCTCCCCGATTGCTTTCAGGAGTCGCTGGGAGACCAATGCTGATTCTGACAGACTCCAAATCAGGGAGGGTTGGCAACCCTAGCAACATGTCCACTCAACCCTCCAATACTGCTTGCAGTCATAGGATGTTAAAGAGTTAAAACTTTGTTAGACAGATAATGCAAAACATGCTGCTGCCTGAAGTGTGTTACTTGTTCAGTCCTGTTGCCTAGGGGCCAAGCTAAAGGTGAGGAGCACTGAGCTAAACTGTCCTTTGGGGAAGAGGGACTGGAGTAGAGATGATAACGCTGCACTTAGAACTGCCAAATATGAGAGGATAAGTTATTGTGATGATAGCAAGTCCAAATTAATAGTACAATGCCATCAGCCTTTCTTTCACTTTCCGTTCATCTAACACTCTTCTATCACAGTTCAGTGTCTTTAAGATAGGACCATGGCTTTTCTCTCCATCCAGCAGTCAGAAACTTCTGTCTGTATCCATTCGTTGTCTCCCGTTTATACTTTGTCCCTAGCCAGAACAGCTTGCAATGGGTCTTTATATTGTGTTTCTACGGTGCTTATCACACTCGGGTCCTTATTCAAAGTGAGGTCCTAGGCACTAGGGGCACCTATACATGACTCCAACACGCTGTAATCACAACACATCAGAGCACGCTCGATTAACTGAGTATGTTGGAGTGTGGTATTTACTGTGCTCTGGCCAACTCCATCATCTTGTGCATCAGTGTCCCCATGCTTAAAAATGGCAACAGAGGTGCTTGAACTAAATCTCGTCAAATGAGCTTTAGTTAAATTAACCCTGACACCATTTTAAAGCTCCAAGACGATGATACACAAGACACTCCAGGCACTTTAATTAGAGCGGTTCCCAGAGCCGCCCAATTTAAGTGCCCGCCCCAACTCCCAGAGCACATATTAAATACCATAGAGTATCAGCAGAAATAATTATGAGGTGAAAAACACACATTAAAGGGAAAGCTGGTTTTGCACTTAAGCACAAAAATGGGTTTCAAAAGACATTTGGAAATTCTGCCAAACTATCTACATGACCCTGAGCCAGACTGTGCTAAAAACCTTCCTCAGGTTTCACTGACTACAGCTGAAATTAATTTTATGTGAAACATTAATGTAACACATTTGGATAGGGGTCTCATTTCGAACCAAACAGATTTGTTTTTTCCTATTCTCAGAACATAGCTCAATACGGAACAGCAATATATGCTACCAACTTTGACCACAAGGATAATTATAGAGGTGGTTGAAAACTTCCCGCAGAAGTTTTCTATTGTGAAACGCAGCTTCATGGAAACAAACAGTTTCTGGCAATGTCTTAATTTCAGTGCAATTTTCAGGGGAGAAATAACAAAATGTAATGTTTTCAAGAAGGGCAAAATGTTTTGTTCTGAACATCATTTCATTCCATTTATTGCTTTATATGAAATAATATGTACCATAATGGTTCAAAAGTATCAAAACAAAACATCCTGATGTTTCTATACCGTGTTAGGGGGAATTTCCATTCTGAGAGAAATTTCAAGACTGACTTTTATTCCGATTGGAAATGCCAACAATTTGCTGAATGTCAGATTCCTGGTGGGGGGGAAGGAAATGCTATTTTCCAAGCAGCTCTTGCTTCACTGCATGCTTCCCCAAGGGATAATGGAAATCTTAATCTGCTAAAAATACCATTGGGCAGCCAAACAGCGGGTTGCTATGCAGTCGTCAAAGTTTTCTGGGCATTAATAATTTGATCAGGCACAGAGCACGTAGCCGAGTTCCTCTATGTTAGCATATGAATTAATTTCAATTAGAATACCTGTATGCATTAAACTCAGATTACACATACATGTTTGCAGTTTTGGGACCTTAAACAGGATTTACAGGTGGGGTCATTTAGGGGGCTCTCTATTCTGGAAGACATTTTAAGATGCCAAAGCCCCTTTTATCATCTTGTCTGCTTAAATTATGCTATATAGAAGATATTAATAATCCCCCTCCTGCCCAATCACCCTGGTTAGCTTTTCTTTCCTGTACTTTTGCACTTTCTGGGATGGTATACCATCTCAAAGGTAATGAAAGATTTTTCTGCCCCATAGAAAAGGTTTGAGTTTTCAGAGGATATGAGATACTGCCATGCAGAATGATTTTGCAGTGGCTAGGACTACTCATATTGCCCTTTTATATACTCTTTGAAAAAGAGACTGTGGGGAAGAAAGGTATTTACAGTTGGACCTCAATAATAAATGGTGATCCTCTTTGACTAGACTCAGGGCCTACCAGATGCCCACAGTTGTTCTGGCTGGATGTAGATTTTCCATTCCAAGAGCTAAAAGATGTTGCCCGGTCTGTCTAGGAGTTTTGAAAGATATTATCCACTATGTTTTAGAATGTTCTTTATATAACGACACAAGGAAAAACCTATTTATTACTGTTCCTGCAGAAATTGATACATTTTTCAAACAGAGAGAAATTAATCTGGCTTCTACAGCAACCAGATTAAAATTTAGTAAACCATCTTGCAATTTTTCCTTATAAGGCAGAAGTGATTAAAGTAATATATCCTTTATTACTGCTACGAGTGATACATTTTAACATTAGATTTGATTGTCTCAACTGTGGATCTATGTACAACGTTATAGATTCATGTCTTGATTTACTACTATACTTATATTAATAATGTTTTTATGTTGGTGGGCTCTATTTTTAATACAATATTTGTAGCTCGGTTACTTTGTTCAAACTTGTCTATATTACAGTCATATGTGTGTTATGTCGTTTTTAGGAGCATGGCATTTAGCCAGAATCCTTAATAAATTGAACTGAATTGAACTGAAATTAAGATGCCAAAGGAAATCTAACATCCAAACTGTATCGACTCTCCCTTAATTCTTGACAAAAAACTGACATAAACCTTAAATATCTATCTAGTGCCTAAGTCTTGAGTTTGATTAGGCACCATTTTCATACACAATACATTATCTCTCATGGAAACATGCTCCTCCCCAATAATTTATGAAAAAAAATACATTCTTCCTTAACACATTACTCTCCAGATAATTACTTTAAATTTGTTAAAAATAAATTAGCATTTCATGAACATTTTCCAGTTTGCTAGCAGTTGAATAAATAATGAAGAGTTCTGGCAGTCTAATTATCTTTGTGCTTAATAAAAGCCAGCTATAAAAAGATGCAACTTTTCTTTCCGCTTTGCACATTTACAGCATTTGGAGCATAAACTGCTGCTACGCTGATGATCTTGTAGGGATTGTAGAGGTTCCATTCATTATACTGCGTGCTAGCACCCAGCACAGCAACCATCAGAAACAAAACCCTAACAGGAATTACTGCCTTCCTAAACGGCATTAGCCTTTTTTTTTTTTTTATCCTATCCAACGTCCACCTCACTGATTTCAAATAAGGCACTGCATCAGGCCCTTCATTACTTAATCAGACAGGCAGGTTTTTAGGCTAGACATAGCTTTATATGAGATGAAAGTTCAAGTGAATGCAAGGGGTTAAGCTACTACAGAACTTTTGGAAGCCCAGGCTTTGTTGACTTCAATGATTACATTATTAAAATATCTCCATAAGCTTAAGTAGTACAGGTCCATATTGTGAAGGTTGAAAGACCAGGCTTCTAGTCTCAGTTTCCTGTGTAGAAAGTTGCTACACACAGGAATCGTTTTGTAGCATTAAGATTCTAATACCATGGCACTTACCAGGAAGCTTTATTCCTAGGTTTGGCAAGGGGCACAAAGAGCGCTTTCTGCTACCCTGGCTACTCCCCGAGTGGCCTCCAAATTAAGTTAGGGGCAGCACCAAGAGTCGCTCTAATGTGCATCTTTGTGCCCTGGGGCAATAGCAGCACAAAACACACTGAGAAGAGAGACATTTAAGGAACTTTCCTTCCACAGGGCCTGCAGAGCCAGTTGTTGTGGAGCTGCTTTGCCAGCTTCATATCACCTGGGCTAGGGACAGACATTCAAAAGGTGTGAGCCTGAATTGATTCAATCTTTGCAGGTTAATCTAACCTGCCTAGGCTGAATCAGTTTGTAACCATACAGACATGTCCTCTGGACTGTAAAAATGCAGGCACATGCCTGCAGTGGCTCAGGCTAGAAGCCAAGAGGTGCTAAAGCAGCCCTCCCTTCCCTTCTACAATGCTGAGCTAAGGGGGGGTTGTGACCAGGCCCCGGCAGGAGGCTCTGACTCAGTGAGAGAGCCAGAGGGGGTTTACACAACATTTATCACCCCGTCACCAAAACAAACAGATCTCTCATTAGTTTACACTATTCTTAAGCAACTTGTTCCAAGGAAGGATGGACATTACCAACTACCTGTTGATTAGCTCCAAAGAGGCCCTGAGAACCTGTCCTGTCTCCCTTTGTCCGGTCCCCCATAGCACAGGCCAGGAAGCCAGGCAGATGCCTGCAGTCTCTGCAGGAACTCCAGCCGGAGAGCAGAAGGGAGAGGCCAGCTCTGCTGTGGAGCAGAGAGCCCTGCCCAGCCCAGAGAGCATGCCAGGATGCTGGGGGACTCTGATTTAACTTAAACCAGCAAGGGGTCTGGGACAGACACTGCATAAATCAGCTTGACCCAAATCAGTTAAGTTTGATGCTACATTCTACCAGGTTCATCTCAAACCAGTTTTCACCATTTTCAAACTGGTTTATGTGCACTGAACATCTATTCTGTTACAGGTTTAAACCAGTTTCTGATCACTTAAACTGGTTTATGTGCAATGTCTGTCCCTAGCCTTGGGGGTTCCCCGGCTGGACAGCTGCACTGGATTTCTGGCCACTTGGTGTCTGAAAATAGACACAGATGGGCAGTAGCAGAAGATAAAAATTGGCCCTTATATCTTTATGATCCTTCTTACACCAGCCATTTTTCTTATCCTCTCTACTCCTGTTGATTCGGGATTAAATTGCATCCAAAACAAGCCCTGAATTTATCTTCCAATTTTGCATTTCTCTTGTCTTGCATTAAAAACACATTCCCTTACTTTAAAGGGAGCAGACCACACATTGCAGAGTATATGGAAAAACTGATGTAAAAAATAGGTTGACTGTTTTAAAATGCTATCAGCACAAAATTGCCTGAAAATGAGGAAAAACATTTTAAGTATTTACTTGAAAAGTTTCTCTTTTTAATAAATGAATCCAAGGGCTGAGAAAAATGAGTAAAAAATGGTGCAATTGGAAAAGGGGTATGTCTGGACACACGAGATCCACGTTGATAGTTGCAAAGTAATTTTCTTGATGAAACCATAGAAAAACCATTTGTCATTTACTTCTGAATTCATTTCCCCAGACTGCGAAACAAACACTGGGGAGGTTTTGGTTTGGTTTTCTTGTTTTGTTTTGTTTTTTCAGATTTTAATTATATCCATTACTGAGCATTTTATATTTGCTCAGCTACTAATTCAAACACTGCTTGATCTAATGTCACAGGCAAACAGAATTACATTAACAGGACTGGGGAGAAAATAATCAATTTCCATTACAATGATATTGGATCCAACCTTACTGAAATCAATGGAAGCTTTGCTTACCAACTGCTGAAAGGTCAAGCCTCTTGCTTTCCTCTGGCATGGGCATGCCAGATGGAAGGATGATTTGTGTGGGGAGAGGCAGTAAAATTAAATTAGCAATCCTTTCACTAATGAGCATCTCTCTCCCATTCTCGCATTGAGTTCCATATACTTCCCCTTACAAAACTGAGCTCTAAAATCATGATCCATGGTCCACCAAAAGCCTGTTCATTTCACGATTTTTGGATCAGCCATTCCATTAGTCATAGAAAAGGCTCCTTTGTTAAAGGAATAGTCTTATATTACTTATAACTTTTGTGGGGAACCAAAGCACAGCAACCAACTTGCTCAAGGTCACAAGAGAAATCTGTGATAAACCCAGGAACTTAACTCTGTCCTCCTAGGGTTCAAAGTTGCATCAAAATACCCCCTGCTGGATGTAATCTTTCATGTCACCCAGCATGGTTGAAAAGAAACCATATTTGAGATTGTTAGCATTAATAGTAATAATAAACTAATTCAAGGGGAAGAAATGTTTTATAACACACAGAATGGGCACTTTAGAATGCGCCTATTACGGATGCATCATTAGCAACTTAAAATTATGAAGATTAGTTCTTGCTTTAAGAGAGTATAGTAAATATTAGACAAAGTGCGTCTCTGAGGAACAATTGCTGAATATTCTCTTACTGAAAGCTGCATTTAATTTTTCATGCTGACATGTTTTTCTTTTGAAATATTATCACTATCTTTTAGACAATAATAATTTTTTCTACACAGATGGATTCCCACCAGAAACCTCAGAAAGCTACTGGGTTTAATGGCAATATGATCCAATAAATTATTTTTACAGACCACATACACCGTATTGCCCTCCTGAGAGGTAAGCAGGAATTAAATTCTCTTTGTGAAACATTCTTTTTAAAAAAAAAGTAAAAACTAATCTATCAGTTCACTCTCTCTCTCAAATGACTGAGCTATCACTGCTTAATATAACAAGTAATGCAATTTGCCTTCAAAACAGTGCCTCCAGTAGTAACAAGACTTGACAGCTAGAAATGTAAAACGTCAAGCAGTGTCCATGTACCCTAGCTCATGTTTATTTAAGTTAGCATAGAGACCTAACTCTATGGTAGCATGTGTCCTAAAAATGATGCAAGTTTTTACTGACATTGCATTAACAAAACTGGCTTACAGGGAGCAAATCTTGTTTTCCTTAGAATTGCTGTTTGTTTTTTCATGCTTTTCTCAGTGTGAACCAAAAAAGACGTCCGATCAGTTTCATCATTGTTTGTCGTCAATTTCACTGTTAGGTTCTATCTTTAAATCCATTCCTCCCTTCAGAAGGGAAGGCTTTTTCTCAGCTTCACTCAAGACAAAAGTCCTGCCAACCTCTTTGTAATATTGTTCCCTTTGTGCTCTTGGCATGTCCCCGTATAGACGATAGGGAGACATGATATGAAATGGGTAACTTGCAGAAACTTCTGTAGCAATCGTTTCCTGCTTTGCTTTGTGGCACAGTCATCCCCTGAATCCTTTACAGCTGCGTAAATGGAAGCTTTGTGAGTGTTATTGTCACAGTGTTGAGTTCAATATGGGCCCAACAAGTATCTTTAATAATGAGAGTTTCTCCCCATTCTTCTCTATTAGCATCAGATTGGTTCTAATCCCAGTCAAATAAAAAGTACATTAGAAAAGAATACTCCTTTGTAAATGCTATTTTCCCCCCATTTCCCCAATTTCCCCCCCTAAGAATTAATCTACTTGGAAGATTTTCAGACCACTCCTTCTCTGTATTTAGTCCTAATGGAAGTAGCAGAGATTAAAAGCAAATCTTTTTTCTACTGACATGTAAGCAATTTCTTGGCAGATTCCCACGGTGTTCTAAGGTTAACGTTATTGGTCTAAGTGCTGAGTTTCATGTTCACAATCAAGCATCGGAAGCCATTTAATGGTAGCTTCTTTGCTAAATATAGCAGAATTGACCCACCCAGGATGCACCCTCTCAGTGTAAATGCAGGTAACCTTCCAAGCACCATATCCATTTACATCCTTTAGCAAATGCATCTGTCCAGATAGGAAATTTCAGCAGAGCTAATGGATCCCTGTTGCTACAGCAGCAATCAAATCCTGCTTTGTATGACTTTTTGAAGCCTTCACTCCCTTCTCCCTTCTCCTCCTCTCACCACCCGCATCCAAAGTCAATATGTATTCTAAAAGCATCTTAGTATCACATTTAGGTCCTAGCTTTATTTTGCATTCTCACAAGTTATGATAAATGAACACTATACGATAGGCTTTCAAGGTGACACAAAATGCTATTACTAGGTGAACCGATTCTAAATTCTTTTGCTTTTTTAGCCTTGTTAGAGATTATTTGGATTTAAGTCTACCCTAGCAATGAGGCAAATTACAAGCCATTAATATACATTTAAAGTTTCTCCCTGCCCATTCAAGCAGAATTCAGAAGTCAATCACAACTTTAGAGTAACCTTTAGATGCACCTGTTTCTCACTATTCCTAAATCAATAATTCTTAAGCTAATATATCAGATTTTCCTATACTGCCCATTGCTGCAATTATTCCACTCTTAAAGCAAGATAAATGACATCTATTATTATTTATAGAAGCAGCCACATTTAGAAAAAAGGATTAAGCAATTATCCCGCCTGTTTTCTTTCCAATTTAGGGGGTCCTGGGAGTTTAAAGATGTATAAAGTCTTCTTAAGTTTCAAAGAAAATATGAGTATGATCATACTCTGGACATAGATGCCAACTAAACTTATTTACTAATATTACCAATTGTGGGGGGAGACTTCTTCAGGGATGTAAAGGCACCAATCCTGTTGAAAGTCAACGATTCTTGTGCTCCCAAATGCCTTCAATGATTTTGAAAAATCCCTTTCCTACAACACATACAGGCTATCTGACAGATGTGACAGATGCACAACAATTACGCGGACTTTTTGGGCATCCGTGACTGAGTATGTTGGATTCTATCATTCTGGACTAAGTATGATGTAACACAATCCATTTTAAACAGACAGCAACAACCCATGATTTACATCAGAAACCCATGTCGCGCACACTGAAAAAAATTCCAGTCTCATTCCAAGTCTCAGGTCTGGAAACTGGGGAAATCAGGTCATGGGCATTATATCTTGCGACTCTGCAAAATGCATCTGTGCATCCAGAAGGCGAGAAGACAATGTATCAGGGGGTGAATCTCACTGCTCATACCTACTGCATATATGTTGATGCCAAGGATTGAGCACTTTTATGAACTGACAGTCTCCACCTCTGGAAGGCTCAGTACTTTACCACTCATGTAAAATGCAATCACCACTGAGTGCTGCTTGGAAGAAAAAAAACATAGTATTCCTGAGGCATCCATGTACAAGAGGGAAAAAGTTAGTCACAAGTGGAGCAAGAGAGTTGGAGGATCTGTATTAATTTGTCTGATGAAAGCACTACTGACAAGTAAAAACCGGGGAAGCCATGCATTAGAGTGCAAATTAACTTACTTGGAAACAAGAGAGAATGCCTCCGAACAAATAGCTGGGCAGGGGACGAGTCTGATTAGGATGTGGCCCAGAGCAGCAGGGAAATGGGCCCGCGTCACCTTCTCAAATACAGAACTGAAGGTGTTGATGTCTGCTGTCTTGCAGTTCTGGTCCCCTCCTCCTGTATCTAAGATGTTGCCCCCATGTAGGACAAGAATAAGGACGTGAGTTTTACAGTTCCTGTGCTGAGCTCCATCCTGAAGAAAGGATACAGTCATTGGAACAGGCTTTGCAGAACAACATTAGTACATTTTGTGCCAACCTCCGCAAGCAATTAGCTAT